>NC_142502.1:109322968-109637500 GCF_057876585.1 Rhinolophus sinicus
GCAAAGAGTGATAATTTAACTTCTTCATTCCCAATTTGGATGCCTTTTATTTCTTTCTCTTGCCTGATTGCTCTGGCAAGGACTTCCAACACGATGTTGAAAAGCAGAGGTGATAGGGGACATCCCTGTCGTGTTCCTGAATGTAGAGCAAAGGGCTTCAGTTTTTCTCCATTAATTATGAGATTAGCAGAGGGCTTGTCATATATGGCCTTTATTATGTTAAGGTATTTTCCTTCTATACGCATTTTATTAAGTGTTTTAATCATAAATGGATGTTGTATCTTGTCAAATGCTTTTTCTGCATCAATTGATATAATCATATGATTTTTGTCCTTTATTTTGTTTATGTGATGTATCACATTGATGGATTTGCGTATGTTGAACCATCCTTGTGTCCCGGGGATGAACCCCACTTGGTCATGATGAATAATCTTTTTAATGCATTGTTGTATTCGATTTGCTAGAATTTTGTTTAGGATTTTTGCATCGGTATGGTATTCATCAGAGATATTGGTCTGTAGTTTTCTTTTTTTGTGCTGTCCTTACCAGGTTTTGGTATCAGGGTAATGTTGGCCTCATAGAATGAGTTAGGGAGTACTGTCTCTTCTTCAGTTTTTTGGAAGAGTTTGTGCAGAATTGGTATTAGATCCTCTTTGAAGGTTTGGTAGAATTCACTAGTGAAGCCATCTGGTCCCGGACTTTTGCTTTTGGGAAGGTTTTGGATGACTGATTCAATTTCGTTACTGGTGATCGGTCTGTTTAGATTTTCCAGTTCTTCATGGTTTAGCCTTGGACGGCTATATGTTTCTAAGAACTTGTCCATTTCTTCTAGGTTGTTGAATTTGGTGGCATATTGTCCTTCATAGTATTCTTGGATGATCATTTGTATTTCTGTGGTGTCCGTGATAACTTCCCCTTTTACGTTTCTGATTTTGTTAATCAGTGTCTTCTCTCTTTTTATCTTAGTAAGTCTAGCCAAGGGTTTGTCAATTTTGTTAATTTTCTCAAAGAACCACCTCTTTGTCATATTAATTTTTTCTATTGTCTTTTTGTTCTCTATTTCATTTAGTTCTGCTCTGATTTTTATTATTTCCTTTCTTCTGCTGACCTTGGGTTTTACTTGTTCTTCTTTTTCTAGTTCTTTAAGGTGTAACATGAGGTTATTTATTTGGGCGTTTTCTTGTTTCTTGAGATAGGCCTGTAATGAGATAAATTTCCCTCTTAAAACTGCTTTCGCTGCATCCCAAAAATTTTGGTAGGATGTATTTTCATTGTCATTTGTTTCTATGTATCTTTTGATCTCTCCTCTAATTTCTTCTTTGACCCAGTCCTTCTTTAAAAGTATGTTGTTTAGTCTCCATGTATTTGTGTTTTTTCCCGCTTTCTTTTTACAGTGGATATCCAATTTCAAAGCCTTGTGATCAGAGAATATGCATGGTATGATTTCAATCTTCTTAAATTTGTTGAGACTGATTTTATGTCCCAATATATGGTCTATCCTTGTGAATGTTCCATGTACACTAGAAAAGAATGTATAGTCTGATGTTTTAGGATGAAGTGCTCTATAATTGTCAATTATGTCCATTTCATCTAATGTGTCATTTAGGGCTACTATTTCGTTATTTATTTTCTGTTTGGATGCTCTATCCATAGCTGTCAATGATGTATTTAAGTCCCCTAGTATAATTGTGTTTTGGTCAATTTCTCGCTTTAGTTCTGTGAGTACTTGCTTGGTGTATTTCGGTGCTCCCTGATTGGGGGCATAAATATTGATGACTGTTATGTCTTCTTGTTGTACAGTCCCCTTCACCATTATGAAATGTCCATCTTTGTCTCTTGTTATCTTTTTCACCTTGAAGTCTGTTTCGTCTGAATCATTATGGCTATACCTGATTTTCTCTGGGTACCATTTGCTTAGAGTGTCAATTTCCACCCTTTCACTTTGAGTCTATGCTTGTCCTTATAGCTGAGATGTGTCTCTTGGAGACAGCATATGGTTGGGTTTAGTTTTCTGATCCAATCTGCTACTCTGTGCCTTTTTATTGGTGAGTTCAGTCCATTTACATTTAGGGAGATTATTGATATGTGAGGATTTCCTGTCATTCTATCCTTAGTTTTCTGGTAAGGTTGTGTCTCCATTGTTTCTTTGCCTTTTTGTTGTTGTCTATTATTTCTGTGTGGTGGTATTCTATGATGTTTCCCTCTGTTTCTTCTTTTATTTCAGTATATATTTCAATTCTGGATTTAGTTTGAGTGGTTACCCTTAAGTTTATGTAGAAGAAAGTTTGATATTTAGAGTATTCCATTTTCTTCAGCACGCTTACTTTCTCCATTCCCATATTCCGGTTCAGGCCTTTACTCTCCCCCTTTTTGAGTTGTGCTTGCCACAAATTGTCTCTGTTGATGGTGGTTGAATAGCCTCCTTTAGTATTTCTTATAGTGCAGGTCGTGTATTAGAAAATTCCCTCAGCTTCTGTATGTCTGGAAAGGTCTTTATTCCTCCTTCATATCTAAAGGATATCTTTGCTGGATATATTATTCTTGGCTCATGGTTTCTCTCTTTCAATAGTTTGAATATTTGGTTCCACTCCCTCCTGGCTTGTAGAGTTTCTGCTGAAAAATCTGATGATAATCTAATGGGCTTTCTTTTGTAAGTTACCGTCTTCTTTTCCCTGGCTGCCTTGAGGATTCTTTCTTTGTCGTTGATTTTAGACAGCTTCAATACAATGTGCCTTGGAGAAGGTCTGTTGGGATTGAGGTAACTAGGTGTTCTATTTGCTTCTTGGATTCGAGGGTCCAGTTCTGTCCACAAATTTGGGAAGTTCTCATCGACAATTTGTTTGAATATATTCTCTGTTCCCTTCTCTCTTTCTTCTCCTTCTGGTATGCCCATTATTCTTATATTGCTCTTTCTGATGGAGTCAGAAAGTTCTTGTAGAGTTCTTTCATTTCTTTTAAGTCTCAAGTCTCTTTCTTCTTCTATTTATGTCATTTCCAGGTTTCTATCTTCGATGTCACTGATTCTTTGCTCCATCTGGTCAACTCTACTACCTAAGCTGGTTATTTCATTCTTAATTTCTTCTATTGAGTTCTTAATCTCCAGAAATTCTATTTGGTTCTTTTTTAAGATTTCAATCTCTTTCGTAAAATGCTCATGCTGTTCTTTGATTGAGTTTCTGTGTTCCTTTAACTGCCTATCTGTGTTTTCTTGTATCTCGTTGAGTTTTTTCAGAACTGCAATCTTGAATTCTCTGTCATTTAAGTCACATATTTCTGTATCTTTAAGTGCCTTCTCTGGAGATTTTTCACTTTCTTTCTGAGTTATCTTGTTGCCTTGGTTATTCATGGCGATTACTGGTTTACTATTTCTCTTCTTAGACATCTACAGGAGTGACTTCTGCAACAGGTTGATAGAAAGCGGTCTGTCTTTTGTTTGCCAGTACTTGTTGGTAGAATGTTTTATTATTTCTCCAACTGCAACTTATTTTTCTTCTCCCACACGGTAGTGCTATGTTTTCTCTGCACTATTCCAACTTCTCACACAATGGGGGGATTCCCTGGGAGACGGGCTTCTTCTCTGTTAATAGTTTTTCTAGGTCACAGGGTGCAGTGTCCCGGTGGGTATGCGGAGAGCTTTTGATGTTCCAAAGCTCTTCCAGCTCCTGATTCAGAGCCCGTATGTTTCAGCAGTTCTGTTTACTCCTGCAGGTATCCGCCCAGATAGGTGGGGTCAGGGGCGGGGTGAGTTGTGAGAGGTGGCCCAGAGCAATGGCGGCGACCACCACCACAGCCGGTCCTGTTTCCACAGCTCTCTCCCCTTTGCTGGAACTAGTTGGGCTGTGAATTTGTGTTTGCGGCCCACAGTTCTCAAAACAGCAAATTTTCTGTTGTTTTGATCTGACACTGCTACTGTTTCGCTTCTAGCACCGGGCAGGTGGGGGCGGGGCGAGCTCTGGGAGGGGAGGGAGGGGGCGGCTAGTCTCAGTGCCTAAGGCTCCGTTCTCTGCTCGGCAGTGCGGGCTTAAACCACCGTTTTCAGCCTTTTTCCCTCAGTCTTTTCTCCGAGGTCTCTGCCGTGAGCGTTGCATTCAGCCGTGTTATATGCTGTCCCCTCAGCCCTGTGGAGCCCTGGCAGAGCCCTAGCAGTCCGAGTTCTTCCCTCACTCGCAGCTGCGGTAGTTCCGGGAAGCAGCGAGCTCGGCGCACTGAGCTAGGTCTGCGTCCTGCGCACGCGCCGCTCCGTCTCCGCACATTTCTCCCTTTCCTCCTCCCTCCACTCATGCGAATCTCCCACCTGTAGGTTATTTCAGTCAGTAGTGGGCCTCTTTGTCTTGCTTGTCTGCTGTGCAGGGAGTCCTTTGTGGAGTTTTTGTTGTTCGATTCATTGTAAATTCCAGGGGAGCTTTACAGAGGCTCACCTCACGCCATTTTTCTATTTCTCCATCGCTGGGAATTTTATAGTAGGTGTCAGGACCATGGTACTAGGAAGACAATAGTTATGTTGAAGACACACTGGTGATGCTGGAGACTAGAAGTCTGTTCCATTGCTCTATTGTCTAGTCTTATACCAATGCCAAACTGCTTAATTACTATAGCTTTAAAATACCTTGACATCTGTCAGAGTAAGTCCTATTCCTTTGTTATTCTTCTTCAAGACTGACTTGGGTTTTCCTGGCCAAGACTATTCTTGTTTATGGATTGAAAGACTTGGAGGGTAAGGAGGGTCAAATATATAGTGATGGAAGGAGAAGTGACACTGGGTGGTGAACACACAATACAATGATATATTATCAAATTGTACACTTGAAACCTATACAATTTTACTAACCAATGTCACCCCAATAAATTTAATACAAATCAATAAAAAAGTAAGACTCAGTGTTATACAGATGACACTTCCCCCCAAAAATTGATCATTAGATTCAAGTAAAAGTCTCCAGAATGCACTTTTGTGGATTTGACAAATTGATTCTAAAATGTATATTGAGGGGGGTGGCCGGTTAGCTCAGTTGGTTAGAGCATGATGCTAATAACACCAAGTTTACGTGTTCGATCCCCACATGGGCCTGTGAGCTGCGCCCTCCTTTAAATAAATAAATAAATAAATAAAAGTAAAGTGTATATTGAAGTGTAATATAATTCTTGGCCAAGAATAGCCAAGACTCATGAAGGCAAAATTTTATTCTATTACAAGTAAGTTTGGATAATATTTGTATACCCTCAGGTCAAGAAAAGACTTCTCAAACAAGACACCAAAAAAGGTTGATTTTAAATAAAAATTTCTGATAAATTCAACTGGATTAAAATGAAGAATTTCTTTCATCAAAATCACCATAACAAAAGTGAAAACAATTTTTTCATGAATTGAAGAAAGATATCTGTAATACACATACTTGACAAATATTATCTAAAATATTTTAAGTTGGATCATATAAACTGCCATATTTAGCGGTTGAATGGTGGTAATTTAATATGGTTTAACCTAATATAAAAACTCCTTTATCAGAAAGAAAAAGACAACTCAAAAATAGGTAAAAAGCATGAAGAATTAGTTCACAGAAAATTGAAAAAGAATGATGACCAAACACAGAAAGGGTGTTCGATCTCAGTAATCAAGGAATTTAGACTACAGTGATATACTGTGAGATACACACTAGATAGATAAAGATCAGAAAACTGACATCAATAGGTTTTTGGAAAGGATGATATTTACTAGTTGTAGTGTAAACTGATACAACCACTTTGAAAAACAAACAGGGGCCGTCTGGTGGCTCAGGTGGTTGGAACATCGTGCTCCTAGTGCCAGGGTCGTCAGTTCAATTCCCACATGAGCCAGTGAGCTGGACCCCCACCCCCCCTACAGCCAAGCTCATGAACAACAACTCTCCCTGGACCTGGGCTGCTGTGAGCAGCCGGAGGTTGGCTTGGTCTACTGTGTGCTGACATGAGTGGCTGGCAGCCTCTCAGCTGGAGGGAGCACAAGGCTCATAATACCAACATAGGCCAGGGAGCTGTGTCCTACACAACTAGACTCAGAAACAACGGCTTGAACCAGAGGCGAGGAGAGAAAAACAAACAGATATTATCTCATAAAGTTGAAATTTACTTATAACCTAATAATTTATTACAAGGTTCCATTCTAAGGTATGTATGTACACTGAGGATTTTTTGCACATAAGCACCAACATTCATGTACAATGATTTTCATAGCATAAATTGTTCATAACAGCAAAAGCCCAAAAACAACCCAAATAGTCACCAACAGTAAATAGAAAAACAAGTTTCTCCATATTTAGATAATGGAATACTCTCAACAATAAACAGGAATATAGCTATAAACAATAATACGGGCAGAGTAGAAATGTCATGTTTAGTGGAAAAAGCAAGTCCCAGAAGACAACATACAATTTGGTACCATTTTTTAAAGTTCAAAACAAGGAAGCAAAATAATATATGAATTAGTGATATATTCATAAGTGTAAATTATTTGTTCAAGTAAAGGAATGATACACACAGAGTTTAGCATAATGGGAGGTAGTCAGAGTGATGGGACAGGAGAGAAATGCAGAAGTTGATGAATTTTTTACTAAGTCTTTATTAATGTTCTAGCCTGTCGTGTCCAGCACAACACAGGCAGTGAGGGTGTGAGAAGGGGTGGCTTTGGGTTAATTTTTTAAGAAAGAAAGAAACAGAGACTTAATGCAGTTAAATCTCAGAAGGCCAGGGGGTCTCACAGTCATGAAAGACTGGAGCCCCTAATCGGACTGACTGGTAGCTTTTATTGATAAGCATACAAGGAAGTAGCGTTGTTTCTGACATGGTCTGTGAGACTCATTTATCACGTCATAGAGACAACAGAAACCAATTATGTTGGTCCCCAAACAGCCGAAGCAGAAAGTCCTATGATGACTGAGGTGAGGTATGCGACTCCCTAAGGGACATGTATCACATGTCGAAACTGTTCCACAGAGCTGAACAGAGAGAGCTGATCTTTATCGCTCTCTTGACTTCTCTCATAATCAGGTGAGAGGGGAAAGCCAGAGTCAGCAGTGGTTTTTCCCAGGCAGGGGGAAGGGGAGGCAAGGCCCCTTCCCAGATCTTTCTAAGGCAGCTCATTGGGGGTCTCCAGCCTGGCTTGAGTTTTCCCCCCGTGGGGACTCTTACTCATCATAGGCTGCAAACCCTTTTTTGGAGATTAGATAGACATGAGATGTAAAACATCATGATAAAACAAAGTCCCAAAAAGGCACAGTCTCACAGACTCTTCTTTCCTTAAGGAAAGACACGGGGGGACAATCGGTTAGGCTGTTGTATGACAACACTAGCCCAGACCTGTTTAATAGAAATATAATGCTAACCACATATATAACTTTAAAATTTCTCATTAAAAATATAAAAAATAATCAAATTAATTTTAATAATATATTTTATATATCACCTAGTATATTCAAAATATCATTTCAACATATAAGAAAACTGTATTAATGAAGTTTTTTGTACTGTCTTTAAATCCAGTCTGTATTTTACTTATATAGCACATCTCAGTTGTTACTAAATTTTCAGTAGAAATACTGTATTTAGATCTCTATTTGGATTTCATAAAACTTACAGTTGAAAAAATAGATTCACAAAGCCAAGTTGTCCCCAACATGCTTAAAAGTTTTCCAATAACACAACAGAGAATCCTTTTAAATTTAAATTTAAGCTAATTAGAATTAAAAATTCAGTTCCTCAGTCATTCAAGCCACATTTGAAGTGCTAAACAGCCACTTGTGGCTAGTAGCTACTATACTGAACAGTGTAATTCTAGATCTTGAAGGATATGTACAAAAGTGTTCATTTAAATTTTATGCTTCTATACTTTTATACTTGATGAATATCCTTTTGAATGTATAAAATATAACATAATAAAAGGAGCAAAAAGTATCTATAGAAGCAATTCAGGGATTCCAAATAGAGTAGAATTGGAATAGTTAAAAATAGCACTTGGAGATGGTAGACAATGGATCAGTGCCTTTAAAATCCAAAGGAAAAATTATTTGTAACTTAGATTTCTATATCTAATCAAATAATCAAGTCTAAGGTAAATAAAAATATTTTAAAGACATGGAAGTTCTCAAAAAATTTACCTCCCATGTATATTTTATCATAAGCTCCACCCAAACAAATGAGTAAAGTCAAGAGAAGAAAAAAAGATATGGACTCCAAGAAACAGACTTTATTTACAGCAGAGGAAGGAGGCAAAAGTAAACCCTGATTCTAAATGCAGCAAACAGTCCAGACTGCAACATGATGGAAATCTCTGGGAGGAAAGCCTCCAGGGAAAAATGATAACGCATTTGACTAGTTAGAAAGAAATATTTAAGAGTTTCACAGTAATGTTGGAGAATTAGGGAATAATATGTAATTATGACATAAAACTAATCAAATGAAAAAATAAGGCCACTAATAAATCCAATATGATCAAATTTCACACAAAAAGAAAATATATTGAGACGACATGTCTCAGTATGAAAAGATGTATTGTGCTGAGAAGATAGAAGATGGGTGTCATGCAGGGTCTCAGCTCCCACTCCCCACACACGGAGGACATGGTGAGGCCAAAAAGGAACACCCACGGAGCCATAGATAGGGGAGTCATACCACTGTATTCTCGCTGGCGGCTGGGTTGGAGACACAGGGAGCAAACATATGCCAGTACCCCAACAAGGGGTCTTCCTGCACCCCAGTCCTGCTGGCAGCCGTGCGAGACACACACAGGAAGTACAATCCATGGGATGCACAATCCGCTGTCCACTTTTCTCCCTGCCAACCAACCAACCAACCAACCAACGCAGTCACAGCAGACACAAGAGACAGGAGCCACACGACCCGCAATCCGCCGTCCACTTCTCTGCGAAACAACCCCCCACTTACTAGCTGCAATCAGCTTCTCGGCCAACCAACCAACCCCTTGCTAACAGCAATCCGCACTTGCTAACGTAGCCACGGCAGTTATATCAGTGGCTAATGGCTAACTGGTTACAGCTGATGGCCAACTAGTTACAGCTGATGGCCGTCTACTACTCCCCCACCTTTCCACATGAGACCGAGAGCCTGGAAACTGCTGTCTGGGGACTGTGTCCCCACAATGGGAATTAGTTATGGGATAATAAGTACCAGAGCTCAATTCTCAAATTCTAAAATAGAAAAGACAAGTGTCTAAAATAGAAAAGGACAGGTAAGGAAATAGCAGTGGGAATATGTTATTTTAGCGGAAGCTTATTTTATGCTCTCATAGTATCCAATGTTTGTTTCTGTTTTTTTTGCAACATTGTAATTCTTAATTTTGCAACTTAAACACCTAAGTGTTCACAACTTAAACACCAAAGTATAAAAGTGAAAATAGTAGTTTCTGTCTCCTTTTCTATGCCTGATGACGTGTAACTATCAAGAACTGTGAACAATTTAATAGCTGTAAAATAACAAATTAGCCTGCCACAATTTCAGGTTTGTGGGGACAGAGCCCCAGAGAGTGGTTTACAGGCTCTCGGCCTCACGTGGAAGGGTGCTGGCTCGGGTGGTGGACGGCCGTCGGCTGTGGCTGATTGGCCGTCGGCTGTGGCCGGTTAGCCGATTGGCTGCTGGTATAACTGCTGCGGCTACGGAGGACTGCCGAGGAGCCGAGGTTTGCCGAGGAGCTGAGCAGAGCCGAGCAGAGCCGAGGAGAGCGGAAGAGAGGAGAGGAACATAGTTGAGAGAGTGGAGGAGAGTCGTCGGTTGGTTGGTTGGCAGAAAGGCAGACAGCAGGTCGCGCGTCCAGTGGGCCCAGCCTCCAGTGAGACCATAGTGGTATGACTCCCCTACCTATGGCTCCGTGGGTGTTCCTTTTTGGCCTCACCATATCCTGCGTTCTTGTGTGGGGAGCAGGAGCAGAGACCCCGCAGGCCGCCCCGCCTGAAAGATGGCGCGGCGAGCAGGGTCTCCTGCATGACAAATGGCGCAGCCAGCAGGGTCTCCCGCACGACAAGGTTGCTAGTGGAAGATGAAAGACTACTGGGCCAGAGATGTTAGGGAGGCAAAATTTTACTTCTGCCCTCAGGGTTTTCAGCAGGGCCTGACAAGACAGATGAACAGGAGAAAAGCAAAGAAAGTTATTTACTATAAGTGTTACCAGAGAGTGAGTCCTCCTTGGCACGATGTCCAGGTTCTTGACATCTCAAGCAAAGAATTGAACGAGACACAGAAATGAAGTGGTGAAAGAGCAGTTTATTAGAAGAGATAGTACACTTCAAAGAAATAGAAGTGGACCAGAGCACTAGAAAATGGCTCAAGAGCCCAAGGTGACACTATTAGGAGATAAAGTACACTCCAACAAGTTTGGAGTGGGCCAAGAAAAAGAAGAGACTCAAAAGGCTCTGACTGGCAAGGACTTGGAGTTTTTATCCTTTTTTCTTTCGAATGGACTGTTCCTTTGCAGGTGTGGGACCACTTGATTGACACCTGTGATTGACAAGGGGCTATTACCTCATCTTTTCAGACTGCACAGGTGTGAGTGGCCTTTGATCTAGCTGGGTACTTTGTACCCATTTGTTCCTCATAGGGGTAGATAATTACAATGAAAAGGGGGAAGTTTTGGACAAAGAGGGGAGGTCTTTTAGGCAATTGAATACTATGGGTTATGCAGGAATGCAGAGACTGGATGCCTATCACTAACTGCCTGCCTAGTTTTCCCCTTGAGAGATGTGATGCCCATAAAATCTCTATGGGAAGTTGAGGGACAGAAGGTCTGTTTTTCTGTATCTGCTTCCTGCTGGGCAGGGGTGTAGAGCTCTCCCTACCTATTGGTGGATTCACGGAACTCTCACCCTATCTGATCTAGATGAGAGGAAGGGGTCTTGAGATCCACCTGGAAGACTGTGTTGGCTTCTTTGATTAGGACTGGCAATCTTGCTGGGGTATTGTCATGCGAGAGACCCTGCTCGCGGCGCCATTTGTCACGCGAGGCGGCCTGCAGGGTCTCTGGTCCCGCTCCCCACATAGAACGCAGGATGTGGCTAGGCCAAAAAGGAACACCCACGGAGCCATAGATAGGGGAGTCATACCACTATAGTCTCACTGGAGGCTGGAGCCACGCAACCTGCAACCTACCGTCCGCTTCTCTGCCTGCCAACCGATCGACTCTCCAACCAACGCAGCCGAGGCAGTTATATCAGTGGCTAATTGGCTAACTGGTTACAGCTGATGGTCAATAAGCTACAACTGATGGCCATCTACAACCCAAGCCAGCACCTTTCCATGTGAGGCAGAGTGCCTGGAAACTGCTCTCTAGGACTCTGTCCCCACACTCCACCCCTACAGGGTCTCACCTCACAATTTACCTGACAAGCATCTTCTGCAAGGGTCCCTGTGTCATATTAGCCTACAGGCACCTACGGATGAAAAGAAACAGTAGTCTTAGGAACCAACAATGGCAAATGCCTTCCATCTGGGAGGATACTTGCTAGCTTTTTGTCCTGGGAAAGGAGGGTCGCTGCCACTGGCACCTTTCCCGGTTTGGGGTACCAGACCTTTATGGCATTGCTTGGGGTCCCTTGCATAGTTTCAACATGTAATAGAACAGAGGACCCCACTGTGGGGACAGAGTTGTAGACATCTTACGCCAAGGCCACCACCCACTCAGACACCTGGCATGGCGAGCAGAATTCTGGCCAGGTAGGAACGGCGTCTGACTCTGGGCAGGAGGACGTGTGGCCCCCCACACAGTGTGTGGTGCCCGGTGACCACTGTTCTCAGAAGTTGGACCCCCAAGGAGGGGTGGGAGGACAGGGATGTCTCTCTGGCCAGTGTGGAGAGGGCCCTGCAGGCTCTGGCTGAGCGGTTGCCGGAGGAGGAGAAGGCTATAGCCGGCCGCGTGGGCTGGATGTTCCTCACGGCCTTGAGTCTCAACACGGGAAGTGCACTTAATGAAATGGCCCGGGTGCCGGACCAGGTGTCTCGGTTGGAAGCGCTGGAAGCCCAGGTCCGCCTGTTAGAACAGGGGCCCCAAGGTGGAGACTCTGAGGCAGAGGCAGAGGAAGCAAGTGGAGACAATGTAGCTCCCAACCCCCAAGCCCGGCCAATCTTGAAGCAAAGGGTAAAACGTGAGCAACCTTTGGGCCCCGGGGGCGTTGCTGCCGGCAACCCAGCTGTGACTGAGTTCACTACCTACACCCCATACACTCCCACTGAGTTGCAGGAGCTGGGGAGGCGGTACAGACAGCGCCCTGGAGAGCCAGTCTTGGCTTGGCTATTACGCTTATGGGATGAGGGAGCAGACAGCATTCTCTGCTCCCCAGGCGAGATGGAAAAGCTAGCCTTCGTGACAGTGCATCCATCCCTGCGACAAAGGTTACAGAACTGCCATAGGTTGGCCAACAACCAGGGCAACCATTCTCTAATGGCGTGGCTCACAGCTGCGGTACACACCGTATGGGGACAGGCTGGCGAGCTGCCAGACACTGTGAGTCAATGGCAGTCATATATGGAACTTACTCAAATCATCCGTGAAATGGGTATGAGACATGCTATTTTTAACCTTAACATGCAGGGGCCAGATGATGAGCTTTTTACAGCCAGCATGAGAGATCTGGTTTTGGATACTGCACCTGCGAGTGCTTTTGGATCCTTGGTTGCCATTCTTACACCTTATGTAGGGCGACGGATCCATGAAGTTACAACTGCCATGGCCACCCTAGGGGATGTTGAAAGCTTGAGGCGAAGGAAGTTAAGACAGGAGGTCCACGCAGTTGAGACCTGGAAGCCCAAATCAAAAGTAAAGGGGCGAGTTCGCGGGCCTCAGAGAGCAACACGCACACAGATGTGGCGTGATCTCGTGGCAGCAGGGGTCGATCGGAAGAAAATAGACCGACAACCCTTGTTGGAACTTTGGAAACAGTTGGAACTGTTGGAACTTTGGAAACAGTTGCGTGCAGAACAACAATTCCGGAGAAGCATAAAGGAGGAGTCTGGGAAAGCGCGACCCGTGTCCCTCCAGGACTTCATGTGGTCGCTTGAGGCTGACTCCTTTCAGCTTGATTAGGGGTGGGGCCAAGGTACCCGGTCAGAGGGGACAAGCGGGGACTGGAGGCCCCACGTGGAACTGTCCATACATTGGTCCCTTTCTAATGTGCAGAGGGTTTTGGCCCTCGTTGACACTGGCGCAGACTGCAGTCTTGTTTACGGAAACCCAGAACTGTTCCCTGGACCAGCAATCTGCATTGATGGCTACGGGGCGGGGGGGGGGGGGACTGTGAGTGTAAAAGCTGTTTCCTTACCACTGGGTATAGGAAGGCTTCCTCCTCATACCTAGGTTTATGTCTCCCCCGTCCTGGAGTATATTCTAGGGGCGGACGTGCTACATGGCCTCAGCTTACAGACGTCGGTAGGAGAGTTCCGTCTCCGGATCCGGGTGGTGAAAGCGGTGACACGCGGGCATGCTCACCACCCTCCTCAAGTGTTGCCACAGCCCTGGCGCGTGGTTACAGTGCGACAGTACCGCCTGCCAGGAGGGCAGGAGGAGGTTGGTCGTACAATATTGGAATTGGAGAAGGCACATATTGTGAGGCCAACACACAGTCCCTTTAACTCCCCAGTATGGCCTGTCAAGAAGCCAGATGGGACCTGGCGAATGACTGTGGACTATAGGGAGTTAAATAAGGTGACGCCACCCTTGCACGCTGCAGTGCCTTCAATTCATGATTTAATGGATCGTCTGACTGTCTGCCTGGGGACATATCACTATGTAGTGGACTTGGCCAGTGCTTTTTTCTCCATTGATATTGCACCCGAGTGTCAAGAGCAGTTTGCTTTTACGTGGGATGAGCGGCAGCGGACTTTCAAGTCCTTCCGCAAGGATACTTGCACAGCCCCACTATCTGCCACGGGCTTGTGGCCCAGGATTTGGCACAGTGGGATCACCCATCCTCTGTGGCCTTGTTTCATTATGTTGATGATGTATTACTAACATCTGATTCTCTTTCTGATTTAGAGCAAGCAGCTCCCTCTCTTCTCCGCCACCTGAAGTCATGTGGCTGGGTGGTGAATGAGGAAAAGATCCAAGGCCCTGGCTTATCCGCCAAGTTTGTGGGTGTTTTGTGATCGGGTAAGACAAAGGTTATACCTGAGGCAGTCATTGACAAAATACAAGACTTTCTCTGGCCGACCAATGTCTCCCAGCTGCAGACATATTTGGGTCTGCTAGGATATTGGCGGGCGTTTGTACCCCATTTAGCACAAATGGCAAGGCCCTTGTATTACATGATAAAAAAGGGGGCCTCACGGGATTGGACAGAGGCTATAGAGCAAGGCTTTGTTGCCACAAAACGGGCAGTGCAGCAGGCACAAGCTCTGCAAGTAGTGGACCCCGGCCACCCATTTGAACTTGATGTTCACGTAACCCAAGAGGGGTACGGTTGGGGCCGCTGGCAACAGCAGGAGCGTCCCCAGTTGCCAGTGGGATTTTGATCCCAGCTGTGGAAAGAAGCGGAAATCTGCTACTCTCTAATAGAGAAACAGCTGGCTGCTGTGTACGCAGCCCTAGTGGCCACAGAAGCCATCACAGGAATGGCACAGGTGTTGGTTTGAAAAACCTATCCTGTCCAGGGGTGGGTCCGTACATGGACCCAGGGACCCAAAACGGGGGTGGCACAGACCACCACCCTCGCCAAGTGGGGTGCCTACTTGGAGCAATGTAACACCCTTAGTTCAAGCCCTTTGAGTACAGAGCTACAACAGGTCCTGGGGCGTGTGGAGCTTGTAGCCCAGGCTGAGCCAAGCACTCTGCCTAGAGGGGAGGACTTGGAGCCCTCGCCCTACACAGAAGGACAGCCCCCAGTACCTCAGGATGCCTGGTTTACCGATGGTTCTAGATGAAGAGCTGCAGCCATTTGGACGGCTATTGGTGTGCAGCCCAAAACAGACACCATTTGGTTTGATACTGGGATGGGCCAGAGTAGCCAGTGGGCTGAGCTACGGGCCGTGTGGATGGCAATCAGCCACGAGCCCGGGCCCCTAGTTATTTGTACTGACAATTGGGTGGTGTTCTGGGACCTAACGTTGTGGCTCCCTACGTGGAAACACCAAAACTGGTTGGTAGGACACCGTCCACTGTGGGGTGAAGCCATGTGGCAGGACCTCTGGGACCTAGGGCAGAGAAAGGAGGTGACCCTAATGCATGTCACAGGTCACTCCCCCTTAGTGTCCCCAGGTAATGATGGAGCAGATGCCCTAGCACAGGTACGATGGTTAGAACGGGCCCCTGCCACTGATGTGGCCCATTGTCTGCATAGGAAATTGCAGCACACCAGAAGCTGAACCATGTGGCAGGTGAGCAGACGCTGGGGCCTGCCTTTGAAATGGCAGGAGATAGCAGATACCTGCTATGACTGTGCCGTCTGTGCCCAGGACAGCCCCCAAAGGCGGAGGCTCCCCTGGGAGACACAGCAGATTACGCGAGGGAGGGTGCCCCTCACTCGCTGGCAAGTCGATTACATTGGACCTCTGCCTAAGGCCTGCAATGTGATGTATGCGTTCACAGCAGTGGACACTGTTACAGGGTTGATGTTTGCTTGGCCCTGTCCGGCTGCGGATCAGCGGCATACAGTGGTCTCTCTTACACGGCTGTGCGCCCTCTATGGGCGCCCCCAAGTCATTGAAAGTGACAGGGGTACCCATTTTACAGGGCAAGAAGTGCAGCGTTGGGCTGCCAGGATGGACATGCAGTGGTTGTTTCATGCTCCGTATAACCCACAGCAGCTGGCATGATTGAACGCTATAATGGCCTTTTGAAGCAAGGCCTCTGGGTGTCAAAACACCCTCCCACGATGCGTGACTGGGCCTCACGTCTATGGGACGTCCTGAGAGTCCTGAATGAGAGACCACAGAAGGGAGGGCCCGCGCCAGTAGAAGCTCTGCTACATCGAAAGGCCGCTCCCATTCAATTACAAGTTACCACCAGTGAGACTCTGTTAAAGCCAGGCTACGGCAGAAATGGGAACATTTTGCTACCAGCACCCACATGCTTGAAAGCAGGGGAACGGCAGCAATGGACTTGGCCCTGGCAGGTCAAAAGCCCCCACTGTCGATGGTTGGGCCTGATAGCCCCATGGGGGGCCGGTTTGACTCATGATTTGCAAGTGACGCCAGGGGTGGTGGCTGAGTGGCCACCACAAGTGACTGTAGTATACAGAGGTCCCGATACCAGGCTGATTTTGCAGGGAACCTATGTGCTCTCACTATGGCCTATTATGGGGTCCCCTGTTCTGTTACATGTTGAAACTATGCAAGGGACCCCAAGCACTGCCATAAAGGTCTGGTACCACAAACCGGGAAATGTGCCAGTGACAGTGATCTTCCTTTCCCAGGACAAAAGGTAGCATGTATCCTCCCAGATGGAAGAGATTTGCCATTGTTGGTTCCTAAGACTACTGTTTCTTTCCATCCGTAGGTGCCTGTAGGCTAATATGGCACAGGGACCCTCATGGAAGATGCCGGTCATGCAGATTGTGAGGCGAGATCCTGTAGGGATGGAGTTTGGGGACAGAGCCCCAGAGAGCAGTTTCCAGGCTCTCGGCCTCACGTGGAAGGGTGCTGGCTCAGGTGGTGGATGGCCATCAGTTGTAGCTTATTGACCATCAGCTGTAACCAGTTAGCCAATTAGCCACTGATATAACTGCCACAGCTGCATTGGTTGGTCGGTTGGTTGGCAGGCAGATAAGTGGACAGCAGTTGCAGGTCATGTGGATCCATCCTCCAGTGAGACTATAGTGGTATGACTCCCTTATCTATGGTTCCATGGGTGTTCCTTTTTGGCCTAGCCATATCTTGCATTCTTATGTGGGGAGTGGGACTAGAGGCCCTGCAGGCCTCTCTGCACAACAGTTGGAGACACAGGAAGCAGGAGCCACACTATTCACAACCTGCCATCCACTTCTCTCTGCCAACCAACCTCAATTGCTAGTTGCAATCCGCCGTGCTAACTGCAATCCAGTCTTGCTAGCTCAGCCACCCTCTTCTTGCTAGCCCCCATTTTCTGCTAGCGTGCCTACAAGCAGTTATATTAGTGGCCAGTGGCTCACTGGTTACAGCTGACGGCCAACTAGCCACAGCCGATGGCCATCCAATCACAGTTGATGGCCATTTACTACCTGAGCCAGCTCCTTTCCACATGAGGCTGAGAGCCTGGAAACTGCACTCCTGGTTCTGTCCCCACAGTAATCAAACCCAGGGCTAAGAAACTAGGGAAAAGGAGATTTAAAATTTCTATAGTGAGGGAAGCTTAAACTTTTGTAGTGAGGGAGCTCTCCCATATCGTGTTACATGACATGTGAGCTCTCAAAAGGAAATGAAGACCCAAAGAAGTAGCACAACTGAAATGCTTTTATACTAGGTTGAACAAACACAGGCAATAGTGGAAAAGTAACTAAAATAGATATGATTTGGTAGGTAGATAGATAGAAATGAGCAGAAGGAGAAATTTAGCCCTGGTTAAAAAGCCCCTTGCTGCAGCTCCTACTTGGATCAAGACCCCTGGCAGGTGCCCAGCAGAATTCCTGGTGTATACATACTTCTAAATCAAAGAAATGCATTGTTAAAAGCCAGAGAAGACACCCTGCTTGTCAGGACCACCAGTACCTTACTAGCCCAACAGGATTCCAGGTTTTCACACACCCCAAAGGGATGTGCTTACACATGCCCCAAAATCAAAGGGGTGTGTTGGCACATGCCTCTAAATCAAAGAAATGCATTGCTAAATGCCAATGAAGAGTGGACTAGGCACCTCAGGGGGAGAAAGAGAGATAAAAGAAGGGAGAGGGGGAAGCAATTCCACCCCTAGGAATAAAAGCCTTCTCACAATGTAAGGCAAGGCTTCTTCCCTCTCTTGGGTCAGCCTGCTCCATGTCTTGGAGTGTACTCTCTTTTACTAATACATTTCTGGCTGTTTTATACTGCACAGAAACTGTCTATTGACTGAATTCTTTCCTTCAAGAAGGGAAGAATCGAGGTACCACATTATTTCCCGGTAACACTTGCTGTTAGGGAGGTAAACATTCTGGGATTCAGTCCTTGCAGAAATGCCCCCAGGACCAAGGGCTTTGGTTTGTTCCTTTTGAAACTCCAACATTCAAATCCTTTAACAGCATCCTTGCTGTTATGATCTAATGCAATGCACTGACGAAGGCACTCGCTGCATATGTTTCTCTTAGTGCAGACAGGAGCGCATGGGTCTCTCTGACCCAAAAGTTTTCACTCAGACAAGAGTGTCGTTCAATGAAAACACATTGTGCAGATTCTGTCAGAAATAATAAAGCAAGTTAGCTAATGCTGGAGTTTCTATTTGTTTTGCCATTCATCTCCAAGATATTCAATGCTGATAAATATTTTTGTTGACTATTCCAATGAAAACTAGGCTCTCTTACAAATGTAGTACTGGAATTGCTCATATGAAATTTATTGCATAGTGCCTGGGTTTTGGTTTCCTGTGGCTACTGTAACAAAGTACTATAAGCTTAAAACAACAAAAATTTATTCTCTCACAATTCTGAAGTCCAGAAGTCTAATCAGTATCATCTACCAAAATCAGGGTGGAGGTCTGGAGACTCTAGAGGAAATTCAGTTCCTTGACTCTCAGCTTCCAGTGGCTGCTGGTATGCCTTGGCTTGTGGCCAAATCTCTTCAGTCTTCAAGGTCAGCATCTACAAATCTCTCTCTACTTTGTCTTCACATGGCCTCCTCCTCTTCCTCCTAAAAAAAGTCAAAAATTGATTCAGTATTATCTCATCATCCTTAGTTGCAATACTTTACCAATTACCAGATGTTATTTCTTGGGGAGATTACCTTAGGAAAATGACTAAGAAAAGGATTCTCGAGAGCAGAAACAACATAGTCTCCCCCGACTCTTTTTCCTGGCCAAAGCCTCACTTTCCCCTGTTCCTCCACATATCCTAAGCTGGGAGCTTCTTTTCTCACCTACTACGTGAGTATAAGCTCTGCCTGGTTCTCTCTCTCTCAGTCCCTCCCAACAACAGAAGTTCTCTACTATCAGATCTCCGTACTCCCACCAGTTCTGGATCTCTGAGGGCAAAATGGCCAGCACTTGATGGAGACTGACCACTTGTGACAATTTTAACCCTCCAGAGACACAGAGCAAGAGTGCCCTTCTGCTAGGTGCTAATTGGTTCAAAGCTTCATCAGCTCCAATCTTACCTATCAAAGCCGTCGACCCAGGGACCAATTTTCTCTCTCTAGTCTTTAGACTCCTGCATGGTAAACTAAGTGGTAGGGGGGCAAGTATAACAGAAAAAAATGAAGTAATTTGTGAGACAGTGACTATATCAAAAAGTGGGCATCAGGATTCTGTTCATTTACTCCTCATAGCAACTCTATGCAATAAATGTGTTTATTCCGATTTACAGATGAGAAACTGGAGTTTAGGGATGTTAAGAAATATGATGGTGTCTTGCTCATTTTCCATCTTCCATAAAGTGCCACTAGTGTAGTGCAAATCTACAATATTCACAATTGATTTATTGACGCCAACTGTTGTCTTTCTCTTTTTTTAGCACCCATCAACCTTCTCTGTTCTTTCTCTTGTCTTGACGTGGATTTGGTTTGTTATATTTTTGCCATTTTCTCTTTGAGTCATCAAATAATCAGGTAGCAGTCTGGTAAGTGAACAGAAGGGGAATAAGTAATAGCTCATAACAGAAAAAGGAAAAAGGCTGCATAGCTTTCAAAGAAGAATCTCTTGTCTCTAGCCCAATTAGTTTTATGTGGAAATTTTAAAAAAACAAACAAAACCCACTGAACATATTCAGGGTTCTGACCAAGACTACTCCCTAAAAACTGAGACATAAAAAGAAATGAAGCAAAGGGTTCTTGCTACATATAGAGGAGACAAAATATGACATCGTGAGAAGAGGATAGTGTTCAGAAGTGACTGCCATCAGGCTTAGAGGGTTGGTTTCCTGTGAAATGCTGGACTGAAAGACACAGAATAGCTTCAGTACATACAGGGATTTGACAAACTATATTACTTTTATGCTTATGTCAAAACAAAATTTCTTAGTCACATTGATCTTACATATGTGGCAAAGTTTATTAACTCAAGGACAGTATTGGCAAGATGACAAAGGAGTGCCCAGCTCAAAGAGGTTTGGGAACTTATAAATTTATATGTGAGGGGTGGGGGAGAGCAGGGAATGTGCAATTAATTAGAAAAAGAGTTCCACTTCATTTAACATGCTCATAAAAGCATCATATTCCCATCTGTTAGTAAAGTAACATCAGAGTCAATGCGATCTTTGTTTGGGAGCTTGAGGAGAGGTCATATGTGCATCGCACTTTCATAAGAAATGAGAAGGAAATAATAAGCAATACATCTGTAGCTGCTCTTTAGACGAACCAAGTAACAAAGAAGTGTGTCCCAATACTGTCAGACAGAAGCCAATTAGCACAGGGGCGCCAAACCTCGTTAAAAGACAGGAGATTCACAAAGTCAGCCTTTTCCCAAGCAGCTCTAAGTAAATTTCTCAGGTGTGCATTCAGAGACACTGAGTACGTCGTTTGCCTGCTTCTCAGTTTTGTGGCAGCAGTTTCCTTTGGTATTATATACTATGGCCTTTAAATAGTCCTCATCTTAAGAACCCAGAGACATTTTACATATCGCTTATCATGCTGCACCCGAACACCAAATTTGTCGCGGAGTTTGTAAGCAGAAAACGCCTCATACGAAAATTAAAAGTTAACTTGTAGGCAAAGTTTAAATGTGGTCTGCAACCCACCGTTTCCCTGACCGGGAATCGAACTTGGGCAGCAGCGGTGAGAGCGCCGAATCCTAACCACTAGACGACCAGGGAAGCACAGAGTGTGTTTCTGCTACAAATGTGACTCTCCTTTCCTGGCTCCCCAACCAGTTGGTGCAAAATCGTGTTCATTTTTGTTTGGACCACCTGTTCTGCACCAACCCATAAAATCTGGAGAACAGCAAGGTGAGGCAAAGTCAAAGAAGGAGAAATCTGGAGGCAGGTAGCTGGGTGCAGCCTCTTTCTCTGCTCTGGACGTGCTGATTCAACCAAGAATAAACTATAGATTTAACTAAATCGTCATGGCAGTTCCAATGACATTAATTTGTAATTGTCTTCTTGTCTTCCTCCTCATAAATTGGTAAATTCGTAAGTCATTCCAAGACGGAAACCTTTTTTTTTTTTTTTAAATTTATCTTTGGTTTTCTCAAAGAGCTTGTCATGGTGTTTATTAAATAAATATTTAATATCTAGTGAGTAAAAGTCGTAAATGATAAAGCCATTAGACTTTATCCAAAAGCACCGAGGGTGGGGGAACCGACATAGCTCAGCTGGGAGAGCGCCAGACCGATAGACAGACCCCCCCAAGACTCGGGCCCCACCCCAGCGTCACTAGAAAAGCAATACTCAGACAGCGACCAGAGATGCTGAACTGAACCCACCCCCCACAAATACGAAAATAGCCACTGAGTGAAAGTAAAGGGGCAACGTTTTTCTCAAACTCATAAAGACACAAGATCATTGTGCAATAAAACGACTGTTCGGGTAGAGGCCGAGGAGTGCAATTTGATATCTCACTACATAAAGGAAGCGGAGCTAAACGAGTTAAGTAAAGCCATTTCCCCTTCTTTAAAATATTTAGTATCTTCTGCTTCCAGAGAAATGGCGGCGTGAGGTGAGCCTCTGTAAAGCTCCCCTGGAATTTACAAAGAATCGAACAACAAAAACTCCACAAAGGACTCCCTGCACAGCAGACAGGCAAGACGAAGAGGCCCACTACCTACTGAAATCACCTACAGGTGGGAGATTCGCGTGAGTGGAGGGAGGAGGAAAGGGAGAAGTGCGCGGAGACAGAGCCGCAGGGGCGCAGGACGCAGACCTAGCTCAGTGCGCCGAGCTCGCTGCTTCCTGGAACTACCGCAGCTGCGGGAGAGGGAAGAACTCGGACTGCTAGGGCTCTGCTTATGGCCCACAGGGCTGAGGGGACAGCATATACCACGGCTGAACGCAACGCTCACGGCAGAGACCTCGGAGAAAAGACTGAGGGAAAAAGGATGAAAACGGTGGTTTAAGCCCTCACTGCCGAGCAGAGAATGGAGCCTTAGGCACTGAGACTAGCCGCCCCCTCCCTCCCCTCCCAGAGCTCGCCCCGCCCCCACCTGCCCGGTGCTAGAAGCGAAACAGTAGCAGTGTCGGATCAAAACAACAGAAAATTTGCTATATTTGAGAACTGTGGCCCACAGACACCAATTCACAGCCCAACTAGTTCCGGCAAAGGGGAGAGAGCTGTGGAAGCAGGACCGGCTGTGGTGGTGGTCGCCGCCATTGCTCTGGGCCACCTCTCACAACTTACCCCGCCCCTGACCCCACCTATCTGGGCGGATCCCTGCAGGAGTAAACAGAACTGCTGAAACCTACGGGCTCTGAATCAGGAGCTGGAAGAGCTTTGGAACATCAAAAGCTCTCCGCATACCCACCGGGACACTGCGCCCTGTGACCTAGATGAACTATTAACAGAGGAGAAGCCCGTCTCCCAGGGAATCCCTCCATTGTGTGAGAAGCTGGAATAGTGCAGAGAAAATAGCACTACCGTGTGGGAGAAGAAAAATAAATTGCAGTTGGAGAAATAATAAGACATTCTACCAACAAGTACTGGAAAACAAAAGAAAGACCTCTTCCTATCAACCTGTTGCAGAAGTCACTCCTGTAGATGTCTAAGAAGAGAAATAGTAAACCAGTAATCGCCATGAATAACCAAGGCAACAAGATAGCTCAGAAAGAAAGTGAAAAATCTCCAGAGAAGGCACTTAAAGATACAGAAATATCGGACTTAAGTGAGAGAGAATTCAAGATTGCAGTTCTGAAAAAACTCAACGAGATACAAGAAAACACAGATAGGCAGTTAAAGGAACTCAGAAACTCAATCAAAGAACAGCATGAGCATTTTACAAAAGAGATTGAAATCTTAAAAAAGAACCAAAGAGAATTTCTGGAGATTAAGAACTCAATAGAAGAAATTAAGAATGAAATAACCAGCTTACGTAGTAGAGTTGACCAGATGGAGGAAAGAATCAGTGACATCGAAGATAGAAACCTGGAAATGACACAGATAGAAGAAGAAAGAGACTTGAGACTTAAAAGAAATGAAAGAACTCTACAAGAACTTTCTGACTCCATCAGAAAGAGCAATATAAGAATAATGGGCATACCAGAAGAAGAAGAAAGAGAGAAGGGAACGGAGAATATATTCAAACAAATTGTCGATGAGAACTTCCCAAATTTGTGGACAGAAAATATTTAGTATCTTCTTTCTTGGCTCAGACTCTGTTCCACTTACATCATGTTCCTCTTTCTCCAAACCTACCCCTTCTTCATTCCCATGGATTTTTTCCAATAACCATAAGACAAAGTCAAGGGCTCCAAAGGATTCCTTTCTCCTGTTCATTTCTACTTCATGATCCCCCTTACCCCTAATCTTATTCTCTTCCAGTTTATAATGCAAAGGAGACCAGCCCTCCAGATAGATATAGAAAAGAAAAGTTTAGTATGAGGGATACCAATTACATTTTATTCTCAATTCCATGCCCCTTGAGTAAGTATCCATTGAGTAAGTGGACTTCTGCGGAACTCTGGACTGAGAGTCAAGGCAAGGGAACTGAAGGAAATTACTGCAACAGAAAGCTAAGTTGCTAGCTCTTCGCATATCACAACCTCTTCTTTCCTACTCGGAGGAAAAGTTGTCCGTCATTTCCCAGGCTAATTAATACTTCATCTGACCTTTTGACCCCTCTCCCCATTCCATTGTGTCTTTGATCTCTCTGTTCCTTACCTGCCTCTCTGCAAACTACAGAATGCCTAGATCTCCATTTTTAGACAACAGAACACACACCCTCCTGCCTTGTCCTCATTCTTCTTCCCCAGACTCTGTTTCCATCCACCACCCAACTTATTGCAAGAGGGGTATTTGTCTCCTCCTCCTTGTCTCATCAGCTGCTCATCAGCTGAGATCTGCCTTCCAATCTCAGGAGACCATTATCATCAATTTCCCAACTTTCAAATGTCTTGGTTCTTTTTTGGCACTAAAGTTAATTTTGTGCAGGATGCAAGCTATTGACAACCCTTCCTTCATGAAGGAATCTTTCTTTGGACCTTAGGACTCAACTCTCCCCCATTCTTCTCTGTACTCTCTGGCTGCTCCATTTCATTCTCCCCTCTCTCCCTCTTCTAAGAACTCTTTAGAAATAGCTACTGCTCAGTGTGTTGCCCTCCTTTTTTTTAAATTAAATTTAAAAATTTTAGTAATTGTAGATTCACATGCAGTTATAAGAAATAATACAGAGAGATCCTGTGTACCCTTTACCTAGTTGCCCCCAATGGTAACATCTTGCAAAACTAAAGAGCAATATCACTACCAGGACATTGACATTAATGTCAAGTTATACAAAATTCTATCACCACTAGGATCCCTCTTGTTGCCTTCTTATAGCCACACCTACTTCTCTCTTGTTTTCCCCCCAAATCTGGAAAACACTAATCTGCTTTCCGTTTCTATAGCTTTGTAATATCAAGAATGTTATATAAATGGAACGACATAGCGTGTAACCTGTTGGGACTGGATTTTTGCACTCACAAGAATTCTCTGGAGATTCATCCAGCTTGTTGAGTGAATTAATAGTTTATTCCTTTTTATTGTTGAGTAGTGTTCTGTCATATGATATACCACAGTTTGTTTGGACATATTCAATGTTTGATGAACAACATTGGGATTGTTTCCAGTTTTTGACTAATAAGAATAAAGCTGCTATAAAATTTGTGTCCAAGTTGTTAACCTAAAAATAAAAGACCTTTCAAAGTAAGAGGCAACAAACATCTATTTGAGATTTTTTTTTTTTAAATAGCTATTCAGGAAGCTCAGATTAAGCTGAAGCCCAAATAGCATTTCAATTAAGAGACAAAGGCAAGGGATAGTTGAGAAAAGGGAGGGGAATAGTTATATCAATAGAAGAAAGGCATTTCTATTGGTTCAGATAAGATAACATAGTGATGCTAATTCTAAACAAAGTTGTTGTGTGTGTTTTTTTTTAATTTTTAATCTACTAGCATCAGTCCCCTTAGCCATAATATCTGCTTTCTTGTTATCCTTGCAAATAATTCTTTGGGATACAATGTTGCTTTAGGCACAGTCCAAAGGTTATTTTTCCCTTTTAACATCCCAAAAGTTTGAGGCATAAGACCTGCAAGGCGGTACGTCAGCTCCATTTTAAAGTGACTCCATTTATATTATTATTACTGTTTTTTACTTTTATTTTTTTATATTAGTTTCAAGTTTACAAAACAACATAATGATTTACACCCTTCACAAATTTATAACCCCCTCCCAAGTCTATTACACCTCTGACATAGTATAAAGCTGTTACAGTACCATTGACTATATTCCCTATGCTGTACTTTTCATCCCACAAATATATATAAGGTATCGTGAATATTACATATATATATTATACACGCACACACATACACAATTATAGCTGACATTCAATACTATTCTACTTCAGCTTCAGGTGTACAACACAGTGGTCAGGCATCTACATACTCTATGAAGTGATCCCCCTGCCAAGTCCAGTACCCATCTAGCACCCTACATAATCCTAACATTATTGTTTATATTCTCCGTACTATATTTCACATTCCCGTGACTCTTTTGTGACTACCAATTTTATACTTTCTAATCCCTTCACCTGTTGGGGAAGAATGACGAGGACTAAGAGACTCAAGCGGCACGCAGAGATCAGGGAGAACACAGCTGTATTACGCCAGCGGGCTCAGTGGGATTGTTCCCAAAGAACTGAGCACTAACTTGGGTCAGGCGCTTTGTTTTATAGGGTTAGGCCTCCGGGTTAGGGGGAAATCTGGCCGAGGTGCTGGGGAGGTCCGTCCCTAGCAGCTGTGATCGCTCAACATTGTTTTGACAGGGAGGCCTCTAACCATAGTGCCCATGGGAGACATCTCCGATAAGGGGATGGAGGGAGACATCTCCGATAAGGGGATGGAGGGAGGCAGCTCCGATAAGGGGCTGTAGGAAAAAACCATCCCAACACACCTTTTCCCCTATCCCCCAACCTCCTTCCTATCTAGCAACCATCAGTTTTTTCTCTGTATCTATTAGTTTATTTCTGTTTTGTTTGCTCATTTATTCTGTTCTTTAGATTCCACATATAAGTGAGATCATATGGTATTTGTTTTTCTCAGTCTTATTTCACTTAGCATAATATTCTCTAGATCCATCCATGTTGTTGCAAATGGTAAGATTTCATTCTTTTTTATAGAAGAGTAATACTCCATTTATAAATGTACCACAATTTCTTTATCCAGTCATCTATTGATGGGCATTTCAGTTATTTCCATATCTTGGCTATTGTGCATAGATAGTGCTGCAATAAACATAAGGATGCATATATATTTTCAAATTAGTGTTTTGGATTTCTTTGGATGAATACCCAGAAGTGGAATTGCTGGGTCATAGGTAGTTCTATTTTTTATTTTTTGAGGAATCTCCATACTGTTTTCCATAGTGGCTGCACTAATCAGCAATCCCACCAAAAGTGCTTGAGGGTTCCCTTCCCTCAAATCCTGCCAGCACTTGTTTGTTGATTTATTGATGATAGTCATTCTGACAGGAATTAGGTGCTATCTTATTGTGGCTGTTATTTGCATTTATCTGATGATTAGTGATATTGAGCATCTTTTCATATGTCTATTGGTCATATGTATGTCCTCTTTGGAGAAATGTCTGTTCTAAAAAATGCCCATTTTTTAATTGGGTTTTTTGATTTTTTGATGTTGAGTTGTATACGTTTTTTTTTATAAATTTTGGATATTAACCCCTTATCAGATGTATCATTGGCAAATATCTTCTCCCATTCACTAGGATGTCTTTTTGTTTTGTTGATAGTTTCCTTTGCTGTAAAAAAACTTTTTAGTTTGATGTAGTCCCATATGTTTATTTTTTCTTTTGCTTCCCTTGCCCAAGTGGATATATCAGTAAAAATATTACTAAGGGTAATGTCTAAGAGTTTTCTTCCTATTCTTTTTTCTAGGAATTTTATGGTTTCAGGTCTTACATTTCAGTCTTTAATCCATTTTGAGTTTATTCTTGTGTATGGTGTAAGAAGGTGGTCCAGTTTCATGTTTTTGCACATATCTGTCCAGTTTTCCCAGCACCATTTATTAAATAGACTGTTTTTATTCTTGTTTCTTTTGTCATAGATTGAATGTCCATATAGGTATGAATTTATTTCTGGGCTCTTTATTCTGTTCCATTGATTTATGTGTCTGTTTTTATGCCAGTACCATGCTGTGTTTTTTTTTGGTTGTTGTTGTTGTTGTTTTTTCCTGAATTTTTTTTTAAATTTTATTTTATTAAATTTATTGGGGTGACTACTATAACCTTGTAGTATGATTTGATGTTGGGTAGCATTATACCTCCTACTTTGTTCTTATTTCTCAGGATTACTGTAACTATTCGGGGTCTTTTATGGTTCCATATAAATTTTAGGATTATTTGTTCTAGTTCTGTGAAAAACGTCATTGGTGTTCATATATATTATTTTTTACAAGGTTTTTGTGTAAACATCAATCTTCATTTCTCTGGGATAAATACCCAGGAATGCAACTGCTGGGCAGTATGGTATTTGCATCTTTAGTTTTTAAGGAAACTGCCAAACTGTTTTCCAGAGTGGCTATACCATTTTATATTCCCACTAGCAAAATATACAGTCTCATCAGCATTTGATGTTGTCACTAGTTTAACTTTAGTGATTCTAATTGGTATATAGTGACATCTCATTGTGGTTATAATTTGCATTTCCCTAGTGGCTTATGATGTTGAAAACCTTTCCATGTGCTTATTTGCTATCTGTGTATCTTCTTTTGTCAAACATCATTTTAGGTCTTTTGTCCAATCCAGTAAGAACATTGTGTACAGGTCTTTGTGTAACAAGTATGTGAAAAAATTTGAAGTTCTGACCTGTTGCAAATGTGTCTTGAATTATATAGTTGTCACGCAATGCAATTCTTATGCAGCTGTATTTACAAAATACAATTCAGTCTTACTGTTTGGGGGAAAAGCCCAGCACAGGGTTGAGAAATCCCCAGGATAATAGGCCACTAAGAAGAGTTTCTTACCCCTGCGTGCAAAACCTAAAGATCAATCATATGGTAGTGTTTTTTTGTTTGTTTGTTTTTAAGGAAAGAAAGACAATGGGCCCAAAATGGAGTAGGTTATGCTAAGCCCCATGTCAGCATACCAAGACTTAATTACAGTTTTGGGTCTCCCAGAAATGGAATCTTAAACCAACCAACCAAGAATTGCCTCATAGACCCCTGCCATCCCCTACAGGAAAGTGCCTCACAATAACCACCACATTTTTTGCCTGCAATAAATTCCTTTATCCCGCTCCCTTCTGCCTCTAAACGTTTCATTTTTTACATCTCCTCCTCGGGAGCTTCTTTCAATGTACTAGATTAGATGCTGCCTGATTGAAATCCAGTTTTGCTCCAATAAACTCTTAATTTTTTACTATGCATCAGTTTATCTTTGTCGTGCGGGTTGTCATGCCAAGTCTCTGCTCCCGCTCCCCACACAAGAACACAGGATATGGTGAGGCCAAAAAGGAACACCCAGGGAAACAATGGTAGGGGAATCATACCACTGTAGTCTCACTGGAGGCTGGATTCACAGGATGAGCAACCTGCTGTCCGCTTTTCTGCCCACCGACCAACTCTACTCGACTCACCAACTAGCACAGCTGCTGCAATTATATCAGTGGCCAACTGGCTAACCATCTACAGCTGACAGCCAACTAGCCACAACTCAGGGCCATCTACTAGCCGAGCCAGCACCTTTCCACGTGCTCTCTGGGGCTCTGTCCCCACAACCTTTTAACAGCAGTATGCACACTGCCCCACTGGTGAAGTCAGGTGGTCTGCTGTGCGCTAAAATAGTCCTGGGGAATAACACTTTTAAAACAGAAAATCCTGAAAGGGGAAGTTAAAAAGACGCAATCTTGGAGGATGCCCGAGTTAACCGCAGGTGTCGCTCACAGGCCCCGTCCCACTGCAGGCCATCCTGGGAAGTCTGACCGGCTCAGTGTCCGTCCTGGGCCAGGTCTGCCCCTCCTTACAGCACCTGATACCACTGGCTCCCGCGGAAGCCCCACGCTGGTGCTGTGGGTGCCCGCTCTACCCAAAGCTGTATTCCGAATCCCGGCACACCCATGAATCGCCGGCCCCAGGCTCACCCGGAGCTGGGGTTACAAGGGCGTGCCACCGAGCGGGTGCGAGGCTTGGTGGCGCTGCCAGGGGGCCTGGAAGCTGCGGTACGCAGCACTGCCGGGGCTGCGATACCGGTCTCCCCAGCCCACTGCCCACTGCAGATTTCTGAAGTGGCTGGTAGGAACGAGCTAAAGAGACGCAGAAAGCACTGGAAGATAAGTGAATAAGTAACCTTTATTATGTTGTCTTCCGGATCTTTGCAAAAAGTAGATTAAGAGACTTCCGGAAAAATGGCGGCGTGAGGTGAGCCTCTGTAAAGCTCCCCTGGAATTTACAAAGAATCAAACAACAAAAACTCCACAAAGGACTCCCTGCACAGCAGACAGGCAACACGAAGAGGCCCACTACCGACTGAAATCACCTACAGGTGGGAGATTCGTGCGAGTGGAGGGAGGAGGAAAGGGAGAAGCGCGCGGAGACAGAGCCGCGCGGGCGCAGGACAGAGACCCAGCTCAGTGCGCCGAGCTCGCTGCTTCCCGGAACTACCGCAGCTGCGAGTGAGGGAAGAACTCGGACTGCTAGGGCTCTGCCAGGGCTCCACAGGGCTGAGGGGACAGCATATACCACGGCTGAACCCAACGCTCACGGCAGAGACCTCGGAGAAAAGACTGAGGGAAAAAGGCCGAAAACGGTGGTTTAAGCCCTCACTGCCGAGCAGAGAACGGAGCCTTAGGCACTGAGACTAGCTGCCCCGTCCCTCCCCTCCCAGAGCTCGCCCCGCCCCCACCTGCCCGGTGCTAGAAGCGAAACAGTAGCAGTGTCAGATCAAAACAACAGAAAATTTGCTGTTTTGAGAACTATGGACCGCAAACACAAATTTACAGCCCAACTAGTTCCGGCAAAGGGGAGGGAGCCGTGGAAGCAGGACCGGCTGTGGTGGTGGTTGCCGCCATTGCTCTGGGCCACCTCCCACAACTCACCCCGCCCCTGACCCCACCTATCTGGGCAGATCCCTGCAGGAGTAAACAGAACTGCTGAAACATACGGGCTCTGAATCAGGAGCTGGAAGAGCTTTGGAACATCAAAAGCTCTCCGCATACCCACCGGGACACTGCGCCCTGTGACCTAGACGAACTATTAACAGAGGAGAAGCCCGTCTCCCAGGGAATCACCCCATTGCGTGAGAAGTTGGAATAGTGCAGAGAAAACATAGCACTACTGTGTGGGAGAAGAAAAATAAGTTGCAGTTGGAGAAATAATAAAACATTCTACCAACAAGTACTGGCAAACAAAAGAAAGACCGCTTTCTATCAACCTGTTGCAGAAGCCCCTCTGTAGATGTCTAGGAAGAGAAATAGTAAACCAGTAATCGCCATGAATAACCAAGGCAACAAGATAGCTCAGAAAGAAAGTGAAAAATCTCCAGAGAAGGCACTTAAAGATACAGAAATATGTGACTTAAATGACAGAGAATTCAAGATTGCAGTTCTGAAAAAACTCAACGAGATACAAGAAAACACAGATAGGCAGTTAAATGAACTCAGAAACTCAATCAAAGTACAGCATGAGCATTTTACGAAAGAGATTGAAATTTTAAAAAAGAACCAAATAGAATTTCTGGAGATTAAGAACACAATAGAAGAAATTAAGAATGAAATAACCAGCTTAGGTAGTAGAGTTGACCAGATGGAGCAAAGAATCAGTGACATCGAAGATAGAAACCTGGAAATGACACAAATAGAAGAAGAAAGAGACTTGAGACTTAAAAGAAATGAAAGAACTCTACAAGAACTTTCTGACTCTATCAGAAACAGCAATATAAGAATAATGGGTATACCAGAAGGAGAAGAAAGAGAGAAGGGAACAGAGAATATATTCAAACAAATTGTCGATGAGAACTTCCCAAATTTGTGGACAGAACTGGACCCTCGAATCCAAGAAGCAAATAGAACACCTAGTTACCTCAATCCCAACAGACCTTCTCCAAGGCACATTGTATTGAAGCTGTCTAAAATCAACGACAAAGAAAGAATCCTCAAGGCAGCCAGGGAAAAGAAGACGGTAACTTACAAAGGAAAGCCCATTAGATTATCATCAGATTTTTCAGCAGAAACTCTACAAGCCAGGAGGGAGTGGAACCAAATATTCAAACTATTGAAAGAGAGAAACCATGAGCCAAGAATAATATATCCAGCAAAGATATCCTTTAGATATGAAGGAGGAATAAAGACCTTTCCAGACATACAGAAGCTGAGGGAATTTTCTAATACACGACCTGCACTACAAGAAATACTAAAGGAGGCTATTCGACCACCATCAACAGGGACAATTTGTGGCAAGCACAACTCAAAAAGGGGGAGAGTAAAGGCCTGAACCGGAATATGGGAATGGAGAAAGTAAGCGCGCTGAAGAAAATGGAATACTCTAAATATCAAACTTTCTTTTACATAAACTTAAGGGTAACCACTCAAAATAAATCCAGAATTGAAATATATACTGAAATAAAAGAAGAAACAGAGGGAAACATCATGGAATACCACCACACAGAAATAATAGACAACAACAAAAAGGCAAAGAAACAATGGAGACACAACCTTACCAGAAAACTAAGGATACAATGACAGGAAATCCTTACATATCAATAATCACCCTAAATGTAAATGGACTGAACTCACCAATAAAAAGGCACAGAGTAGCAGATTGGATCAAAAAACTAAACCCAACCATATGCTGTCTCCAAGAGACACATCTCAGCTACAAGGACAAGCATAGACTCAAAGTGAAAGGGTGGAAATTGACACTCCAAGCAAACGGTACCCAGAGAAAATCAGGTGTAGCCATAATGATATCAGATGAAACAGACTTCAAGGTCAAAAAGATAACAAGAGACAAAGATGGACATTTCATAATGGTGAAGGGGACTGTACAACAAGAAGACATAACAGTCATCAATATTTATGCCCCCAATCAGGGAGCACCGAAATACACCAAGCAACTACTTACAGAACTAAAGGGAGAAATTGACCAAAACACAATTATACTAGGGGACTTAAATACATCATTGACAGCTATGGATAGATCATCCAAACAGAAAATAAATAACAAAATAGCAGCCCTAAATGACACATTAGATGAAATGGACATAATTGACAATTATAGAGCACTTCATCCTAAAACATCAGACTATACATTCTTTTCTAGTGTACATGGAACATTCACAAGGATAGACCATATATTGGGACATAAAATCAGTCTCAACAAATTTAAGAAGATTGAAATCATACCGTGCATATTCTCTGATCACAAGGCTTTGAAATTGGATATCAACTGTAAAAAGAGAGCGGCAAAAAACACAGATACATGGAGACTAAACAACATACTTTTAAAGAAGGACTGGGTCAAAGAAGAAATTAGAGGAGAGATCAAAAGATACATAGAAACAAATGACAATGAAAATACATCCTACCAAAATTTTTGGGATGCAGCGAAAGCAGTTTTAAGAGGGAAATTTATCTCATTACAGGCCTATCTCAAGAAACAAGAAAACGCCCAAATAAATAACCTCATGTTACACCTTAAAGAACTAGAAAAAGAAGAACAAGTAAAACCCAAGGTCAGCAGAAGAAAGGAAATAATAAAAATCAGAGCAGAACTAAATGAAATAGAGAACAAAAAGACAATAGAAAAAATTAATATGACAAAGAGCTGGTTCTTTGAGAAAATTAACAAAATTGACAAACCCTTGGCTAGACTTACTAAGATAAAAAGAGAGAAGACACTGATTAACAAAATCAGAAACGTAAAAGGGGAAGTTATCACGGACACCACAGAAATACAAAGGATCATCCAAGAATACTATGAAGGACAATATGCCACCAAATTCAACAACCTAAAAGAAATGGACAAGTTCTTAGAAATATATAGCCGTCCAAGGCTGAACCATGAAGAACTGGAAAATCTAAACAGACCGATCACCAGTAACGAAATTGAATCAGTCATCCAAAACCTTCCCAAAAGCAAAAGTCCGGGACCAGATGGCTTCACTAGTGAATTCTACCAAACCTTCAAAGAGGATCTAATACCAATTCTGCACAAACTCTTCCAAAAAAATTGAAGAAGAGACAGTACTCCCTAACTCATTTTATGAGGCCAACATTACCTTGATACCAAAACCTGGTAAGGACAGCACAAAAAAAGAAAACTACAGACCAATATCTCTAATGAATACCGATGCAAAAATCCTAAACAAAATTCTAGCAAATCGAATACAACAATGCATTAAAAAGATTATTCATCATGACCAAGTGGGGTTCATCCCCGGGGCACAAGGATGGTTCAACATATGCAAATCCATCAATGTGATACATCACATAAACAAAATAAAGGACAAAAATCATATGAGTATATCAATTGATGCAGAAAAAGCATTTGACAAGATACAACATCCATTTATGATTAAAACACTTAATAAAATGCGTATAGAAGGAAAATACCTTAACATAATAAAGGCCATATATGACAAGCCCTCTGCTAATCTCATAATTAATGGAGAAAAACTGAAGCCCTTTGCTCTACGTTCAGGAACACGACAGGGATGTCCCCTATCACCTCTGCTTTTCAACATCGTGTTGGAAGTCCTTGCCAGAGCAATCAGGCAAGAGAAAGAAATAAAAGGCATCCAAATTGGGAATGAAGAAGTTAAATTATCACTGTTTGCAGATGACATGATGCTATATATAGAAAACCCTAAAGACTCCACCAAAAAGCTATTAGAAACAATCAACGAATACAGTAAAGTTCCCGGCTACAAAATCAACGCACAAAAGTCCATTGCCTTCCTATATACTAACAATGAAATCTCAGAAAAAGAAATACAAAAAACAATTCCTTTTGCAATTGCAGCGAAAAGAATAAAATACCTAGGAATAAACTTAACCAAGGATGTGAAAGACCTATATGCTGAAAACTATAAGACATTTTTGAAAGAAATTGAAGAAGACACAAAGAAATGGAAAGACATTCCGTGCTCATGGATTGGAAGAATCAACATAGTTAAAATGGCCATATTACCCAAAGCAATACACAGATTCAATGCAATCCCCATCAAAATCCCAATGGCATATTTTAAAGAAATAGAACAAAAAAATCATCAAATTTGTTTGGAACCACAAAAGACCCCGAATAGCCAAAGCAATCTTAAGGAAAAAGAACAATAATGGAGGTATCACACTTCCTGACTTTGGCTTGTACTACAGGGCTACAATAATCAAAACAGCATGGTATTGGCAGAAAAACAGACACATAGACCAATGGAATAGAATTGAGAACCCAGAAATAAAACCACATAAATATGGACAGATAATTTTTGACAAAGAAGCTAAAAACATACAATGGAGCAAAGACAGCCTCTTCAATAAATGGTGCTGGGAGAATTGGATAGCCACGTGCAAAAGAATGAAACTGGACTGCTATTTGTCACCATGTACCAAAGTTAATTCAAAATGGATCAAAGACTTAAGCATAAGACCTGACACAATAAACTGCATAGAAGAAAACATAGGGACTAAACTTATGGACCTTGGGTTCAAAGAGCATTTTATGAACTTGACTCCAAAGGCAATGGAAGTAAAAGCTGAAATAAACGAATGGGACTATATGAAACTTAAAAGCTTCTGCACAGCAAAAGAAACCATTGACAAAATAAAGAGGCCACCAACTGAATGGGAGAAGATTTTTGCAAACAGTGCCTCCGATAAGGGGCTAGTATCCAGAATATACAAGGAACTCATGCAACTCAACAACAAAAAAACAAACAACCCAATTGAAAAATGGGCAGAGGACTTGAAGAGACATTTCTCCAAAGAGGACATACAAATGGCAAATAGACATATGAAAAAATGCTCAACATCACTAATCATCAGAGAAATGCAAATCAAAACCACAATGAGATATCACCTCACCCCAGTCAGAATGGCTATCATCAACAAGACAAATAATAACAAATGTTGGAGAGGCTGTGGAGATAAAGGAACCCTCATACACTGTTGGTGGGAATGCAGACTGGTGCAGCCGTTATGGAAGGCAGTGTGGAGGTTTCTCAAAGAATTACGAATAGAATTGCCATATGAGCCAGCAATCCCTCTTCTGGGTATGTACCCAAAAAATCTGAAAATATTTAGAGATAAAGACACGTGTGCTCCAATGTTCATTGCAGCTTTGTTTACAGTGGCCAAGACATGGAAACAACCAAAATGTCCTTCGATAGATGAATGGATAAAGAAGTTGTGGTATATATACACAATGGAATACTATTCGGCAGTAAGAAACGATGATATAGGAACATTTGTGACAACATGGATGGATCTTGAGAGAGTAATGCTGAGCAAAACAAGTCAGACAGAAAAAGCAGAGAACCATGTGATTTCACTGATATGTGGTATATAAACCAAAAACAACAAAAGAACAAGACAAACAAATGAGAAACAGAAACTCATAGACACAGACAATAGTTTAGTGGTTGCCAGAGGGTAACGGGGGCGGGGGGTGGGGGGTGGGAGATGAGGGTAAGGGGGACCGAATATATGGTGATGGAAGGAGAACTGACTCTGGGTAATGAACACACAATGGGATTTATAGATGATGTAATACAGAATTGTACACCTGAAATCTGTTAAATTTTACTAACAATTGTCACCCCAATAAATTTAATAAATAAAAAAAAGTCGATTAAACAAATAACCTTAAACTTAATACGTAAAAGACTGTTGAGAGTGCTTTGCAAAGTTCAATGCCTTAGGAAACCACACGCGGATCTTGCTAAAATGTAGGCTCCAATACTCTGTGTCTGGGATGTGGTCTGAGATTCTGCATTTCTAGGAAACTCCCATGTTAAGCCAATGCTGCTGATCGGCGGCTCATGCTGCAAGTGACAAGGGTGTTGACACTTTGGAACCTAATGGTTCTACACTTTTTCATTTATTTTAGCAGTCACGGCCAGCATTCTGATATTAGAATATTAACATAAAAATAAACAAACAAAAGCTATCAATAGTTCCAGGCACATAACTGATTATGAACATTTCCTATCTTCTTTTTTAGGTCTTATGCTTATGCATACTTAATTTTTTTGTATGGCTAAAACCAAGGGATGGGCTGGTCCATCAGAAACCCAGGTGGGAACCTGGACTTTGATTGGCATCTGAAGAAGGGCAGGCTTGTGGGACTGAGCTGTTAATTTGTGGAAGCTGATGCTATCTCTGGGAAAATCACTAGTTCCTAGTTCCATTATGTTACCGGGAAATGATGCTGTACCTTGGCTCTTCCTCTTCTTGAAGGAAAGACTTCAATCAAGAGACAGAATTTTGTGCAGCATGAACAGCAGAAGTTTATTAGTAAAAGAGAGTACACCCCACGACATGGAGCAGGCTGACCCAAGAGAGGGAAGCAGCCTTGCCTTACATTGCATGAGGGCTTTTATTTCTAGGGGTAGAATTGCCTCCCCCTCCCTTCTCTTATCTCTCCTCCCCCGGAGGTGACTAGTCCTCCCTTCTCTGGCATTTAGCAATGCATTTCTTTGATTTAGGGGCATGTGCAAACACACCCCTTTGGGGTATGTGTAAGCCTGGTATCCTGCTGGGCAGCTGCCAGGGGTCTTGACTCCAAGTAGGAACTGCAGTGAGGGGCTTTCAAACTGGGGCTAAATTTCTCCTCCTGCTCATTCCTATCTATCTACCTACCCTATCAATTAGACCTGAGCAGAGAGAACCAAAGGTGCCTGGGCCAAGAGGAATAAGGTGAAGATGAGGCTGCAAAGGAAAGAAGAGTTACTTTGTGTTGTAGTTAGTCTCCAAAAACTGATCCCAGTGTAGCATGTCTGTCAGTAATCACACCCTTGTGTAGCACATTGCCATAGTGAATCTTCCCTGACCTAATAAAATGTAATTGATCTGACACTGGGACAGTTCCAGGCCAGAGTCATAAGAACACTTGCAGCTTCTAACTTGGTATCTTGGAATGCTCAGTCTTGGAAAGCTCTCTCTCAGAACCCAGTCACTGTACTGTGTCCACATGGAAAGGCCATGGTGAGGACTCTGGGCAACAGCCTCAGAGCCCCCAGCAGATCACAAACACCAGCTGCCATGGTCAGTCCTGTGAGTGAGCCACCGTGGACATCTCAGCCCAATCAAACCCTCCGAGGACTGGAGCTCTTGCCGACATCACATGGAGTAGATTGCCCAGGGGAGCCCAGTCAATCACAGAATCAAGCAAGACAATCAAACGTTCTTCTACCCTCTTTCCCTGAAAATTAGACCTAGCCGGATAATCAGCTGTAATGCGTCTTTTGGAGCAAAAATTAATATAAGACCCGGTCTTATTTTATATTATATAAGACCCAGTCTTATTTTACAATGTTAATTTTTGCTCCAAAAGACGCATTACAGCTGATAATCCAGCGAGGTCTTATTTTCAGATAGTATTGCTATCATAACACATTACCACAAACTATTGGCTTTAAACCATTGGTATTGGTAAACTATTGGTATCTTAGAATTCTGTAAGTCAGAAGTCAGGTATGGTCTGTCACACTGAGATCAAGGTGTTAGCAGGCTGCATTCCTCTCTGAAGGCTCTAGGGCAGAATATGTTTCCTCCACACTCAGATTGTTGACAGTTTGGTTCTTTGCAGTTGCAGAACTGAGGTCTCAGTTTTCTTACTGGCTACAAGCTAGTGGCCATTCCCAGCTTCTAAAGGCTGCTGCATTCCTTGGCTCTTCAAAGCCATCAATGGTGGGTCGAGTCCTTCTCAAATCACATCTGTGACCTACTCTTCTGGTTCCCTTTGCCACTTTTAAAGACTCTTGTGATTAGGGTCATCTGCTCATCTCAAACTCCTTAACCTTAATCATATCTGTAAAGTCCTTTTTACCATGTAAGGTAACATTCTCAGGTTCCAGGGTTTAGTAGAAGGGCCATCATTCTGTGTACCACAAGCCACTATGTTTTGAAAGTCCTTGTTACATATTAGTAGATAATGAGAACATATTGTGGGCTTTATCTTGACAATGTGAAGAACTTTGAACTTTATCTCAAGGGCTATAGGAAGACAGAGAAGTGTCCTTCTAAACACAGAAGTTAGTGTAATGGGTATTTTTGCAAGCTTGTCCTTCTAGTACTGCAGAAGTAGGGCCAAGGTTATCACACAGAATGCCTTTGTGAAAAATATGTAATAATGACCCACTTTCGTGGATGAATTATACCAAGGCAATCCTCAGGGCTGATGAAGTACACAAAAAGGAAAATGTCACCTCTCCTGAAGGACTCATGGCTTGGCTCTCAGAGCTCAGGTCAGACTTCAACCTTCTCCACACATGTCTTTTGCACCTGTGTGTGACAGCTTGTGTACAGTAACATGGGAGGAGAGCAAAGCTAGAAGTGATGACACCAGATTGAATATACGTTATCAAAATGGCGGTGTGAGGTGAGCCTCTGTAAAGCTCCCCTGGAATTTACAACTAATTGAACAACAATAACTCCACAAAGGACTCCCTGCATAGCAAACAGGCAGCACAAAGAGGCCCACTACTGAATTCACCTACAGGTGGACGAATCGCGTGAGTGGAGGAGGAGGGAAAGGGAGAAGTGCGGAGACGGAGCCCTGCGGGTGCAGGACACCGACATAGCTCAGTGATCCTAGCTCGCTACATCCCAGAGCTACCACAGCTGTGGGAGAGGGAAGAACTCGGACTGCTAGGGCTCCGCTTATGGCCCACAGGGCTGAAGGGGACAGCATATAACATGGCTGAACCCAACGATCACGGCAGAGACCTCGGAGAAAAGACTGAGGGAAGAAGGCTGAAAGCCTTCACTGAAGAAGCTTTAAACCATCACTGCCGAGCACAGAACGGAAGCCTTAGGCACTGAGACTAGCCGCCCCCTCCCTACCCTCCCAGAGCTCGCCCTGCCCCCCCTGACCAGTGCTAAAAGCGGAACAGTAGCAGTGTCAGATCAAAAGAATAGAATATTTGCTGTTCTGAGAACTGTGGACTGCAGACACAGATTCGCAGCCCAACTAGTTCCGGCAAAGGGAGGGAGCTGTGGAAGCAGGACCGGCTGTGGTGGTGGTCGATGCCATTGCTCTGGGCCACTTCTCACAACTCACCCTGCCCCTGGCCCCACCTATCTGGGCAGATCCCTACAGGAGTAAACAGAACTGCTGAAACATAGGGGTTCTGAATCTGGTGCAGGAAGAGCTTTGGAACTTCAAAAGTTCTCTGCATACCCACTGGAACACTGCACCCTGTGACCTAGGCGAACTATTAACAGAGGAGAAACCTGTCTCACAGGGAATCCCCCATCATGTGAGAAGCTGGAATAGTGCAGAGAAAACATAGCACTACCGTGGGAGAGAGAAAAAAAAGTCTATAGTCAGAGAAAAAAAATAAAACATTATACCAACAAGTACTGACAAACAAAAGAAAGACCTTTTCCTATCAACCTGTTGCAGAAGCCACTCCTGTAGATGTCTAGGAAGAGAAATAATAAGTCAGTAATTGCCATGAATAACCAAGGAAACAAGACAGCTCAGAAAGAAAGTGAAAAGTCTTCAGAAAAGGAACTTAAAGATACGGAAATATGTGACTTAAATGACAGAATTAAAGATTGCAGTTCTGAAAAAACTCAACAAGGTGCAAGAAAACACAGATAGGCAGTTAAATGAACTCAGAAACACAATCAAAGAACAGCATGAGCATTTTACAAAAGAGATTGAAATTTTAAAAAAGAACCAAATAGAATTTCTGGAGATTAAGAACTCAATAGAAGAAATTAAGAATGAAATAACCAGCTTAGGTAGTAGATTTGACCAGATGGAGGAAAGAATCAGTGACATCAAAGATAGAAACCTGGAAATGACACAGATGGAAGAAGAAAGAGACTTGAGACTTCAGAGAAATGAAAGAACTCTATAAGAACTTTCTGACTCCATCAGAAAGAGCAATATAAGGATAATGGGCATACCAGAAGGAGAAGAAAGAGAGAAGGGAACAGAGAATATATTCAAACAAATTGTTGATGAGAACTTCACAAACTTGTGGACAGAACTGGACCCTCGAATCCAAGAAGCAAATAGAACACCTAATTACCTCAATCCCAACAGGCCTTTTCCAAGGCACATTGTATTGAAGATGTCTAAAATCAACAACAAAGAAAGAACCCTCAAGGCAGCCAAGGAAAAGATGACGGTAACTTACAAAGGATAGCCCATTAGATTATCATCAGATTTTTCAGCAGAAACTCTACAAGCCAGGAGGGAGTGGAACCAAATATTCAAACTATTGAAAGAGAGAAATTATGAGCCAAGAATAATATATCCAGCAAAGATATCCTTTAGATATGAAGGAGGAATAAAGACCTTTCCAGACATACAGAAGCTGAGGGAATTTTCTAATACACGACCTACACTACAAGAAATACTAAAGGAGGTTATTCTACCACCATCAACAGTGGGACAATTTGTGGCAACCAAAACATAAAAGGGGGGAGAGTAAAGGCCTGAACTGGAATACGGGAATGGAGAAAGTAAGCGTGCTGAAGAAAATGGAATACTCTAAATATCAAATTTTCTTTTACATAAACTTAAGGGTAACCAATCAAAAAAAAAAAAAAAATCCAGAGCTGAAATATATACTGTAATAAAGAAGGAACAGAGGGAAATATCATAGAATACCACCACATGGAAATAATAGACAACAACAAAAAGGCAAAGAAACAATGGAGACACAGCCTTACCAGAAAACTAAAGATAGAATGACAGGAAATCCTCACATATCAATAATCACCCTAAATGTAAATGGACGAACTCACCAATAAAAAGGCACAGAGTAGCAGATTGGATCAAAAAACTAAACCCAACCATATGTTGTCTCCAAGAGACACATCTCAGCTACAAGGACAAGCATAGACTCAAAGTGAAAGGTGGAAATTGACACTCCAAGCAAACGGTACCCAGAGAAAATCAGGTGTAGCCATAATGATTCAGATGAAACAGACTTCAAGGTCAAAAAGATAACAAGAGACAAAGATGGACATTTCATAATGGTAAAAGGGACTATACAACAAGACATAACAGTCATCAATATTTACGCCCCCAATCAGGGAGCACCGAAATATACCAAGCAACTACTAACAGAACTAAAGGGAGAAATTGACCAAAACACAATTATACTAGGGGACTTAAATACATCATTAACAGCTATGGATAGATCATCTAAACAGAAAATAAATAACAAAATAGCAGCGCTAAATGACACATTATATGAAATGGACATAATTGACATATATAGAGCACTTCATCCTAAAACATCAGACTATACATTCTTTTCTAGTGTACATGGAACATTCTCAAGGATAGACAATATACTGGGACATAAAATCAGCCTCAGCAAATTTAAGAAGATTGAAATCATACCATGCATATTCTCTGATCACAAGGCTTTGAAATTGGATATCGACTGCAAAAAGAAAGCAGGAAAAAACATAAATACATGGAGATTAAGCAACATACTTTTAAAGAACGACTGGGTCAAAGAAGAAATTAGAGGAGAGATCAAAAGATACATAGAAACAAATGACAATGAAAATACATCCTACCAAAATTTTTGGGATGCAGCGAAAGCAGTTTTAAGAGGGAAATTTATCTCATTACAGGCCTATCTCAAGAAACAAGAAATATCCTAAATAAATAACCTCATGTTACACCTTAAAGAACAAGAAAAAGAAGAACTAGTGAAACCCAAGGTCAGCAGAAGAAAGGAAATAACAAAAATTAGAGCAGAACTAAATGAAATAGAGAACAAAAAGACAATAGAAAAAATTAATGTGACAAAGAGCTGGTTCTTTGAAAAGATTAACAAAGTTGAAAACCCTTGGCTAGACTCACTAAGATAAAAAGAGAGAAGACACTAATTAACAAAATCAGATAAAAAAGGGGAAGTTATCACGGACACCACAGAAATACAAAGGATCATCCAAGAATGCTATGAAGGACTATATGCCACCAAATTCAATAACCTAGAAGAAATGGACAAGTTCTTAGAAACATATAGCCTTCCAAGGCTGAACCATCAAGAACTGGAAAATCTAAACAGACCGATCACCAGTAACGTAATTGAATCAGTCATCCAAAACCTTCCCAAAAGCAAAAGTCCGGGACCAGATGGCTTCACTAGTGAACTCTACCAAACCTTCAAAGAGGATCTAATACCAATCCTGCTCAAACTCTTCCAAAAAATTGAAGAAGAGACAGTACTCCCTAACTCATTTTATGACGCCAACATTACTCTGATACCGAAACCTGATAAGGACAGCACACAAAAAAGAAAACTATAGACCAATATCTCTGATGAATACAGATGCAAAAATCCTAAATAAAATTCTAGCAAATCGAATACAACAATGCATTAAAAAGATTATTCATCACGACCAAGTGGGGTTCATCCCATGGGCACAAGGATGGTTCAACATCCTGAAATCCATCAAGGTGATACATCACATAAACAAAATAAAGGACAAAAATCATATGATTATATCAATTGAAGCAGAAAAAGCATTTGACAAGATACAACATCCATTTATGATTAAAACACTTAATAAAATAGGTATAGAAGGAAAATACCTTAACATAATAAAGGCCTTATATGACAAGCCCTCAGCTAATCTCATAATTAATGGTCAAAACTGAAGCCCTTTGCTCTCTACGTTCAGGAACACGACAGGGCCGTCCCCTATCACCTCTGCTTTTCAACATAGTGTTGGAAGTCGTTGCCAGAGCAATCAGGCAAGAGAAAGAAATAAAAGGCATACAAATTGGGAATGAAGAAGTTAAATTGTCACTCTCTGCAGATGACATGATGCTATATATAGAAAACCCTAAAGACTATGACAGTTCTTGAATCTGGACCCTTAACACAGTTGTCTGTGCACATGCTAAAATGTTTTGAAGTCAGCAAAGCTGGATTTGAAGCTGAATGAAAGGAAGGCTAAAGAGATGATGAGGATGTTGTGATGGGAATTATTAACATACTTGATGAGAATTGATTCAGAATTTGGGGATGTCAGAAACTGAGGAGGAAGCGGGTAGGAGAATGAAGAAAGAAAGGAGGATTAAAAAAAGAATGGTAGGATAGTAACAGAAACAATATTTCAGGATCAAATCTAGGACAGTCTTCTTGTCAAATTGGGAAATAAATATGTATGCTTTGCTTAACTTGAGAACTGTGGTTTCTTTATGCTTAACAATCACAGTTTCATATATATAGTCACAGGATGTGGAGGACAACATAAGGAAGATAGTCGATGGTATTGTAACAGCTATATAAGATGTCAGAGGGGTAATAGCTTGGGGGGTGGGTTATCACTTTATGAGGGGTTTAAACGTCTATTATGTTGCTTTGCACACCTGAAACTAATTAAAAAATCACAGTTTCAGTAAATTTGCCCGCATTGTTCTGTCGGAAGCCAACTTCTAGGACTTTTCACCCTCCTAAAGTCATAAGGAGAAATCCTATGGTGTTTTCTTTTCCTTTCTCTGCATAGGATACACGGCAAAGCTTCTCAAACCTTGTCTAGCAAATGGGTTTCAGGTATGCAAGGGAGCTGTGGATTCCCTCTGCCCTTGACTCCCATCCCACCACACCTCCTCCAAGCCCTAGACTTTTCATTTTTGAAGATGTTTTTCTTTACTCCTACACTATTTTAAAAACTTTTTCTAGTGGGATTCATGATAAGAACTATATAGTTTAATACAATGGAGCAAAGACAGCCTCTTCAATAAATGGTGCTGGGAGAATTGGATAGCCACGTGCAAAAGAATGAAACTGGACTGCTATTTGTCACCATGTACCAAAGTTAATTCAAAATGGATCAAAGACTTAAGCATAAGACCTGACACAATAAACTGCATAGAAGAAAACATAGGTACTAAACTTATGGACCTTGGGTTCAAAGAGCATTTTATGAATTTGACTCCAAAGGCAATGGAAGTAAAAGCTAAAATAAACGAATGGGACTATATGAAACTTAAAAGCTTCTGCACAGCAAAAGAAACCATTGACAAAATAAAGAGGCAACCAACTGAATGGGAGAAGATTTTTGCAAACAGTGCCTCCGATAAGGGGCTAGTATCCAGAATATACAAGGAACTCATGCAACTCAACAACAAAAAAACAAACAACCCAATTGAAAAATGGGCAGAGGACTTGAAGAGACATTTCTCCAAAGAGGACATACAAATGGCAAATAGACATATGAAAAAATGCTCAACATCACTAATCATCAGAGAAATGCAAATAAAAACCACAATGAGATATCACCTCACCCCAGTCAGAATGGCGATCATCAACAAGACAAATAGTAACAAATGTTGGAGAGCCTGTGGAGAAAAAGGAAGCCTCATACACTGTTGGTGGGAATGCAGACTGGTGCAGCCGTTATGGAAGGCGGTGTAGAGGTTCTTCAAAAAATTATGAATAGAATTGCCATATGACCCAGCAATCCCGCTCCTGGGTATCTACTCAAAAAATCTGAAAACATTTAGAGATAAAGACACGTGTGCTCCAATGTTCATTGCAGCTTTGTTTACAGTGGCCAAGACATGGAAACAACCAAAATGTCCTTCGATAGATGAATGGATGAAGAAGTTGTGGTATATATACACAATGGAATACTATTCGGCAGTAAGAAAAGATGATATAGGAACATTTGTGACAACATGGATGGATCTTGAGAGTGTAATGCTGAGTGAAATAAGTCAGACAGAAAAAGCAGAGAACCATGTGATTTCACTGATATGTGGTATATAAACCAAAAGCAACAAAAGAACAAGACAAACAAATGAGAAACAGAAACTCATAGACACAGACAATGGTTTGGTGGTTGCCAGAGGGTAAGGGGGGTGAGGGGAGGGGGGTGGGAGATGAGGGTAAGGGGGATGGAATATATGGTGATGGAAGGAGAACTGACTCTGGGTGATGAACACACAATGGGATTTATAGATGATGTAATACAGAATTGTACACCTGAAATCTATGTAATTTTACTAACAATTGTCACCCCAATAAATTTAATAAAATTAAAAAAAAAGAACGATATAGTTTACATCAAAACCCTTACATACTTGCAATGCACTCTGACATTTTGCATTCTATTCTTTTCATTAAAATAAAATTTCTAGTCATGATGCACTGAACTGATTTTATGACCCACAAAAGGCATCACAACCTACAGTTTGAAAAACATGCTACCAAGGACTCCACCAAAAAGCTATTAGAAACAATCAGCGAATACAGTAAAGTTGCTGGCTACCAAATCAATGTACAAAAGTCCATTGCATTCCTATATATTAACAATGAAATCTCGGGAAAAGAAATTAAAAAAAGCACAATCCCTTTTGCAATTGCAGCAAAAAGAATAAAATAACTAGGAATAAACTTAACCAAGGATGTGAAAGACCTATATGCTGAAAACTATAAGACATTTTTGAAAGAAATTGAAGAAGACACCAAGAAATGGAAAGACATTCCGTGCTCATGGATTGGAAGAATCAACATAGTTAAAATGGCCATATTACCCAAAGCAATATACAGATTTAATGCAATCCCCATCAAAATCCCAATGACATTTTTTAAAGAAATAGAACAAAAAATCATCAGATTTGTTTGGAACCACAAAAGACCCCAAATAGCCAAAGTACTCTTAAGAAAGAAGAACAATGCTGGAGGTACCACACTCCCTGACTTTAGCTTGTACTACAGGGCAACAATAATCGAAACAGCATGGTATTGGCAGAAACACAGACACGTAGACCAATGAAATAGAATTGAGAATTCAGAAATAAAACCACATAAATATGGACAGATAATTTTTGATAAAGAAGCAAAAAACATACAATGGAGAAAAGACAGCCTCTTCAATACATGGTGCTGGGAAAATTGTAAAGCCATGTGCAAAAGAATGAAACTGGACTTCTATCTGTCACCATGTACCAAAATTAATTCAAAATGGATCAAAGACTTAAGCATAAGGCCTGATACAATAAACTGCATCGAAGAAAACATAGGTACTAAACTTATGGACCGTGGGTTCAAGGAGCATTTTATGAATTTGACTCCAAAGACAAGGGAAGTAAAAGCTAAAATAAATGAATGGGACTATATGAAACTTAAAAGCTTCTGCACAGCAAAAGAAACAATCGACAAAATAAAGAGGCAACCAACTGAATGGGAGGAGATTTTTGCAAACAGTGCCTCCGATAAGGGGCTAATATCCAAAATATACAAGGAACTCATGCAACTCAACAACAAAAAAACAAACAACCCAATTGAAAAATAGGCAGAGGACCTGAAGAGATATTTCTCCAAAGAGGACATACAAATGGCAAATAGACATATGAAAAAATGCTCAACATCACTAATCATCAGAGAAATGCAAATAAAAACCACAGTGAGATATCACCTCACCCCAGTTGGAAGGGCTATCATCAACAAGACAAATTGTAACAAGTGTTGGAGAGGCTGCGGAGGGAAAAAGGAAGCCTCATACAATGTTGGTGGGAATGCATATTGGTGCAGCCGCTATGGAAGGCAGTGTGGAGATTCCTCAAAAAATTATGAATAGAATTACCGTATGACCGAGCAATCCCTCTCCTGGGTATGTACCCAAAAACTCTGAAAACATTTATACCTAAAGACACGTGTGCTCCAATGTTCATTGCAGCTTTGTTTACAGTGGCCAAGACATGGAAACAACCAAAATGTCCTTCGATAAATGAATGGATAAAGAAGTTTTGGTATATATACACAATGGAATACTATTCGGTGGTAAGAAAAGATGAAATAGGACCATTTGTGAAAATATGCATGGATCTTGAGATTATAATGCTAAGCAAAATACATCAGACAGAAAAAGCAGAGAACCATATGATTTCACTGATATGTGGTATATAAACCAAAAAGAACAAGACAAACATATGAGAAACAAAAACTCATAGACAGAGACAATAGTTTAGTCGTTACCAGAGCGTAAGGGGGGAGAGGGGTGGTAGTTGAGGGTAAGGGGGATCAAATATATGGTGATGGAAGGAGAACTGACTCTGGGCGGTGAACACATAATTTGAGTTATAGATGATGTAATACAAAATTGTACACCTGAAATCTATGCAACTTTACTAACAATTGTCACCCCAATAAACTTTAAAAAATAAGAAAGAAAAACATGCTACCTTTGACCTTGCGATTAACCTAAATTGCAGGTACTAACCCTAGATGTAAATTTCAGTCGTATCTCATACTGACCACCACGTCTCGTCTTTTTAGCTCATTTTCTCTTGCCCACTGGCAAGTTACTTAATGCATCCCTTTCCTCCTCACATCTTTACTTCCCTATTTTTACAACTTAGATTTCATGATTGATTTCCAGCATTACTAGCTTGCATAACCTTCATCTCCTTTGCCCCACTCCCAACCTTTGGTCAAATCAAACACACCACCACTTTCTCCAAACCTGAATCTGAATAGCTAAATGGATAGAGAATACTCCTAACTGTGCTCCTCTATTTAACCCCCTCTAAACCAAACTTTTATCCATCCACTCTGCTGAAATGTCCTTGTCAAACCCTAGCAGCTGCCATCTTGTGAAAGCCGGTGGTCAATTCCCAGTTGGTGAATTCCCACTCTTCAATTTGCTCAGTTTTTCAGTAGCATTGGCCCAGTTGACATTCCCTCTTTATGGAGACACATTCTTCACTTGCCTCCTGGAACATCACACTCTTGGTTTTGTTTCTACTTAAATGTAGTTCCTTCTTTATCTCTTCTTCTTCCCAATCTCTGAATGTTGGAGTTCTGTTGGGTCCATACCTGAGTCCTCATACATTCTCTGTGTATACTCTCTCCCTACATGGGCTCCCCTGATCATCTATCTATTCCCCCGATGATTCCCAAACTGATACTTCCAACTCCACCTCTCCATTGAGCATACCCAGTTATACAACTGATATCTCCACTGAATGTCTAAAAGGCATCTCAAACTAACATGTTCGAAGATTTCCTGATTTCCTCTTCACCCTCCAAATCTGCTTCTTCTCTAGTTCTCCTCATCTAGATAAAAAGCACAGCAGTAAATTGAACTCTTGAAATAAAACTTTGATTCCAAACTTCTTAGTAAAGAAACTGAGAGGATCCTGTTTAACTTGACTACTTGGCTGCCCTTTTCTCGTAATCTTTTTTTTTAAAATTATTGTTTCATTCAGAAGCAGTCTTATTCCTCCCCTACCCCTTCCCCCCATGAATCTTTTTTCCAGTGTATGAGTTTTTGTCACAATCTACATAACATGACATCAAAAAATATTGGAGAAAGAGCAGATACATTTCCATTTTACTGCAGTTCTTTTCTCCATTCACATTCTTAAAGTATTTCCAAATTAGGAACAGTCTTCTAATTCCACACTTTGAAAATAAAGGTTTTACAGTAGGACAATATTTTAACTTTTTTTTTTTTCCTGTGGCCAGCACAATGATAGCCATGGTGTAGGCACATGCCTAAGGTGCTGTCTCCTCTCATTTCCATAAAGTCGAAAAATCTCAGTAAGTGCTTCTGCCCATTTTGAAGAAACTAAAAAGTGATCATAAACCTGAATAAAGCATGAAAGCCTCCATATCACAATTGTGCAAACCACAATGCTGTTTAGCAGTGCTGTGTATACAGTCTGCAGGAAATTTTGCAGATAAGATCTTTTAATTTTCTTTGGTAAGAAATGGAATTTGCCAAAATTTACATTTGCACTGTCTGCCAAATATGCAGAAGAACAAGGTCCAGTTTGTATTTGAATAAAATATCCACAATAGTTTGTTTTATGTATCTGGCGGTTTCATTAACTCTTTATACAAATTGAGAAGAGGATTTTCAATGCCATGTTTCAAATTAAAGTAAGGAAGAGCTGGGGGAAGCATTTTGGTTGCAGTCATTTGACGCATCACTTGAAGTTGATGTATTGTAGAGAGCAAGGTCAACTGACAGAATCAGCTCCACACTGCAAGGGGCCAGTACCTGGTGCCAGAAATATCCCCTTTTGTTTGCCAGCAGGCTGTACCCCCTAAATCACGGAATAGAACAATCACAAAGAGCATGCGTGCTCTTTTCTTGTATTATGTAGGCTACTATTTTCTAGTGTGAGCATTGGTGTCATTTACGGAGACGAAACCTTTGATTCACAACTTTTTGCCTGTCTCATCTAGGACTTGTGAGATTCAGTGTCCCTCTCTACTGTCACACCTCCATGCCCAATTCCAAATCCTTTTCCACGTATTGTGCAGGACTCTCTGTTTTGGTTATTTATCTCCCTAATCCTGTTATATGTGTCTTTCCATCTGTCATTAAAATAACAAAGTCATTTATACTTTTTCAGTGATGCCTGGGTGGAGCTGGCGTTCACGGGGTAATTGTTCTCATTTTCATTAACTAAATTCAGAAAACATGGTCCTAATATTCGCAATGGTAAAAATTAAACCAGAGCTATTTCGATATAAAGCCCAATAGTTAATCTACAGTCTGAGCAAAGCGGTTAACGCTCACGACTACAAAATTCTTCGCACATTCAAGTTGCATCACTCAGAGTGATGTAATACTGGATGGCCCATTGTTGGGAACCGAAAATAATAGTTGTCATGGTCAGCTGCCAGGGACACAACAGCGACTGAAAGTACAGAAGACGGGTAAGGCGTGGCCTGTGACAGCAACGCCGGTCGGGTTTCAGCCCCGCGCGGGGCGGGCGGGTCATACCCCCTGCCGCCCTCAGGGTGTTCCGTGCTTTCCCCAGGCCCCCGCCCCCATCGCGGACCTCCGAAAAACAGCTCTTTTCACACCTGGAGGGGGGGGTTCCCGGGAGGTGGGACTTCAGTGCTGACACCCGGACGTTCCCGGCGAACCGAGGCAGTAGGTGAAGCGGCCTTTCCGCGTCCCTGTTCCGGTGACTGCCGCTCTCCCCTGCGAGCCGATCCTCGAGAGTCTGCACCAAGAACATTGTGTTCTTTAAACCAACGAGTCGCTGTGTGCAGGACCCCCCTTAGAGGTCGGGGAAGACTGCAGTCTGTTGAAAATGTAATGGGACTTGCGGAGGTGTTTTCTTTAAATGGGGACAGACGGCTTTAGGAGAAATCCATCTGAGAGGGAGCAAAGGAGACAGGGTGACGGCTACAGGTCCGGGCGCCAAGTCCACGAGAACTGCTTCAGAGAGTGAACACTTGAGTGCATTTAAATACTGATGGGAGAGATCACGTATGGAAGGAAAGTGGGCAAGGTGAGAGAGGAAGGAGGCGGGTTTCCTCTCACATAGAGACAAAAAGGGGCCGGTGTGAGTAAACGTGCAGGTTTGGGGTAGGAAGGTTAGCAGATTTTTCTTCTGATTTGAAAGGTGGTCATCAGTTCAGATTAAAGGTCGCGAAGGCAGTAGGATCAACAGCGACTTTCTTCATCTGAATGAAGTTTGAGAAGTTGTTGTACTTTTAAGACGTTGCAGGACAGCATTTCACTTTCAAAATTTAAGGTGAAAATAACCGATAGAAACTTTAAGCAAAGCAAAATGTAGTATTAAAAATGTACGGTGGGAGAATTTGCTCACCTGCCTCCTTAGCGCAGTAGGCAGCGCGTCAGTCTCATAATCTGAAGGTCCTGAGTTCGAACCTCAGAGGGGGCAGTAAGGCTTTTGGCTCCTCGTTCAGCATAAAGTCTACTTCTTGGTCTTTGGACTGAATAGATGTTTGTAAGTTGCCAAAAAGATTAAGGCTAAACTTTCTTCCTCCTGATTAGTAGATGTACAGATATTGTAAACAATAACATAAAGATATTTTTTGGTATTTTTAATTGTTTTTTGGGTGACACTAGTTAATAACTACGTAAATTTCAAATGTACAATTCTATAATACATCATCTGTATATTGCATTGGATAATCACCACCCCAAGTCTAGTCTCCCTCCCTCACCATGAATTTGACCCCCTTTACCCTCTTCATTCTCCCCCTTTCCCCTTGCCCCTCTGATAAGCACCCTTCTGTTGTCTGTGTCTATGAGTTTGCTTGTTGCTGTTTTATATCCCACACATGAGTGAAATCATGGTTCTTGTCCTTTTCCATCTGACTTGTTTCACTTAGCATGATACTCTGAGGATCTATCCATGTTGTTATAAATGGCTCTATTTCATCTTTTCTTATGGCAGAGTAATATTCATTGTGTATATATACCACATTTTCTTTATCCAATCATCTATCAAAGGACACTTTGGTTGTTTCCATGTCTTGGCCACTGTGAATAATGCTGCAATGAACATCAGGGTACATATATCCTTAGGAATGAATAAAGGAGCCACTTTAAAATGGAGTGGGAGCTGCCACCCCCAAGGAACTGCTTTGCATGTCTTATACCTCAAACCTTTGAAATGCTAAAACAGGGAAAAATAACCTTTGCCCTGCGCCTAGAACAACCTTGTGCCCCAAAGAATTGCTTACAAAGGTATCAGGAAAGCAGTTATTATGACTCCTGGACTCGTGACTACTGGACTGAAAATTTAAAACATTGTTTAGAATTAATGTCACTGTTATTATGTTACCTGCAATAGAAATATCTTTCTTCTATTGATGTTGCTCTCCTTCCTTTTCTCATAAGTTCCCATGGCCTTTGTCTCCTAATCAGTACATTGTTTAGGTTTCTGCCTGAATTAATGATTCCCAAATAGCTATTCTTGTTTATCTCAAATAAACACTTGTAACCTCTTACTTTGAAAGGCCTTCCTATATTTAGGTTAACAATATAGATATTTTTCTTTAGTTCTTTATGTGTAATATACTTGTTATAGTCATCTTTTTCCAATGGACAAGCTCTTTTGTCCAAGTTCCTCTGATTTCTATTCCTTCTTGGGACAGTATCCTTCTATTGGTGCAACTTTATTTATTGAAAAAAAATGGACAGATACATGAACACCTGATTTATGCAATCTTCCCAGCAAGTCTTGTTGTTTCCTCATCATATATACATGCGACCTCTTTGCCTGGGCCTCCATACTTAATCTGGTCCTAATTGGTTTCCCATCTGTACTGGCTAAATACTGTTCTGCAAAAACATGAGTCCACCAGGAACCTCAGAATGTGACCTTATTTGGAAATAGAGTCTTTGCAGATGGGCTTAGTTAAATTAAGATGAGATCATACTAGATTCGGGTTAGTCCTAAATCCAGTGACTGGTGTCCTTATGAGAAGGCCACGTGAAGATGGAGGCAGAGACTGAAGTTATGCTGTCACAAGCCAGTGAGTACCAAGGATTGCTAGCAACCACCAGAACCTGGGAATAGGCAAGGAAGAATTCTTCCTGAGAGGTTTCAGAGGGAGCAGAGCCCTGTCAATACCTTGATTTTGGACTTCTAGCCTCCAAAACTGTGAGGAAATTAATTTCTGTTGTTTTAAGCCACCTAGTTTGTTGTAATTTGTATTGGTCATCTTAGGAAACTAACACACCTTTCCATCTCTCACTCCCCAGTCTTCCATCACATCACCTCAACTTGTTTTATTTTCTTCATAGCACTTATTTCTATATGAAGTTGACTTGTCCTTTTATTTGTTTAACATGTTGCGTACGGCGGGGTTTAAATCCCTCATACCCCTCTGTTCCGGGAGGTTTTTAAAAGAAACTACTTTAAAATGCACTCTTCTCTTTAAAGCGTAAATGCTTCTATGTCATTTATTATTTTTCTATGGAATTTTTTAGGATTTACTCACCTATGATGTTAGTAATCCCTCCTGGTGTGATACTGCAGAAAGCAGCTTCCTTTGTGCAGTGGGACACGGCAAAAATTGCATATGTACCGAGTTTCACTTCTCACTTTTTTTGATGCGCACACTTTACACAATCGTGTGTGATATTTTTTCTGTTCTCTTCCCACTTTAAATAAAATAATTCGGTGTTTTCCCAAAAATAACATAATTCAAAATCACCTAAGGGATACTAAGTTTCCAAATGTTATAAACAAATCACTACAGTTCTGGAAAACTCTGTTTATTCGTACATCCACTGTTGTGAATGTAACACGTGAAATGACTCATGGGTGAAAAAATGTATCCAATTCAAAATCACTATTTTTTTAGAAAAAAAATAATATGAATTCTAAAAAGTGTACATATGATGCAGACTTTATTCATTAACGACATTTGCCCGTTAGATATTAACGAAACACAAATAATTCAATAAAATATGCAAAGTAAAAAGAGTCAACAGTAAAAACGAGAATTCTCGTTATCCATCCTTAACGCAGGGCTCAGAAAAAATGAAGATTCTCGTGATCCGTATGCAACGTATTAACACCTTTATTGTCTATTTCCGACCCACCCCCTTAAATTGTAAATTCCATGAGAGTCATCTCTGGGTCTGTTTTATCCACTCCTGTATTTCCAGTGCCTAGCACAGTATCTGACAAACAAAACAGATAAATCAATGAATTAATTAGCATATTAAATGTTATTCTTTTCCTTCCATGTTCCTTATCACTATCTTATTCTAGGCAATCAACAGCTCAAACTTGAATTTTTGCAGTAATTCCCTCAGGAGACACCTATCGGCATTCTTTTTGCAGGCCATACCTCTTTGGTTCTGTCTGTGCTGGAAAAAGAGAGGGCAATATTTGGACTGCTCCTGCAAAATGTCTCGACGTCTGGAGAGTCTGTATTTTAGGACAGCTCCTTCAACAGGTCATTCTGGTGCAGACTTAAAGAGACATACAATAGGGAACATCTTAACAGTGTCTTTTGGACCCTCGGCCTCTGGTTCCAGTAGTCTGCGTCTGACACAGTTAAGGATTTGGGAGAGGCCAAAAACATAGGTGGCCTGGCTGTTCAGGCAGCCCCTTAGGAATACTTGATCCTCATTGGAGCTATTACCATTCAAAAATCTATTCGTCTCCTATGTAGAATCAGAAAGTATTTCTAAGTTCACCCAGAATTATACAGGCTTGCAGGACTGACTCACAATAACCAAATGTCTGAGGCATCCAAGCCAGAGTGAACATATTATAGCCATATTGGTGGTTGATCAGCATATTGTCTCTCATGTAAAATAAACTCTACATTGGAAAGCAAATAACATTAGATGGTTGCTCTGTGAAACGGTAATAACAGCAACAGAAGTAACAGAATATTAATGGCTGTGATATCAAGCAATGGTGGTCTGGTGCCAAGCCAACCCAAGCTCACTGAAAATTGTGTTGGCTTATGTAATTGCCTCAGGCAGAGATGGAAACACGGAGTCTAATCATAGCATTCTATTTTCCTAAACAAGGTTTCAATCCCATTGGTTAGATGAGAATTTTTAGTTCTATTTAATTTTCGTCCTTGGTACATTTCTTGGTTTGGATATCCAGAAAAGATTCCTCAGCCGCACATTTACCAACCAACTCTTGAGTAGATCGCTTCTATAAATGGCCAACCACATCCTTTATAAAGCAGATGTAGTATCTTCACTTTGGCTTTATTTTTTTAGTTAAATGGGATTAACAGGCAAATAATGTGATTCTGGCACAAGGTCTTGTAATCTAAAGTGCTGCTTAAAGAGTCTATTTAGGATGGATTTGAAGCCGAGAGGGAACAGATTAATAGGGAGAGACACAGCTTTGAACAGTGTGTGGCACACAGTAGGTGCTCAACAAATAACTGTTGACTACTTCCCACTTGATAAACACAGATGTTAAGAGCAGGTTATTAAGTATCAATCTTGTTCATTTTTATTTGAGTCAGGTGGTTATCTTGACTCTCTATCACTTCTTGTTTCTTCACTTCTTGTTTCTCTTTTTGCTGCTTCCTTCATCTTCTGGTTTGCATGACTTAAGAGATCCAGTCAACAGCACTGAAGTAGGAAAAGACGTCCAATGCAACGAGACAAGGGGGAAACTTTTTCTCTTTTTTATGTAGGATGCCACTAGTGATCTGGTGGTAAGCAATTCCAGAATAATGGCAAAAGATAAACAATCAGTAATTAATGAAAATTATTGCACATCGTACTACACATTCCACATCCCCAGTACAAGCCTCCATCCCCTCCTCCCTCCCAACCAGTGAATTTCTTGACGCTGATGTTTTTGTAACAAAAACAATTGCCAAGCAGATCTCAAAGGCATTTGAAAAAATCTCCTAGCTTTATCTATAATTGGTATTTTTAAAAAGGAAGAATTTTGGAATATTTAATTCTTAACGAAAATCACTATTTTGTACGAAACATTACATGGTTGGGCTAAAGAGAAAATTACCCGTTCAGTCTCATCGAAGCAATTTCCTCGTTTTTTTGTTTTTTTTTTTTAATCTTAGTGTACTCTTTCTACCGAAAACATAGAGGAAGAACAAAGATGTGTTTACTCCTTTCATTATCTGGATCTTTTAGGTTAAAGGAAAAAAAAAAAAAAACAAACACTGCCCCCTCTGAGGTTCGAACTCAGGACCTTCAGATTATGAGACTGACGCGCTGCCTACTGCGCTAAGGAGGCAACTAGCTAACTGCGGCTCCCTGATGCTCTACCAACATTATTATATGCGAATCGTTTTAACTTCTGAACCATAGTATTTCAAAATAAAATGGAACTGATTTATTTTGCATCTAAAATAGCCAAAGTTTAGACGACAAAGCCATGCAGAACAAGACGAGCGCCGACTACCAGCCCAACCCTGTTTCCCCCGCGGACTTTTCTTCGGAGATTTCAAGTGCTTGGAGCGCGACTGAGCCCGGCCTTTGAGGAAGTTCTGTTCGGGTATGCCCCGGGCCTGCGGGCACAGTCCGCCTTCTGAACGGCACCCAAGACAAATAGCTGGGGCTGCACTCTTTTGCTCCCTCGTGAAGTTCTCTTGAGGCGCTCGGTCCCCTAAAATGGATGGAGGTGGGGGCAAGGGGACCTCAAGATTCTTTCCTTACTTAGCAGTTCCCGGGCTAAAACCAAACGCCCGGACTTGCTCAATCCTGAAGTCCGAAGGGTTACTTTCTGCGGTCCAAGCGGATCTAGAATCCACAAAGTCCCCTGGAACTCTCGGTCTGTAGAATCAAGCTGGCAGCCGCGAGAAAGCGAATCGGCGGGTGTCAGGCAGGTCAGGGGGTTCTCGGCATGCCCGGGGGGCGAGGCCTCCCCCATTCGCTGGAGGCGTGGTGGGTGGGCGAGGCACCGAGAAGCGTTGGAACCGGAAGAGAGAAAGGACCGGGAAGGAGCGACGGGAGAAGTGCAAGTCAGGGGGCGACCAGCGGACGGTAGAGTGGCCGAACGGTCTAAGGCGCTGGCTTAAGGCTCCGGTATTCTCGGAGTCTCGGGTTTGAAGCGCACGCCTGCTAAGGGCAGTTTCTCTGGCGCAGTCTACATTCCTTTATTATGTCCAACGTGGACAGCTCTCACAGGCTTCAGGTCGGGTTCGTCAACTCCTACCACTTCTGTTTTCCAAAAGGTTAGGGATAACACCCGTGCGCACCCTCTCCAAAAAGGTCACCAACGCCTGATAGCCCTTCAATTCATTATTTCGGTTAACAAAAGGTTAATGAGCACCTACCTGCATGTGACATTTACTGACTTCATCATTGTATTTTCACCACTCAGAAGTACCCAACATATAACAGACCTTCATTTAATACATTCATTTATTTTTTAAAAGTTGATTCTGCAAGTGTCCTAGAATGAATAAGTGAAACTGTAGAAAGATGTTATATTTTTATTTTGGTAAGATCTCCCTTTTGAACGGTGAGATTAAAATCTAACTTGCCCTTGCTTGGGTTGGAAATAATGGCAAAATCAAAATCACCAGCGGTGACAGTATTCTCGAATCAGGATCCTGCCCTGTCCCTGACATCCAAGGAAAGAACTGTGGAAGGAGGCTCGGTGAAAGCACTCAGTGAAAACCTTCTCCTGCCCAGTTCCCATCCTTGTGTTGGACTTTTCCTTCGCCCTAAGGCTGAAAAATGCAGAGATCCATCTTTTAAAAAAAAAAAAATGCTTTTAAATTAATTAAGAAAAAGAGGCAGAACTTTCTTTTAAACCAACGTCTCCTTCAGAAAAAAAAAAAAGCAGGCGTAAAGCAGTATTAGGACGATAGTAGGAAACAGCTTACCAAAAGAGGTTCCATGGTGTAATGGTTAGCACTCTGGACTCTGAATCCAGCGATCCGAGTTCAAATCTCGGTGGAACCTTCCGTTTTCCTTTCTCACCTTATTTACCATCACGCGAGAGTATCAGCCAAGCTGCTTTCAATTCTAGCGTTTAGATTTCTGAAGGGCTCTCGCAGCGAGATGAAACAGGAGATTCCGGTCCATTGTGTCAATAAGCTCGGGACAAGCCTGTAAATCACCGAGTCTGTGTACGGGTCCTTCTGTTTTAACCAGTGTAATTTTTCTCCCAGGACACCCCCGGGATAATGAGCTTTCAGTAAACGGGCCTTCAATTGAATAAATCAGTATACAGGGCAAAACGTGATCTGTGATTAAGTAGCAACCAAAACTGACAAGGAAGGGGACAGACGTCACTGACCGTCAGTCATTAGGATCGAAAAGGAAAAGGTAGAGAGAAAAATGAAAACAAAATAAACAGCTGAGAAAGTGATTCGAGGTTAAAACGGAGGCAAAACCTTTGTGTCAGAAGTGGGATTCGAACCCACGCCTCCATTCGGAGACCAGAATCCTCCGGCAGGGGAAGCACAGCTTGAGTCTGGCGCCTTAGACCACTCGGCCATCCTGACACTACGAGACAGTGGCTCAATCACTGACCCCCTCAGTTGCTTCAAATGTGTTCTCACTGTAAGCCACTTAATGTTTTTCAGTTTAGAATTTCTCCAAGAAATGGGCGTGTAAATCTCCTTTCTCACTGGAGTCGGGAACTTTGCACGCGGCGTGGCCTGCCTCAGTGGGCCCCAGTTGGGCGTTTCCTTCTCTCCCGACCAGCACGCCCCGGGGCACCCGAGCAGAGAATTCTAAGAACGCGCAACCGACTTCCGACTGGACCAGAGAGAACCCCTATTATCCGTGACCAGAGCACACTTAGCGAGGGCTCTGTTCCAGAGAAGACGCCGGCAAACCAGCCGAATTGGTGGGAGCTCCGCGGAGAGGAGTGAGCGATCCAGTGTAGACGCAGGGAAAAAACCGGCGAGTTAGTATCCGCGGGAGAGGTGCCAGGTGGATGGGGTCTGGAGGTCGTGACCGTGAAGAGTGGATGCTAGTGTGAGGAGCAGGCCTGGCCCGCTCCGGAGTTGAAAAAGAAAGAAGCGCCAGAGTGAAAAGCAGAGAGGCGTGAAGGGGATGTTGGCACTGAGCCCAGGTCCCCAGTCCCTGGCCCCGCCAGACTCCCAGTTCACCTCCGCTCTGTCTGCATTCGGCAGGAGATTTAAGGTCTATCAGTGGAATTTTATCCCAGAGATAAAGAACCGTAGACACTGACGTTGGAAGGTCTCCCAAAGAAATGGCCGGATCTCCACGCGGTCCGCAAGACTCTTCAGTCTACAAGCTTGGTCCACCCCCACAGAGCTTCCACGTCGGGAGTTTAGTTCCTTAATTTAAATATAAACGACAACCAAGAATCACCAGATGTTTATGAAAATATTTCTACAATAAAGAAAAGGGCTAATATAGACAAGAGGTGGGAAAAGGAACTAAGCGGCAACAAATACAATGCAAGAAACTGGATTTAAAAAAAAGAAATCCTCAGTGAGGTGAGAAAATATGTTGCATTCGTGAAAGGAAACAAATGGGTAGTTCTTAAAATTAATATTTTGATGGCAGACATTTTTTAGAAAGAATTTCAAAATAAAGTAGAAATCTCCTAGAAAGTGTAGGATCGACATGGAAAGTAGGAGAGACTCGATAAGAAAATAAACGGGTGTATAGTGAAAGGTATACCATCAAATTACCAAGGCTTCCAGGAAGAGAAAAGGAGAAAATGAAGGAAAGCAGATGAAGCTAGAACACAAGATTATTTTCCAGAACTGAAGACCGTAAATCTCCAGATTTAAAAAGGCCCACCAAATACCCTGTATGTGTGACAAGAGACGCACATCAAAGCATATCATCATGAAATATCAGAATCTTAGAGATAAAGTGAAGATCCTAAAAGCTTCCACAGAGAAAACAAAAAGCTTGTATAAACAGGGTTAGGATTCAGAATGGAATCTTTCTTCACAGCAACACTGAAAGCTGGAAGACAGTGAAACGATGCCTTCTAAATAATTTCCATAGAGGTCAATTATTTTCACACTAGATTTCTGAACCCAGCCAAACTACCAATCAAATGTGAGTGGACATTTTTAGTCCTACAATCTCTCAAAAAATTTCCCTCCCATGACCCCTTTCTTGGAAAGCTTCTGAGGAATTGTTTCATCAGTGAATTAAAAAGAAAAAGGAAGACATGAAGTCTAGTAATAGGGCACCTAATACAGGAAAAACGGTGAAGATGAATGAGCTCCAGGATGCCTACTGCTTAGAAAGCAGTCAGTCTAGAGTGGAGCAGAAGGAAGACTAACAGAAGAATGTTTCCAAGGAGGAAAATGGAACTGACGTATTTGCCTCATGTGTTTGACCATAAAAAGAGTGTCGAAAAGCTGGTGTTGAATTAGGAATAAACGTTTAGAAAAGTAAGCAAAGACACAGAATGCAATTACTTAGGAAAACTGTTTGGCAGTATCTAAAAAATTAAACATATACTATCCTGTGATCCATCACTTCCACTCTAAGAACTGAGTGCACTTGTCTATTTATGGACATAGAGAAGAATGTTCAGAGCAGCTTTATTCATAACAGACAAGAACTGAAGGTAACTCAATACCCACAATGGCAAAATTATTAAATAGTGATATACAGTGAATCACACTACACAGCAGAAAAAAAATTGAATGACTGCTGTAAGTAGGAATGATTCTTACAGACATAATGAGTAAAAAAATGTCAGACACAAAGAGGTGCTTACTGCATGACTATTTATATAAAGTTCAAGAACAGGCAACATTAATCAATGTTTCTAGAAATTTGGAATAGCGATTTTTTTCTGAGTGACCTCTGAGGGGTGGGTATTAATGGGGAAGAAGGACGAGGGAGCTTTCTGGGATGCTGAAAACGTTCTTCATTTTTATTAACAATTCATTAAGCTCTACACTGAAAACCTGTGCACTTTATGCATTTTTTACCTTGAAAATGTTAAAATTATAAGACAATTTCTTACTCAATGTCAATTCAATGCTATATATTTGTAAGCTCTGAAGATATCAAAAGAAGAAAGAAATTGTTGTACTCTTGGGAAGACAGGGAAAGTTTTATAAGAAGCTGATTCTGGAGGAAGTGGGTTGCCTGCAAGGAAAACAGAGGTACCTACTTGTTGAAGTTCAGCTGAGGAAGGGAAGAGAAATGGTTCCTGAGTTCACAAAGGCATTGTAATCTCCCTTAGGTCCAACATACTCCAGTCCTTCGATAATTTCTCCCTTGCGGTTCAGGATGCCATTCCTTCCCACTCTGTTACTCTTTTTCATAGGATCCTGTCTCTTCCTTCATAGCACTAACACCAATTAGTAACCATATATTTGTTTGTTTAATAACTTAATGCCACTCCTTATTCTAATTATTTCATACTAGGTGACAAACGCTCCCAAACTTATGGGTCATTGGTGTGATTCTTCTGCTCTGTGTGGCATTGACCAGCCACTCAGAATGCATCCGGCTGACAGTTGGGCTATTCCTCATTCACATATCTGATGCTTGTGAGGGAGTGGCTGTAAAGATGGGCTCAGTTGAGCCCCTCCCCCTCTATAGAGTCCCATGGTAGGGTGGTGGAACACTGTTGTGGACTGAATTGTGTCTCCTCAAAATTCATGTTGAAGCTCTAACCCACAATGTGACTGCATTTGGAGACAGGGCCTTTATGGAGATAATTAAGGTTAAATGAGGTCATAAGTGTGGGGCCCTAATCCAATAGGATTGGTGTCCTTATAAGAAGAGGAAGAGATACCACGGTTGAATGTGCACAGAGGAAAGGCCATGTGAGGACACAGAGAGAAGGTGGCTCTCTGCAATCCAAGAAGAGAGGCCTCAGGAGAAACCAATACTGCTGACACCTGAACCTTGGACTTCCAGCCTCCAGAAAATAAACTGAGAAAATAAATTTTCTGCTGTTTAAGCCACACAATCTAGTATTTTGTTATGGTAGCCCAAGCAGACTAAGAGACCAAGGCAGAGAAGGTCAGCCCGCTCACAGGCCAGGACCATTACTGGTGTAGAATCACTGCCATTCTTTATTGGTCAGAGCAGTGACAGGGCTGCCCAGATTCAAGGGAGTAGACTGCACCTCTCCATGATGCAATGTCATGTGCATACAAGGAGGGAAGAAACTAATGGTGACTATCTTGGAGATAGTGACCATTCCTGCCCCCACCCAGCCTCCAGTGAGCTCCATAAGGGCAGGAATCTTTTCTAGGGGTCCCTTGCTGTTTGAAAGGAGGGGTCAGATTAGCTTTTCCTCCACTGTCTCCAAAGATTTGATCCTCAGGAAACTGAATACAGTTAAATGTTGGAAAGCAACTTACCAATTCAAAAAGAAATATTTAAATGACTAAAGATAATCACATTTTTCAATGACAGTATTACCTGAGTAAAAAAAAGTGTTTGACAGAAACCTGGGTTAGATCAAGAGAGGCCATGTGTGTACTGGTTAGTTTTGACCCTGGAGCCAGTCTACCCAGATCCCAGTCCTGGCAGTCATTCACTGACTATGTGACCTGAGACAATTCACTTAACAATTTCTCCAGCCAGAATCTAGAAGGATTTTGTGCCTTAACTGACAGAACCCAATATATAATAGCTTCTAAATAGGTATCTATTATATAAAGAGCTCATATCTCCTTCTCCAGAATGAGAAAATGATTGGTGCAAATCAATTATTCTTAAGTATGCTGATTTTTTTTCCTCCTACTTATGTTCAGTCCTCTGGATCCATAGCAGTGCATTCTGAGAGGCTGCCATCTGGGTTCTGTTTTGGTGGGCTTGCTGGGTGATGGTCAGAAAATTACAAAGCCACACCTGTACAAAAGAACTTCTCTTTCCCAAAGTGCAGGCAAATCACTTTCCTTTATCAGATGTTCTTCTCTCCTCCCTCTCTCCCCATCTCCCTCTATCTCTTCCTCTTTCTCCTTTTCTACCTCACTTCATTATTGCATGCCAAAATCTAGATTTCCCTACTTTAAGATGTTTCTCTCCTTGTCTGTTTCAGCTTCATTCTACTTAGAAATAGCTCAGGAGAATGGCACTGACTATCTTGATTTTTGTCCTGCCTATCTGCCTATTCTTCTGTTTCTATTAGCGCTTTCCACACACACCAATGTCCTCTTGCTTGTACCACTATTGCAATAACCTCCAAATCAATCCTCCTGACTTATATTGCCTTTACTATGACCCAGACTATCAATAGGTTACTGCTATGCTCACAAAGCTTCAATGGCCCTTCCTCTTACAAGGATTCAGGACTCAGAGTCTGTCTTCCATAGCCAATTTTATCACTATTGCTTTTTCTCATGAATTTATTTGGCCAAATTTATCAGTATTTCCTGTCTAAATTTTCTTCCACATATCCACTGCTAAACTTATTGCAAGTCAGATTCTCTCGTGGTTTACCAATATCCTACCAATAGATTATTTATTATTGCTTTTACCGAAATCCACAAAGGATTTGAGGTGTTTGAAGGAGTATAACCATACAATAAATAAAACATAAGCACTTTCAATTTTGAAAAAACAAAACGTCTCAGGATAGCGTATGTCTTGAGTTCTTGTTTGTAACCCTTTGCAGTCTCTTACCTGACTCTAACTACCCCTGTCTTTCGTAACTTTTAAATTATCTGTGCTTATTTTGTTTATAGAATAACACACACTTGTAGTAAAAATAAAATTTATGTTGCAGAAATATATAACCTAGAAAGTAAAAGTAAAAGTCACTCGTACTCTATCTCCTCCTCCCAGCCCTTGCAACACATTTTATTCATTTGGTTGATTTCCTCCAGATATTTTTTAGAGTATGTACATTAGTATATTACTTTACAAGGATTAATTAATTCTATATAATGTGTTGCAATCTGTTTTTAACATAAGTGGGATGTCTTTTCACATCATTACATATATTCTTTTTAATGACAAAACAGTGTAGTATGTACCATAATTTTTAAATACATGTTTCATTATTTTTTTCTTTGCTGTTTTCTTTTTTACTTTGGTTCTCCTTGTTTTTCTCATGCAGTCTCAACTAGACCAAAATCTAGATTTAAATAGTCAATACATTTGAAAACAGCAAGATAAATGCTGTCTTATAATGGAAAATTTCAGAGGATTTAGGATGGACAGACCACTATGTCAAAATGAGATGCCTCATGCTTCTTTTACTATTAGAAAAAAATTCAGAGCTTATTTGTAAGTGGATCAATATTTCTCAAAATTAAAAAGCTAATTTCTCAAGCAAAACTAATTCCTTTACTCAAGCAAAACTATTTTTAAAGTTTGAAATTTAAACTAGAACATCCATTTCCCTGCACAGGAGTGCTTTAAATACTTGAAAATTTATTTAAATACTTGAAAATTCATTTGTTTTTGCATAAGTAAGGCATGCACATGATACAAACTTCAAAAGATACAAAAAGTCCACTAACTTCTCACCCCAAAGCAGAAAAGCCTCCAGGTTCGTGGGAGTCCTTTGATCACTTCTCTCCAAGTTTCTTTCGCTGTGGACCTAGTGGTCCCCTCCACGTTGCTTTCTGCACCCCCTCCCCAGCCATCCATCACCTCCATTACCAATTAGAGAGCAAAGGCAAGAAGCTGAAAAGGAAGGCACTGTCGTCTTTCCCTTTGTGTCCTTTTACAAGCTACCCTGAAATGCTCTTTCAAGTTGGGATAAAATTAATGACCAAAGAGTAGGCTTTTTACCTAGACTAAGTCTGAGAGATTTCTAATATGTTTGTGAAGGTTTTCTCATCTTGTATTCATGGTATTTGTACAGCAAGGAATTAGCTTCAACTAAAGAGTTCTGGCCTTTGTTTCTTGGAAGGAAACCTCTAAAAACTTGGGATCTCACCAGTTATAGAAATGTCTGCTATTCCTGGTGGGTCCCTCAGCACACCTGACAGTTTATGCTAATGGAGGGCTCAGGGTGGGGTACCCACTTCTCAGGTCTGTTTTTTGGAGACTTGATTTTTGGCTGAGGGAAGATGTTAGGAAAAGATGAGGACCGAAGAGGGTTTGGCCCTAGCCAGGCTTCACATACTATTTTGAGTGCCTTTGGAGAGAAGTATGAAAGCCAAGAGGAGTTGTTTCAGAAAACTCTGTGAAATTCAGGTCACAAGTAGGGCTAATTCAGGGCCTGTGACACAAACTGCTAATGACTTATCAGTAGTCATTCTCGCCTTCTTCCTTCCTTGCTTACAAACCCTGATTTTTATCTTGGTTAGCAACGTGCTCAGCGGAAGACTACACTCCCCAATGTCTTTTGCAGTAGCCAATGATACTTACGTGGAAGCTGTGCAGTAGAAGAGCCTTTTGAGTGGGGTCTTCAAAGAAAGAGTGATTTTTCCCAATTTATCTGGAACATTTCCTATTTCTACCTGCTGTCCTTGTATAATTATTAAAAGCACCCTGCATAGTAGTTTCCTTAACTTGTCCCCTACTAAAGCATATTTATGTTGGTTTCAGTATTTCACAAATTCAAACAATGCTGTAATGACATCCTTATATAATCAAGCACTTTTGTGCAGATGGGAGAGAAGTAGAGCAAATGGTTCAAAAAGTTTGTGCATTTAAAAACATGAGCCAAATTACTCTCAATAATGTTCTCCCAATTAACATCCCCATAGTGGACTGGAATGCCCATTTCCTCACATTCTCACCAATACTATTATTGAGCTTTTTGATCTTTACTAATCTCATTAATTAAAAAGCAACACCACATAATTTTATCTCATTAATAGTGAGTTGGACCACTTTTCACATTTATTAACCACTTGTTCTTTTTCCCTGTACCATCTGTTCATATCCTTTGTGCTTCCTCATGCCTGCTTTTTACTTAGCTTTGTTGAAAGTATTTTGTCTCTCAAGGAAATTCATCCTGTCTTATTTGCTAAAAATAACTTTTCCCAATTTTCCTTTATTACTTGACTGTTTAGAGCTACTTTTTTTTGTATAGAAGTCATTTGATTTTTACTTGTACATAATCAAATGTATCCATTTGTAGCTTCTGGGTTTGGGATCATGTTTGGAAAGAACTTCCAGACAAGACTTATTATTATTATTATTATTTATTTATTTATTTTTTAAAGATTTTATTGGGGAAGGAGAACAGGACTTTATTGGGGAACAGTGTGTACTTCCAGGACTTTTTTTTTTTTTTCCAAGTCAAGTTGTTGTCCTTTTAATATTAGTTCAGCTTCAAGTTGCTGTCCCTTCAGTCTTAGTTGTGGAGGGCACAGCCCAGCTCCAGGTCCAGTCGCTGTTGCTAGTTGCAGGGGGCGCTGCCCACCATCCCTTGCACGATTCGAGGAATCGAACCGGCAACCTTGTGGTTGAGAGCCCACTGGCCCATGTGAGAATTCAACGGGCAGCCTTCGGAGTCAGGAGCAAGGAGCTCCAACTGCCTGAGCCACCCGGCCGGCCCAAGATTTGTTATTTTTAATCAATCAGTTTTCTTTTTAAAGAGCTTTTATGGATTCATTGTTTTTAATTCAAATCTTACATTGACCTAGAATATATTTTGGTATAAGAAGATGAGATCTTTTTATCTTTTCCCCCAGCTAGCCAATTGTTCAGATCATTTACTGAGTGTGTAACACCAACCTGCAATTTCTCCTTCATCTTTTACTAAATTCTTATTCACATTTAGGCCTTCTTAGTTACTATTCTGTCCCTTTGCTCTACTAGCTTATTGTTACTTTAATTATTGTAGCTTTGTGTTTTTCCTGACCATTCTTTTTGTTTTCCCAGATTAACTTTAGTAACATGTGGTAAAGGCAGGTAAGAGAAAAGATGGTAAGAGTAAGCAGAAATACCTTGGGCCTCATTAGGTCCTACTCAGTTTGGTGCCAGGAAGTAAAACCAATCCAAGGAGAGAGGGGTCAACAGTATCAAATGCCTCAGAAACAATAAGATGCAGACTGAATAGTGTCCTCTGAATTTAGCCCATACTCTTAGAAATCACTGGTATTCTTAGGGCAGATAGGTTGTGTAGAGGGGGTAGGTAGGAATTCATTTTAAAATAAAACGTTTTATTAATAAAAATTGTATTTTATCAGATAGGTTTAGTTTCTGTTGCATATACAGACAATCCAAATAAGTGGCTTAAACAAGACAGTGGCTTTAGTCTCACTCACATAGATGAAATTTGGATGCAGTCACTCTGTAGTGAGTAAGGACCCAGGCTTCTTTACCTTTCACTACATCATGTTAGTGCTGCCTTCCATTTTCAAGATTGCCTCATGGTCCAGGACAGCTGCCTGAACTCCTGCCATCATGTGCACATTCTAGGCTGGAAGAACTTGGAAAGGGTAAGTTTAAAAAGGGCATACTTCTCAGCTGAGTAGACTTTCTTTAAGAAGTTTTCTCAAAATTCCCATCCAAAAACTACCACGTAGCTATCATTGGCTACCCACAATCTCAAGACTGTTAAAATGTGAAAGAAGCTCTGGGTGAGGTAAGGGTGTTCCTAGGAATATCCATAACCAGCCAAACAAGGTTTCATATTGTAGCATTGCCTTTTTGAATTTACTACAATACTGGCAGCAAAGGGGCCTGGGAAGTATCTTTCAGCCGGACATATTGCTACCTGGAACAAAACTTGAAGTAAAGAGTGGAGACTGGCTATAAAACAGTCACCAATACTCCCTTTCATGTTGTGTTAAGATTGATAGACACTTATTAAAATAAATAGCTGTACCAGAAGTCCCAAACTGGAGGGCAGAAGGCCAATTTTCATCTTGCATAGATGATTTTTATAATTTTTAGTTAATAAATTTCATATAAAATTTTCATATAAGATTTTTGTCTTCTCTTGAAAATCTGAAAATTGGCAATATGCTGGGCCTATATTCTCAATGGTCATCTTTAGCTAAATAGAAATGAGCTGCCTCTCAGGAGGGACATTTGTCCTCCAGTTAGTCACAGTCCCCATCTTTCCCTATTGATTTGACCTCCTCATTTAAATTACCTTCTTGTCTCCAGCAGGCATTTGTGTTTGTACCTGTCATTTTATGAATGAATAAATAACTGTTACAAAGAAGTATGCATAAAATGTGACAGTAGAATCATTAATTATTAGTCTAATAATTCAACAAGCATTTAAGTACTGCCAATATGAGTAAAACTATGGACAAGGTGTAATGGAAAACATAGAAGGGCTGGAGAGGAGCTTCTGTCCTCAGAGTCACTTAAGGACCTGACCTCAGTTTCCTTATTCGTAAAGTACATTAGACAATGTGAGAGCACACATTATTTACTGTTCTAAACTAACCTTAACAATAGGTAAGAATTCCAAAGCAAAGTCAAAGAAAATCTTAAGATGGAAAATAACCAAGTATCAGAATCTGAGGTGTTATGTGAGCCTCGGAGGCTGATGAGAGAGAGAGAGATTAATGAGACCCACTTGTTTAGGTTAAACTCCAAGGAAGGACTCATGAGTAGGCCCTGGAGAGGACCATGGTGAGCACAGCCTGAGCCAGAGCTGGGCTGGTAGCATTGTATGAAGACTATGAATGGCAGCCGATGTTGGAGGCGGGAAGTGCTCAGACTGAACCCCACGCTCAAAGGTTTGGACAATGTCCTGGAAGCAAAAAAGCTTTGAAGATTTCTGTGTGAGAAGTGACTAAATGAAAGGGGGCTGTTAAGGATGATTCTCTCCCTTGCGGTTGTTATGCATTCATTCAGTTACTAATTCACTTAACAAACATTTGCAAACTGACATTTGAAATAATTTAGGTCAAAGTGTAGTAATGGAAATGAAAAGGAACAGAGGCAAGTTGAAAGGTAAAGCAAAGCAAGGCTGTCCAAATTCAATCAAATCTAGAGGATGAAGGACAATACAGAGAAAACAGCAAAGGAAACTAAGAAATACCAAGGTAGGGATGAAGGAGAAACCAAAAAAATTTGTAAATCTACTGGACAATGAAAAGAGCCCAGGTTATCGCAGGATTGCGAAGCTCCCAATACTTTGGGAAGGAACAAGCATGTTTAAGTCCTAGTCACCACAACTCTATGCAGCGGGTAAACGTCCTTAGGGTTAAACAAGCAAAGACATAATGAAGTCTCCCTCCTTGGTGCGGTGCAGTTATTCCCATTTCACCAGAGGAAACAGGCTCAGAATAGTCAACAATCTGCTTAGGAAGTAGTTGAACTGGGCTTATTTGACTCTTTGTCCCACAGGAATGTTGCCGTCTGATTAAGCCTTTCTTTTTTGAAACAAAATAGCGAGTGCCTGTATATGGAGTTGTTTAATAAAGCGACTCACAAACCGGCTGGGACTCGGTCGGCTAACCCTGTCCCTCCAGGGGAAGCCAGGTGCCTGTCCTTCCCACACCAACGCAGAGCCAGTTTGCTCTCGCCGGAGCTGAGTCCTGAGCACAGAGAGGAAATCTAGCCAAAGACTAGGGGTCCAGGCCCGTGGCCGCGGAAACTCGGCGGTGGGCCCGGAGCTTGCACACAGGGGCTACTGTCACCGCCGCGCCCCGCAGACACCGAATGCCTGTTAACGGGTCACCGAGGCTAGTGCACCTGCGCGTTCCGCCCTAGGGCGGGCGGCCAGGCCTCCTCCGCCCTCTCCCGGAGGAAAGAGTCCAGGCCCAGAGGCCACGAAATCACGTCGGTGGCGAGAGGCCCGGGCAAGCCCCGCCCTCGGAGCCGCCTCTTCCGCTCTTGCCGGGTGGGGTCTGCACGGCCGCCGGGATCCGCTCCGACGCGGCCACGTTGTCCTGCCTCTGGCGCTCGAGTCCCACGGGGACGCCCGGATCGCTTAGCGGCTGGGCTCAGCGGAGCCACAGCCTTGGCGAGCTACCCGTGCCGGGCACCGCGGCGCTGGGGGACGCCCCACCACTCTGCGGGCCAGTGCACAGGCGCGTCTGGGATCTGGGCCCGCGAGGCGCCGCCCTCCACCCGCCACGCTCTCTGCCCCACGCCGCCCAGAGGCAGCGAAGCGGAGGGCGCGCTATAGAGTTGGGCGCCGCGCAGAGCTGGGCTCTGGGGCCCATGCCCGTGCGCCCCCGCGGGCCCGCGCTATGGCCTCCGCGAGCGTGGCCGAGTGCTTACAGCAGGAGACCACCTGCCCCGTGTGCCTGCAGTACTTTGCCGAGCCCATGATGCTCGACTGCGGCCACAACATCTGTTGCGCGTGCCTCACCCGCTGCTGGGGCGCGGCGGAGATCAACGTGTCCTGCCCGCAGTGCCGGGAGACCTTCCCGCAGCGGCACATGCGGCCCAACCGGCACCTGGCCAACGTGACCCAGCTGGTGAAGCAGTTGCGCACCGAGCGGCCGTCGGGGCCCGGAGGCGAGATGGGTGTGTGCGAGAAACACCGCGAGCCCTTGAAGCTGTACTGCGAGGAGGACCAGATGCCCATCTGCGTGGTGTGCGATCGCTCGCGTGAGCACCGCGGCCACAGTGTGCTGCCGTTGGAGGAGGCGGTGGAGGGCTTCAAGGTGAGGGCCCGGCGCGCCCCGCGGGAAGGGGCGGGAGCGCGTGTCGGACAAAGGGAGGAGAGATCCAAAGAGGCTTCCTTTTTTCCGCCTAGAAAATGGCTGAGCAGGTTGTGTGGTTCACAGCCGTCATTTCCTCTCTGTCCGCTGCAGAGCCTCGGCATTCAGATTTGGGAGGAAAACCTGTAGATTGAGGAAGCCAGAAGCCCCCCCTCCGCCCCCACTCTCCTTTCCTTATTTGCCTCTGTTTACCGGCTCACGGGCAAATAAAGACAGCCCACGGAGCCCTCCCCACCCCCGTATAAAAGATGCGTGTAAAACCACGTGCACATCGGCAAGCCTCAGAGACGCTCGTACTCCTGTCGCCTTCTAGTTGATCTCAGACACATTAACTGGCTGTATACCCGCCTAGCAGGTAGATGCCCACCACCTACTCTAGAAGCATTTCCCCAGCACTTCCTGTGCTCCGTTCTGTTCCAGAAACTCATGGAAAAGAACACAACTCTTTACTGCTTAAGTTATTTAACCACTTTGAAACTCATAGGAGGTAACACAGTTATTATGAAGATTAAGTTAAAATGTGGATGGAGCCCCTTGTGAACTCTTGAACCAACAGACTAGCACAGCTAAACAGTAACATGGAAAGGAAGACATTTCCTCAGTGTGCTACTGTGGAAGAGCTGCAATTTAACTCCAAGCCTCCTAGTCCTGTCACCTTTCCATTAGGCCAGGCAGTAGGTATCCTTCCAGGGGCAGGTAGTTGACTCAGTTTAATTTACACACAACCTGCCAAAGGAGGGGTGTGGCGACCCCCTGTGCCCTCATGATGGCAACATTGTCCAAGGACAGGCTCTAATCCCCCACTTGGCTTCAGGAATGTGAGTTGCATGTGTGATAGCAGAAGAGCCATGCTGATGCTAAGATTTGCCTAATCCTGAACTTCCCAACTGTTTTTGCTTTTCTTAGGAGCAAATCCAGAACCAGCTGGACCACCTAAAAAGAGTGAAAGACTTAAAGAAGAGGCGTCGGGCACAGGGGGAGCAGGCACGAGCTGAGCTCTTGGTGAGTAAGCGTCTTTGGGATTCACAGATAATATCACTTCTGCTGGTTACTCCTTCTTTTGTAAGGCTTAACGTTGTCCAGACAAGTCTTCCAGACTTCTAGGTGAAGGTGGGGAAGTCCATATGGCAGTTGGGAACTAACCTGGAGAACCGAGCATTCCCATATTTTTTGGGGAAAAGATGGAAGAGCTAAGGTTGGGAATCCTGGAGAGCTGACCTATCAAAAGTTTAAACTGCTAGCTTTGTTTAGATCACGGGTGATCCTTGACAGAGCTGACATAGGTGAAATTCTTGGGCACAGCCAGCCTCCTTTGGTACCCTTCTGCAGACACACGCTGACAGTGGCTTTGCATAAGCCCCTGGAGTGTTCCCTTTCTTGACGACACTTCAATTCTGAGCTTTTCACTTTGTTTCCTTCTTTTAGTCTCCTAAAGCCTTAGCGAATGGCTGATCTGCTAATTTATGACAGGGATATTTGGGGATTTTGTTTTGAAAACCAAAACAAAAAGTAGAGACTTTTATAGTAAACACTTACATATCCACCATCTAGGTTTTTAAGCATTTTTTTGAACAATAAATAAAATAGTAAAAATTTCTACCCATTAGGAGTATTTGCATGTGAAAAGCAAACTGTTAGACCAGTAGTATATAACACTATTTTGTAAGAAATTTTGTCAGCCTGGCCAGGGTATAGCAGAGAACTTGTGGACAGGGAACTTATTCCCATGATGCCCTTAAATGCCACCACTTGTTCTGCCCACACAAGCTGAGACCTCAGCTTTCCTTGCTTGAAAGTAGGTCTGATGGATGGAGAATCTTCTAGTGAGCTTGAGTGGAGTCAAATCATGCACATGGCCTCTCCTCTGTGGGAGGATTGTCAACGAGGGGAGATAGCCCTTCTCTGATCATCAGGGCACCTGGACTTAGGAATATAACCTCTGTAGGCCTTCAGTTTCCTCATCTGTGAAATGGATAGGTTGGATTAGACTTGTTCTTCAGCAAGGCTAGTACTACCCTCTCTTCAGTGGTGTGTGGGTTTCTTTGGTTGTTACTTGAAGAATCAAGTGATTAGGGAGAGTAGGGCAGGGAGGTTACTTGTCCTGCAATCAAGAAACAATCCCATTGGCAGCCAGATGGCTCAGTTGGTTAGAGCACGAACTCTTAACAATAAGGTTGCTGGTTCAATTCCCATATGGGCGGGTGAACTGCACCCTCCACAAGTAGATTGAAAACAATGGCTTGGAGCTGAGCCGCAGGTGGGTGGCTGGTTGGCGCAGCTGTTGGGGCGTGGTGCTCAAAACACCAAGGTCGCCAGTTCGAGTCCCACATGGGCTAGTGAGCTGCGCCCTTCACAACTAGATTGAAAACAATGCCTTGACTTGGAGCTGGGCTGTACCCTCTACAAAAAAAAGCCACACTGTTCCCCAATATTACACAATTAAAAAAAAAAAAGAAACAATCCCATGCCAGCAGAATTGTCCCCCCACCTGGGGGCCAATAGCATGCCCTTGGAGAAGCACTGTATTAGTTGATCTTCAAGGTCTCTTCCAGCGTAAGATTTCCGTTTCTAAGATATTGTATCATTTATGTCTTTGAAAGACTTACCCCAGCTAAGGAGAGGTATGAGCCTATAAAAATGATCTGTAAGCAAAGGTGTTGTGAGTGCTTAAGAAGGGTTGTTAGAGGGCTGGTTAGCAAGGGAAGGTTCTCAGGAGTTGAGTTTAGATAGGTCAGCAAGCTTTCTGTAAAGCACCATCAGATAGTAAATTTTTTTGGCTTTGTGGGCCGTGTCATCTCTGTTATAACTATTCAACTCTGCTGTTGCAGCTCAAAAGCAGCTAAAGACAGTATGTAAATGGTAGGTGTCGCTGTGTTCCAATAAAACTTCACTGCAAGGGAGTAAACAAGGGGAGTTTGCTAATCCTTTGTTTAGAACAAAGTGTTAATAGAGCCCTGTCAGTGGGTGGTGGGGTAGAGATGGGAGGGCAGAGAAACTTTGGCAAATAAATCTGCACTAATGAACACCCTTGAAGGCCAGATGGAGGGTACAGATTACATGTGAAGGGCCTAAGGAAGCCATCAAGGTTATTATACAAGGTTTGTTGTACAAATTGTGTTTGAGTGTCCCAAAGCATCCTCCTCAGGTCACATATCTGACCATGTCACTTCCCTGACAGTCTTTCATGGCTCCCAGTTGCAGTAAAGTCCTTGGCCCCCGTAGCCTGCCAGGCAAGGAATGTTCTGGTCTGTTACCCTTTCTGGCCTCTTCCATCAGCATTCAGTTGTTCCAGCCAGACAGAACCGATGCCTCCTCTCCCCACTCCTTTGCCTGGGTCGTTTCTTCTGCCTGAAAAGCTCTCCTGGTCTTTGACCACATGGTGAACTCCATTCATTCTACAAGACTGTGTGAAGACTGTACCAACTTCTCCCACCATAGGCTGTCACCCTGTCTGGCTTATCCATTCGTGATTACATATATCTCATGAACCCAGCTCACATGACTCAGTACCTTGAGGGCAGGGACTGTGTCTGGATTATCACTGGGGTAATTCAGTCCTCGGCCATTATACAACCAGTCAGTAAAGAATGGAAAAAACAAGTGAGTGAACGAGATGCTTGTTTTAATATACTGGATGAAGTGATGAGGTCTTGGGGTAGGTAGTGGGGGGAGAAATGTGAAGGGCTCTGGAAGCTAACTTTTCTTCTCTTCACTGCCCTGCCCTGTGCCTGCACAGAGCCTTACCCAGATGGAGAGGGAGAAGATCATCTGGGAGTTTGAGCAGCTGTATCACTCCTTGAAGGAGCATGAGTACCGCCTCCTTGCCCGCCTGGAGGAGCTAGACTTGGCTATCTACAACAGCATCAATGGTGCCATCACCCAGTTCTCGTGCAACATCTCGCACCTCAGCAGCCTGATCGCGCAGCTGGAGGAGAAGCAGCAGCAGCCCACAAGGGAGCTCCTGCAGGTAGGGAAGGCATAGAGCCCCTGCCGAAATGCTAGCTCCTCTCTAGGCAGCATCCAGGCCCCTGCTCACCTGTCAATTCTGTGGGAGCAGCAAGGGCTCACACCAGTCTCTCTGTTGGGCGTGTCGGAAGGAGAACGTGTGCAATCACAGAAGCTCTGGTTGACAACATGGACCAGTCAGTCACACTGTCTCACAGAAAGGGCGGGGAGGAAGATTAAAACCCTGGCTTGCCTTGCACTGACAAGTGGTCTGATCATAGGCAAGGCTCTTGACCAGCCTGAGCCTCAGTGACCTCATCTGCTCATTATATCATGAGGGGTTTGGCCCACGTGCCATTTAAAGACCCTCCACTCTCCGATGTCCTGTAATTTTAGCATACACAGGTGCAGTACCACGACCACAAAACGACGAGCACTTAACCAGGAGTGGTCAGGCCGAGGAGTCCTGTGATTTAACCTTTATAGTGCAGGTGACAAAGCTGCAGTTGAGGGAATCCAGCAAGATCCTAGGAAGTGAGCTAATGCCTGTCTGTCATGTGTTCATTCAATGCATATGAATTGTCTGCTCTGGATCAGGCACTGTTCTAGGTACTGGGGTTAAGTGGTGAACAAGTTCTCCTGAGATTTATATTCTAATGTTGAGATCAGACAAAGAAGCGGACAAGCAAGTATCATAGGTGTTGATAAATGCCATTAAAAATTATGGCCCATCGCCTGTTTTTGTATGTCCTGTGAGCTAAGTAGGGTTTTTACGTGTTTAAGTGGTTGGAAAAAATCAGAAGCCTGTTATTTTATGTATGTGAAATCATTCAAAGTTCATTATCCTCACATTTTATTGGAACCTACCCATGTTTATTCATTATGTCGTGTCTGTTGTTACTTTTCCACTACAACAGCAGAGCTGAGTAGTTGTGACAGAGACTGTATGGCTCACAAAGCCTAAAATGTTTACTGTCTGGCCTCTTCAAAAGAGTTCACCAACTCCTTTAGAATAGTGAGAAGAGAGGGCCTAGCTTTGAGCCTTAATGAACCCCAGCATTTCATTGTCAATGGGAGAAGAAGGGGCTTGCAAAGGGAACAAGTGACCAGAGAGGCACAGTAATCAGGAAGGAAGAATGTTTCAGGAAGATGGGATAGACAACAGAGTTGAGGTCAAATAATATGCGTGCTGATAGACACTCGCTTTGGAAACACGGCCATTGCTGACCTCATGTAAAACCACCACCATGGAGCAAGTTGGGCAGGAACCGTGTCAGGAAGAGTTGCAGTGACTGGGTAGGGTGAATGGAGACTGCAAGAGGGATGACGTTAAGACTGAAGGAGATGTAAGAAAATACTTGAAGATGAGATAGGATTGTGGGGCTTCATGGGAAGGGATGCTTAAAGAAGCTAGTGGAACGTTTTGGAAGAATGCAGGGAGGAGAGCCTATGTTGTAAGGAACAAGGGGGAAAATCATCGAAGCTGTAAAACTGATGGACTAATCACCAGTGTGTGGTTCCTGAGAAGGCAGGGGAAATGGGAACTGGAGCGTGTGTGTGGGAGTTTGTTTTGGAAGAGCCTCTGTTGTAGGGGAAGAAAGGGGGAAGTGGGAGAGAGATGCAGGCAGGTTGTAAAGTGTGGTATAAAACCTGGAGACTTTTATTCAGTTTTGAAGTTGGACAGCAAGATCATCTGCTAAGCAGGACTTAGGGAAGATAAGGGCTTTGAAGAGTGTTGGAAAGTTCTGAAATTATTGTTTCAGAGCATAGGAAAGCCAGTTGGTTTGTAAGACATAGTACTTGGTTGTTGAACTTTGGTTTATACTGGGAACAGTCTGCTCTGTTGTCTGCTTTGCCGTCTTAGACCATGACTGCTCGATACAGGCACAGGGAGGCAGGTATTTGGACTGACCCAGGATTCCGGCTTTACAAGATGGACTTGAGGGTGTTTGTTTGTTTGTTTGTTTGTTTTATTGTGATAAAATGTACTTAACATAAATCCACTGCTTCAACCAGTTCAAATTGTATAGCTCAGTAGCATTTAGTAAACTAAACAACAGTCATCACAACTGTTTAGTTCCAGAGCACTTTTTATAACCACAAAAGGAAACCTGTGCCTATCTCTCATCCATTTTTACCCACTGGCAACCACTAGTCCTGCTGTGTGTCTGTGGATGTGCCTGTAAGGGGATCCTGAAATCTGTGGCCTTTTGTGTCTGTTCTCTTTCAGTTGGCATACTTTTTTCAAGGTTCATCCATATTGTAGCACTCATAAGTACTTCATCTTTTTGTGGCTGAGTGAGCCATTTGGATTACTACCAAATTTTGTATGTATGGACACATACCAAATTTTGCTTATGCATTCATGAGCTGATGGACATTTGGTTTGTTACCACCATGTAGCTATTGTGAATAGTGCTGCTGAAACATGAAAAACGTGAAATGCTTCACAAATTTCAGCATCATTTCTGTGCAGGGACGATGCTAAACTTCTGTGCACAGTTCCAATTTGAGAATATATACTCCCAAAGTGAGCCCTGGAGATCTTAAAACATTTTTTTTAAGGTAGAAGGTATTTGTGAGAATGTTTTTGAACAGATGAACCATGATATCAAAACAGATGATGAGGAAAGTAGAGAAAAAAAGAGGAATCATGGACTCCATGGGGAAGAGGGTCTTGATTACCAAAGAAGGTTGTGGTGTAAGTCACTGGAAAAGCAAGCTATACCTTGCTTACTGGGGAAATATTAGAGGTAGTCCCACTGAGGTCAGGAATAGGACCAGGAACCCACGTGTTGTCTACCTCTGTTTAATATGGTAATGGAGGTTTTAACCAGTTTAGTTAGATAAAACAATTACAAGTACAAGAATTGGGAAAGAGGAGATGCTATAATATATAATTGTAAATTAAAGAATCTCTTATTTGGAGACTATAATATAAAATAGTTTGCAATTACAAAATATTGGAAAGAACCAAACTTTCAAACCTAGATTGGTTGAGTCGGTTATTTGTGCAGACACACACAGACACACACACACAAATACTATGCAACTAAAAAAGAATAAGAAAGATACCTATGAACTGATACAAAGTGGTTTCCAGGTTATGGTCTTAAATGAAAAAAATCAAAGTGCGAAATACATAGAGCAAGAAAGAAAGAAATAATTAGAAAATACATGTATCTGGCTTGTTTTTGCAAAGGAAACACTAGAAGGATACACCAGAAAATATGAGGATGGGGAGAATGGAATGGGAGGGGATAGAAGAATGAGTGACATAAACTCTCTCCAACCAAGTCACAGATAATTTGAGCACCAAAATAAAAACAGTGATGGATTATAACCCATTGAATAATGTAAGAATCTATGAGTCCATACTAATAAATAAGAAAGGAAAATTCTTTCCAGTAGAATGTCGACTAAGTAATATAGAAGGAATTTTGAAACTAGCAAATAACCAATTGGAAACAATCATAATTCAGACAATAATTATTGATGGGTGCTAAATCTAAGGAGGGAAAGTTTATTAAGACTTGAAATATTAACATAATTTTTAAGTATCACTTATAGGTTACTTGTTAATTACAAAAGGAAAAATAGCTATACACTGATCAAAATGCCACAATAAGGGTCAAGCAAATATTGTGAATTTTTAGAAGGACACAACATATGCTAGTCAACAATGGAACAACCTGAATTTTGTCATGAGGGGAGTATCTGAGAAACCCTCAAATGGAGGGACATTCTATAAATTAACTATCCTGTATTAAACCAGTGCCAGTGTCATGGAAGACAAATCCATCCTAAAGAACTGTTCCAGATGAAAGACACATGTCATGATAACTAAATGGCAATGAACAATCCTGTATTAATTGAGTGGGAAGAGGAATAGCTGTAAAGAACATTATTAAAACAGTAGGTTAAATTAGAATATGGACTATGGATTAGATAAACATATTGTATAAATGTTCAGTTTCCTGAACATTGATAACTATACTGTAGTTATATAAGAAAATATACTTAGGAAATAAAGAAGTATAAAGGAGCAAAGGGATATAATGTAAACAGTGATCTCGCAATTGGTCCTGAGAATAAATATGGTTATAATAATTGGGTAAATCTGGGAAAAAGAATACACTGGGAGCTTTTCTGTGTATTTGAAATTATTTCATAATAGGAAGTCAAAAGAAGCAAGTTGGACAACTGTGGTCCATGGGTGGGATGCTTGAGTTAGTAAATTAGAGTCTTGAGGTCCTTGACCAGTGTTGCAGGAGGAGGACCCCAGCCTGTAGTTGGGTTTTCAACAAACTTCTGTGAAAGAAAACTGAAGTTATAAACGACTTCTCATGGTTATCCTTTTCCTTTCTCTTACAGGACATTGGGGATACATTGAGCAGGTACGGTTTTCTCTCTCCCCAGGGTTAAATCAAGACTGTCTCCCTCATATTTACAAATCCTGAAAGGAGCCCAGAGCCTGAGATGGACAGCTTGCCAAATGGACACCATACCCTGCTGTCCCTGAAGAGTCACTAGTGTGCAAAGAAATTAGATGGACTACAGATCTTCTCATTAAAACTCAGCGATTACTGACAGATTGTGGGGGTGAGGGAGTGGAGTAGGGGCTCACTTGGGAGGGTGCTAGTGGTTTGTGAGGACACTTCCATGAGGAGGGAGGGGACTTACAGGTACTTGGGCAAAGTACCGTTGATTATTGCTTCCTAAGCATTTCAGAATCCTTTTTCTTTCGTTTTCTCCGCCTACTTCCTGTAATGGGGAAAATATGGCCTTTGACCAGCTTAGTTATATAATTAGTGATAGCTACCTGGATTTGGGCTCTTATTGTTCTTATTTCTCTACTGTATCATCAGATGGGAAGTGAGGAAGAAAGAACTCCCAGGGTTGGGACATGACTGAGCAGGGAGAGCTCAAAGTGGGCAAGAAGCCCAATTCTTGGCGAAGTTGTGTCGGCAGACAGATGACGACAAGTCAGAAAGGCCTTGGGGACATAATGTTTAGTGGAGTACCTACAGGTGTGGAAACTGACTGAGAGAGCTGACCTTTGAAGCTGATGAAAATCCTCAATGGTGAAAACCCTCCAGAGGAAATGCAGCTTGATTATGTGGGAGCCTCTAAGGAGATGGGGGAGGGTCTCATGGATACAGTAGGTTGCTTCGGAGGGCTATGTGGATAGAGGCATGGTGATAGAATTGAGTTTCTTGAAGGCCACTTGGATGGAGATGAGTTGGTACTTGTAACTGTCCCAGCCAGTTGACCCCAGCAAAAATACTACCTTATTACTTTTTGATACCAATCTAATTCTGACCTAATGGAGGGACATAGGTCCCTTAGATCCCGGCACTTTGTGACATTGAAGTTTGGGTTTGGCCATATGAGACAGGAAACCAAAAATTTCATTGGCTTAAGGTTTAAACAAAAGTTTTGTCACCATATAAGAATGGTGCCCGGGGCTGGTCTGGTGGCTCCAGTGATCATCAGACTCTTGGGTTTCTTTCCATTCCCTCTTCTGCCATCCCCAAGGTATAGTCCTCATTCTTCGAGTCCACGATAGTTGCTAGGATGCCAACCTCAAGAAGAATGTTCGTCACATCACATTTCTTTTTAAGCAGACTTCTTAAATTACCTCAAGATACTTCTTACCTCTCATTGGCCAGAACTCTGTTGTCCCAGGATCACATCTAGACTGGGCAACCATGAACTCAGTAAAGTTTGGAAGATGGGAGAAGGAACAGTGTGGATAGGCAACTAGCAGACTTTGCCATAAACTCCTTGCTGGTGTGGGTAGTTGGATGTTGTCCAGACAGTACCCATCTGTCTAAAGGTACCATTCTCGCCATATTCGGGAACCTGAGGATTCTGGGTCATTGCCCACCATGAATACCAAGGGCTTTGTCATGGAATCTAGTGCTTTCTGGCCTTAAATTCAATTTAATTCAGTAAACCTTTTTGAGGACATGCCATTTGAAAAGCCATGAGCTATGTGCTTTGGGGGATGAAAAAAATGAGTAAGACGTCTCCCCTTCTCTGGTCTAGAGGATCATAGTCTAGGAGGAGCATGTGGAAGAGGCCTAGTTATTGCTTTTAAAGACTTGACCTCTGTAGCCAGTTTGGCTCAGGACCTGTCCTAGCCCCTGGAAGCTCATAAAGTTGGGGGAGGGACTCACTCTCTTTTTCTCTTTTAAACTTAGGGCTGAAAGAATTAGGATCCCTGAACCTTGGATCACACCTCCAGATCTGCAAGAGAAAATACATATTTTTGCCCAAAAATGTCTGTTCATGACTGAGAGTCTGAAGCAGTTTACAGGTAATGTGAAGAGGGATCTATGATGTGAAATGGATTTATGCTGTGAATATCTGTGTATTACCAGACAGGATACGTTTTCCAGCCACATAGTGTGGGATGCAAACTGAATATCTTTTTTTCTCCCCTTAGAAAAAATGCAGTCAGATATGGAGAAAATCCAAGGTAAATTTATCTACTTAATGGGCTTTTTATGTTGAAGTTTCTCGGGAAAACTAACATCTGTATTCAAAGTGGGGAAAGGAAAAAGGGGGATATGCTCAGGCCAGCCTTCACTGGTATTTGACACCTTCCTTTTTGCTTTGTTAATTTTTTTCAGTTAATAGCCTCTTGTTTCACTTTGAAGTCTTTTAACAAATGCACTCAGTTCTCAATCTACATTGATGAGGATAAAAATAGGCAATCCAAAATTGATACAGAATTAGTGTGATTGTTTTGATTTTGATTTTTTAATTGGAAAAGAGAATAGACAGAAACTATCCTAGTTGTATTTCATTTGAGCCAGTGTTTGTAGCTATAATCTGCCGAGTTCCTCCTGCTCATGGGCACAGGTGCAAACCAGTGCAGGAGGATGTGAGCAGCACTGACTGAGGCAGAGCCTTGAGGGAAGTGGTTGGGAGTGGGATTCAGGAGTGAGGCTGCTGGGGTCCCGACCCAGCTTTGCCTTAGTAAGGATTCTGCACCTTACAGGCATAGTTTGGACTATTGCAGGTTCGGGTACAGACCACCGCAGTAAAGTGAATTTTGCAATAAAGCAAGTCACATGATTGTTTTAGTTTCCCAGTCGTATAAAAGCTGTGTTTACACTCTATTGTAGTCTGTTAAGTATGCAATAGCATTATGTCTAAGAAAACAATGTACATACCTTAATTTAAAAATACTTGCTTGCTAAAAAGTGCTAACCATCATCTGAGCCTTCAGCGAGTCGTAATCTTTTTGCTGGTGGAGGGTCTTGGCTTCAATTTGTAAAAAACCACAATATCTGTGAAGCGCAATAAAACGAGGTATGTCTGTAATTTCTTCATCTGTAAAATGAGGAAAATAATAGTTCTTACCTCACAAGGTTGTAAGATTTCATTAAATTACGTTCAATTTCTAAAGCCTGTAGAATAGAGCCTGACTCATAATAAATCCTATACTTACGTTTATTAAATAAAGTATTCTAGGTATTTAGGAAAACTTCTACAAATATAAAATTTTCTGCTCATACATTCAGTTAGGAACTGGCTACATACTAAATGCTAAAATTCCTAGGCGGTCTGGTGGAATCTGAAATCTTTATATGTAGGTAATCCCTTATTTATTGCAAATTACAATTCCCCATAATCTTTGATGATTTCCTATGTTATTGTATCCTGAATCCCTGTTTGCATTGTATCTTTCCAGATACATACTTTGTGGGTATCTACCTACATAGATTCAGGGGACACTCACATGTGCATAAGCAAAACAAATAGGGAGAAATTCCACTTAATACAGTGGATAATGCCAGAAGCCATTAGTTCAGACATGACCTTCCTTGATTTGGCTCTCATTTACTTCTACTCTTCTCCTGCCATTTAAAAGGCTAACTGTGAACATATATGCATAAATACTTTGTCATCTTTAAAGTGCCTTTTAAGTGAATGGTCTTGTTTGCTCCAGTGTGGTAGTGGGTGTCACTCAAGCCACCCAGCCCCTAGAACAGAGGTGGCTTATGAAAGCCAACAGTTGTGTGTGATGTGGACTTAGAACCGTGTTTCCCCTTGCAGAGCCAGCTTGCACACTGGAGGGTGGAATCCTTGATCTTGGCTCGGTTTGACCCAATAGGCTACCAGTGCCAGGCATGTGGTTATTCTTCTACCCAAAGTTCCCAGTCCCTCTTCCCTTAAATCTCTTGGCTAGATAATGGAGTCATGTATTGTATGAAGACATCAGTGCATGACTGACAGCAGGGGTCCTGGGGTTTCTGATGGAGACCACTGCTTTACCATGACTCTGACCAAAGCTCCCTCAGTCGGGATTTCCTGAAAATACTTATATGACTTTCGTAACTTCTTTTCTCTTTTGTTGTTTCAGAATTAAGAGAGGCTCAGTTATACTCAGGTAGGTGATAGGCAAAGAACCATATAGGAAAGGAAGTAAGAATCCTTATGAACCTAACCACTACTGTGAATGATTTTAGAAATTGCCTAATTTTGGATCCTTTAGGTTACATGTGTAAAAGTGATAACCATTAAAAAAAAAACAAAAAAAAAAACATTGCTTGTTTCTGTGTGTTTACAATATTTCTGCCTCCTAAAATGCTTCAGAGCTGAAGCCATGGACCTTTGAAATCAGAAGTCAAGCTCAGGTGCTGTGAAGAGTTCTAGAGCAGAAACTGCAATTTCCCAATAAGCAGAGCACTGTTAGTACACTCTTACACTGCCCAGCCTGCCCAGCCTCGGGGCAACATGCGGTTTGTGAACAACGGACTGAGTTCCACTCATTCTGGGTGCTAGTGAGAGACTAGGAATCTTGTGTCATCCCATCTCTGTGCCCTGGGGCAAGAGTCGAAACTCCCCCTCCCCTTGACCATCACCTTCACCTAAGGTTCAGAGAGACTGGGCAAATCTGTGTTCCCAGAGGTGCTCACATCTGAGGTATGTCCTTTTCATAGTCACATGCCATCTTCTGTGGTGTGGGCTCCTTTTCATGAAGGGAGGGACTCTACACACAGCAAATCTTCTTTTATTGGTGCTCACCGGTGATGATCCATATTTAATTTTTTTCAACAAATATTAATTGAATACTTTGTTTATGTCCTACACTGTCTAACGCTGTGTAGGGTACTATAGAGGGAACAAAAGAACATAAGACACTGTCTAACCTTTGGAGTTGAGTGTCTGATTGGAGGTGTGAGGTGTACCCATGACACGAGAAAGCAATGGGTGACTGTTGAACCAAGAGCTGACCATCTGAGGTTCTTGGTCACTTCTACCAGTTGCCTGTCATGAACTTTTTGTGGGATGAATGTAACCCACCTGAGCATTTGATTGGAGGGATATATGTTTGGCAATCTTCCTCCTGAACAAAATGTGAAGAGCAAACGAGAGAATGTTTATGAACACTTTTAAGCAGGGAAGATCCATATGATTCCAAGAAGCTGTAATATCAAATACCAGAGTATGTGGCGTGGGTGATACAGCTTTAGATTTAAGAAAGGGAAAGTGTAAATGGCATGGGCTGGTGAACAACAACTTTCTGAGGAAGAAGTGGTTCATGCATTGGATATTAGAAGAAGATGAATGGGGTTTGGATGTGCTCAATAAAGATCTCATGGAATGGAGGCTATAAAAGTGAATTGAAAGGTGGACACATTTTTCAGGTTCCCAGTCCCTTATCCACAATTCCAAGACAATTTGGGAAATTCAGTTTATAATGGATGTTGTGGCAGAAGATGTGAAAGAAAGGGAATGGAGATAAAGTCTCAGTGTTTTTATATATATTAGTTTAAAAAGGTCACCAGCTAATCCAAATAGTCATTCTTTTGAATGTTAAATTCAGGACATATTCATGAGATGATTGCAGCCTATAGTGGGGAGCTTTTATCGTCTTCTCAGGCAGGTAGGAGAAAAGCTGAGTGATCTGGAGTGGGCTCCCTGCCCTCAGCTGACTGACCCTCCTGTTCCCTCTGTCTCTGCAGTGGATGTGACTCTAGACCCGGACACAGCCTACCCCAGCCTGATCCTCTCCGATAACCTGCGGCAAGTGCGGTACAGTTACCTCCAGCAGGACCTGCCCGACAACCCTGAGCGGTTCAATCTGTTTCCCTGTGTCTTGGGCTCTCCATGCTTCATCGCTGGGAGACATTATTGGGAGGTAGAGGTGGGAGACAAAGCCAAGTGGACCATAGGTGTCTGTGAAGACTCAGTGTGCAGAAAAGGAGGAGTAACCTCGGCCCCCCAGAATGGATTCTGGGCAGTGTCCTTGTGGTATGGGAAAGAATACTGGGCTCTTACCTCCCCAATGACTGCCCTCCCCCTGCGGACCCCTCTGCAGCGGGTGGGAATTTTCTTGGACTATGATGCTGGCGAGGTCTCCTTCTACAATGTGACAGAGAGGTGTCACACCTTCACGTTCTCTCATGCTACCTTCTGTGGGCCTGTCCGGCCCTACTTCAGTCTGAGTTACTCGGGAGGGAAGAGCGCAGCTCCTCTCATCATCTGCCCCATGAGTGGGATTGATGGGTTTTCTGGCCACGTTGGGAATCATGGTCATTCCATGGAGACCTCCCCTTGAGGTGAACACAGGCCAGAATGGCTGCCGGCCATAGTCCTAACCCAGGCATAAGGCATCTTGTTGCCTTGCCACTTCCTGTCCATTATAGCTGGATATCCTTACCACTCTCCATGCCCCAGCAGTGGGAGATGAGACGTCCATGTTCTCTCTGTCATCCTTTCCCTTCCTGTGAAAATTATGAGATGTATGAGAAGCATTAAGATTGTTCAGAAATAAAAACCAGGTGTCCATCTCGAGTGTATCACATTTTTTAGTTTTGTACATTACTGGATGGGATAATTGGATTTGGAAGGCCATTCAGATACTTAATCCCTTGGCTCAGCCTGGCTTCCTCTGATTCAGTCCCCCAGCGATCGTGAGTATTTGCTATCATTTCTGGACTGGTGCTCCTTTCTAAGGACCTAAAGTGGAACTACAAAGCCCTGTCAGCATGGCCCTCTTTATCTCAGTTTTTCTTTCTGGGAGAGGTTCCTCTATTCCTGATTCACAGTCTTCATGAAAGAGGCCTATATGTGTTTTGATTCATTAACAATTATTTTACAATAATGGTGGGAAATGGCCCCACCTCTGTTATGATAAAATGTTCTAATCAATTTTCTCTTTGCCCATATCTTTTCTGAGGGCTTTGTCTGTTCACTTCATTCTAATGAAAAGTGTATCCTGGTGCTGATGGACATCACCCAGGATAATTTTCTGCCTGACACCATCCATTGTTCCTAGATCCCCTCCCAATCACATTTGTGTTTTAATGGTCAGTCATATATCATCCCTGGAAGGATTTTGGGGCAGTATTCTAGGGATTCAACATAATGAAATGACATTATTTGAGGATCCGCTGTACTTGAATTTGACCATAATTCCCAGTTATATTTCCCTTTTCTTTTTGGAGAGTGTTAGAAAATAATAAATGGAGTTGGAGCTGCCATTCCAGAGGAACTGCCTTGCATGTCTTATGCCTAAAACCTCCAAAATGTTAAAACAGCAAAATAACCTTTGCACTGGGCCTAAAGCAATCTTTAGGCCCAAAGGACTGTGCAAAGATAAAAAGAAAGCAGTTACGACTATTGACTTGTCTCTTCCGTCCTCTTAGGGGGTTGGAGAGTGATCTTTCTAATGTGTACCATCAAAGGGCAATTCCACCCCCTTGGCATTGTATCACAAGGCATCCTGGCATCAGAAGGCTGAGGCAGATCACAGAGCAAGCTCCCACACGGGTTCTTAGTTCTATTCTGGGTGAAAATAAAGTGAACATGGATGTTGTTTACATTGTTTTCTGGGTCTTGGTAGGATTGGGTTCCTACATGATATATGGGTACGCTTCTCTGCATGGAAGGCAGAGCAGAGACTGGGAACCTTGGAGTGCTGGTACATGGGATACATGCCTTTAACAGTGAGTCCCTCTACTCTAAAGGGTCTGCAACTGGAAAATAGGGTGGAGTACCAATCAAAATTGCATTGCACTTTGACTTAATTTAGTCCATTGGGACAGGGAGGAAGAATTAGGACCCACAAAGAGGGCACCTTACTTGTAACAGTCCAAGAAAAGGTGCCCTTTGGATGGACTTGGCCGTGGCGGGAGTGATGGAGCTGCCGAGGCTAACTTAGAGGATCACGTGCTTTGTCCCCAGTGCGTCAGGAACGGCGTCTTCCTGCGTTTTTATTAGTAGCTGGGGCAGGGATATGCTACCTTGTTGGAGTCAACAAAGCGACTTCCAGTGTGAATGGGGCTATACTATAACAGTGATTCTTCCTAAAAATAGTGAAAAGTCTCAGACTACATACCTTACGAGACCCTTTCTATATGGACAGAAGGATTGTGGTTACTGATGGGGAGAAAGGGAGGGCAGGTTACAGTGTTGGTCATCTTTTGGTTCTTTTGATGGATTCATAGGCATATAAATGTTTAATATTTTAAAACCCTGCCATTTTGGATGAATCTATATGAACCTGTAAATGATTCTAAATTTACTCATTAGCAGAAAGGTAAGCAACATTTGAATTCATTAAATCAGGATTTGGGCCCTTAAGGCAGACATGGGTCCCAGTAGTATTCTTTAGGCTCCTCTTTGGGTTCTTTCCTCAAAACATCTGAAGTTTTTAATTATGCATTAGGACATCAAAAATTCCTCTCTCTATAGTTATTTTGCTGCCCCAGGAATATTGTGTCTCCAGCTGCTCTTGTTTTAAACTTCTGATACTGGCCCGGCAGGCAGAGAAGAGCATCTTCCCCAAGAGTAGATGAGACCTAGCAGGGACAGGTTCAGAGAGTAAGAGGAAATACAACATGGCCCCGGCCCTCCATATTGTGCAATTAAGAAGATGAGACAATACATGTGATAACTGCCTACCACTTAAAGGCATTCTGAAATGAAGAGCAAAATAGCTATTACATGGTAAATGAGAGCCATTTGTTAATGCCTTCAGTTATCTGTGATCCCAAATACTTCCAACAAAGCTACTTCCAGTGTGAATGGGGATATACTATAACAGTGATTCTTAGATCAGGAAATGGAAAGCACTGATCTCCCAGCAAAATAAAAAACAAAACTCATAAAGTACTTAGTGTATCAGTGGTAGGTGGGTTGCCTCTTCACAAATGAAAGAATGGTTCTTTGACTCTCTAAATATACAGTTAAGCAATGTTGATGCCCCAGCTGAACTTGACTCGACGAGAATAGAGAGAACATGGCTTGTTTATGGCAAAGTTAAAGTCAATTAAGAGGAAAAAAAAATAACATGAAAACTAGAGAGAGCAACAAAAGATGGTTTGTAGTTGAGTGGAACATTGTGTACTGCTGGAGACAACATGGACCACGGGTCTGAGAAGAAGCCGAAATCCTACGTCTACATTTCTTCATCAGTACCCTTTTTTTTTGAGACTGAGAGGTCAGTATCAGTCCTGCAATAAATGTACTTGTTTATGTATTATATCACTAAAATCCCCTGCCCCTCCTTTAACCCAGAAATTCCTCCTATGTGAAGTCTCTGAAGAACAATGAGAAACCCAACAAAACCGGTGTAGATTGTCATTGGGACATTGGCTTTGCTAGGATGTTAATGAAATAGCTTAGATTTCAAACTGCAAATGATACACTAAATCCTCACTTAATGTGGTTGAGTGTAAGAAAAACGACATATAATGAAGCCAGTTTTAACCATAGGTTTAAGATATAAATGAGTTAAGTTCCCTATGGCATCTCATAAACATAATGAAATGACATTATTTGAGGATCCGCTGTACTTGAATTTGACAGTAATTCCCAGTTATATTTCCCTTTTCTTTTTGGAGAGTGTTAGAAAATAATAAATGGAGTTGGAGCTGCCATCCCAGAGGAACTGCCTTGCATGTCTTATGCCTAAAACCTCCAAAATGTTAAAACAGCAAAATAACCTTTGCTCTGGGCCTAAAGCAATCTTTAGGCCCAAATGACTGTGCAAAGCTAAAAAGAAAGCAGCTACGACTACTGGACTGAAAATGAACATTGTTTAGAATTCGCATCACTATGTAAGCTTTTCTGCAAGATGGACATGCCTTTCTTCTATTGTAATTACTCCCCTTCCCTTTCTGTTAAATACCTTTTGCCTTTGTCTCCTAATGGGAACATTGTTTGAGTTTCTGACTGAATCAGTCCTTCCAGAGTAGCTATTCTCTTTGATATCAAAGATGCTTGTTGCCTCTCATTTTGAAAGGCCTTTTATTTTCAGCTTAGTTACAAATTTCTCAGATCTGGTTTGTTGGCTTAATTTTGCATTTGAAGTTTGAAATGTAACCAGGGCATTTGAGGGTAACATTTTGAGGTATACTCCTCTATTTCTAAGATTCCTCATTCACAGCACATACAGAATGTATCTGGATAATAGTATGGGATATAATTGCCAAACCCATTCTGGGATTTGTGATACACAGAAGAATGCAATAGAAAAAAGATATTAACTTCTTTTAGTTTAGAGAGATTTTATATTTTTCAACCTACACATAAAAAAACAGCACTAAAATATATCAAAATATTAACATGCTTTTGGTGATTCCCCCCCACCCTCACGCCTTATTGAACTCTTTGCTATGAAAACCTTTAAACAAACACAAAAAATGGAGAAAATATACAGTGAATCCTCCATACCATCTCCCAACTTCAACAACTTCAATATATGGTCAATACCAATTTGAATATAGCCTCATCTCAATTTTCACCCCCATCCCTATTACTTAAAAATAATTCCCTTATGGAAGATATTTCCATAAAAATGTAGGATGCCCTCTGGTAAGTCCTGTGGCACAATAAATATTGTTAGTAAATGTAAAAATATTTATTAGGTGTGATGAAAAAAATATAGTGAATGTTTAAATTAAAAAATTTATTACAGTAAAAGACACATTGCCATTAATTCCCCTCAAAATACTCCCCCTTGCTTCAAACAAACTTATCCCATCATTCTTGCTACTTTTTGAAGCAGTTTGGAAGTCCTCTTTCTTGTGTGTCTTTAGTTGTGCTGTCCTGCCTGCCTTAATGTCCTGAATTGATTCAAAACATTTACCTTTCATGGTCATTTTAATTTTGGGGATGAGCCAGAAGCCTCATGGTGCCAGAGCTGGTGAATAAGGTGGATGAGGACACAGTGTAATGTTTTTATTTGACAGAAATTGCCATATTCCAGAAGTGATGTGTGACACAGAGACTTTCCATGTGATCACAAAATACGATGAATGCTGCTGCTGAGTGCCATCCAATGGAAAGGCAGAGATCTTAACATTGGCATGTGGAACCTCAGTAACTGTGTGATAAGTTTCAACTTGTTCAGTTCAGTTAGTCAGGTGTGAGCTATGGTTGAGAGAAGGTGTGTTTTAAAGTGTGCAGTAAATCATCCTCCATCATGACAATGCTCCATGTCACACATTGCTTCTGGTATGTGGCAATTTCTATCAAATAGAAACATTACGGTGTGTCTTCAACCACCTTATTCACTGGATCTGGCACCATGCAACTTATGGCTCTTCCCCAAAGTCAAAATGATTCAGTACATTGAGGCAGCCATGACAGCGCAGCTAAAGACACGAAAGAGGACTTCCAGAACTGCTTCAGAAAGTGGCAAGAATGATGGGATAAGTGTGTTTGAAGCAAGGGGGAGTATTTTGAGGGGGATTAATGGCAATGTGTCTTACTGTAGTAAAAGTTTTTTTTTTAAACATTCACTGTATTGTTTGATCACACCTCGTATCTCATCTTATTCCAGAAAGAACTTCAAGGCATTTAAAACATAAAGCTAAATCGAGGTAGCAGGAATTTAACATACATAAAGGAAGAAAGGAATAAGGATGGAACAAAAAATGACCTGGAATATAAGTAAATGTATAGCGTGATAATATTATCAGGACACTAAATGTGTGTGCCACACTTTGGTTTTTAAAGATTGACATGGGAACCTTTTTAATTTTATAGCTTATAGTTTCTATGACATGGAAATTGACTAAATGATTACGGGACTTAATGGGATCTTTGTTAGTAAAAGGAATTTCTACCTGGGTTCTTGTAAATAGAAACTATCACAAGGTTTATCTTTCATATAATGAGTTTCAAATCAATAAGGAAAGATGAACACCTCAGTAAACATTTGGTAAGTAATTTATGGCGGAAGAAACAAAAATCCTTTTAACATGAATGTGAACCTCACTAATAAAGTCATATAACAATGCCTTACCATTTTTCACCCATTTTGTTGCTTTATTATAGTATTCTATATTGATCAGGTTTGGAATATCTCAATTGCTTCATTTCTTTTGGTAAGCAGTTGGACATTATGTATGAAAAGCTTTTAAAACTGGATAAACTTTGATGTAGCAATTCCACTTCTGAAAATTTAAATAACTATGGGTATTTGAAAATATTTAAACAAGGATGTTCTTTAGAATATTGCTCATGAAAATGAAAAGTTAGAAATAATCCAGTGTTCAATACCACTGCAATCTGGGTTATGTGCAATACTTTGCTATTAGGGAAAAAAAAAAATTATACAATTTGAAGAGGTTACAATTGCCATGTTGGGAATCACTTATGGAACAACTTCCTTCCAGTAGAACTATAGTTTATGAAAGAAAACATAGTAAATTAATTATTTCTTGGATAAGCAGAAGATACCTAACCTTTACATTACTAAAAAAGAAAGGAAAACCTTTGTGTGTTAATAAACAACAGAAACTAATCCATCGGGACAAAACCTACTTAAAATTCTCAAATCTATATGTTTCTACTCTGAACTTCAGGGCCCAAAATACAGCAGTTGAAGCAAGTGAGTCAAATATATTTATTGAGCCCCTACCATGTATGCCAGGCGCCGTCCTGGGCAGGCGTTGGGCCTACAGAGTTTATTTTAGCACTGCTTACCTGATCCCTAAGGGCTGTCAGTATTGGAGGAATCATTTCTGATTGTTTAGTTTCAAGACTCCATTAAAATATGTGACCTCACACCTTCCAGACCTAGCGCTCAGATTACTTAGCGCAAAGCTGAAGGACAGCTGGAAAGGCTGGGTAAAGAGATATGGCACGTTCTCGTTATTCTCGCCCCGCCATATCCCCTAAACACCGCCATTGTTATCCCAGACCTGGCAATGGATGCCATTAAAACTTTAAATCTGGACTATGTCAGAGTGACCAGGGAGGTCAGGGGGCGAGCCTAACGCCTCGGAAGTTTCTCTGGACTGGGGACAGGTCAGCCCCTGGGGCAGAGACTGGCCTCGTCGCACCTACACCTGCGGGAGACGTCTTGTCCCACGCCGCCTTTCCCAGGCTGTTTCTCCATGTCACTTGCCACGCCCAAAACAAACTCTTCTCAAATAGTGGTAAGGCAGTTCTGGGGACAAAGGGAACCTAAATAGAGGAGAGAAAAGAGGGCCATGCCACAGAATCAGGGTCGTTTTGTTAATTTTTTTCTTTTTTCCTTCAATACAAAGAAACCGTAGGGCGAGGCTAACGCTCAAGGTTTCAATGAGGACTGGCGGCTGGAAAGCCGACCAAACGATCTAGACAGATTGATGCTCTTCCTTCCTTCCCGAAATAAGGGCTGTGTGGGCACAGGAAGTGTTTGCACTCCGTTCTCGAGATAGGGATGACAGTTGTAAGGCCCACGAGACAGTTGTGTCGTTTTATGTATTAACATTTTTCTACTCCCTGCAGTCTTCTTTTTAACCTACAGGTGGCCTTTTTCCATTCAGGTCTGTTACCTAACAACACTGACATCAACACCTTAACATACCTTACAGAAGCACTGCTCGGTGGATATGTATTTTAGTGAAAAATCTGCACGTCATGACGGAGTGTCAGGATGGCCGAGTGGTCTAAGGCGCCAGACTCAAGCTCTGCTTCCCCAGCTGGGGATTCTGGTCTCCGAATGGAGGCGTGGGTTCGAATCCCACTTCTGACACACTATTTTCCCCCTTTATTTTTCAAAATAAATACGTATATTGAACGGGGCAATACGCATTTATAACTTACTGACCCATAGAGTTAAAAATTGACTAAAAATCTTCTCACTGTTACTTAAGTATTAAAAGCGGAAGCATCGCGACATCTTGGAACCCGCGAGATTTGGAGCAAAGACGCTTGATAAGCAAATTACTAGAGGGTGACTTCACTGAAGCATCGCGAGATAACCTGGAAACCGCGAGAATTAGAGCCGGATACCCCTTGTGATGCTGAAGGAGAAAGGGGGTGATGGTCTCATGTTATCTCTGCCTCTCCAGCTGACCTGCCCAGTTTGTTTCCGACCCAGGCTCTCCCCTGAATATTTCCGGTTGTGCTTACTCGCCAATCCCAGTCCTTTCTGTAAAGATATCCTGCACTGATCCACTGCTCTCCTCTCTACCGTGTTTCCCCGAAACTAAGACCTAGCTCGACAATCAGTTCTAATGCGTCTTTTGGAGCAAAAATTAATACAAGACCCAGTATTATATTCTATTGTGTTGTACTATGTTTGTTACATTATATTATGTTATGTTATATTCACAGCTGGGTCTATTGTATTTTATATTCACAACTTGGTATATTATAGACCTGACCAGGTATATAATATAATATTATAATATAATATAATATAATATAATATAATATAATATAATATAATATAATATAATATAATATAATATAATATAATATAATATAATATAATATAATATAATATAATAATATATAATACCAGGTCTTATATTAATTTTTGCTCCAAAAGATGCATTAGAGCTGACTGGCCGGCTAGGTCTTATTTTCGGGGAAACACGGTATTTTCAAAAATCATGAAACTAGTTCTCAAACATTTCCTTTGTAAATTATTCATATTCACACTCAGGGTGGCATCTGATAATTATTGCTTTGTCTCCTCAGTTAAAACTGACTACAAAATATGAAAGCTATACCTTCCTCCTCCAAATGTAGCCGTCAATATTTTATTGTGTGTCTTACTGTTCTGTCTGCATTTGCATGTATGTATTCAGAAATATTTTGTTTTTTACAGTAATGCGGTCATACCAACACAACCATTCTCTGACAAAATTTTCACTTAATATATCTTAGGTTCTTTCCAGAACCTTGCAAAGGAAATACCACAAATCATTCCACAGGATAGATATATCCTACTTCATTTGTCCACTTTTTTGGAGGGGGCAGTGGGAACATTTAAGTTATTTCTAATATCATTCATCCAGTAAATATTTAAGGTGTGTTCATGTGCCAGGGATACAGCCCTGGGGCTGTGGCAGTAAAAATAGGAGATAGGATACAATATGATGGGATAGGATAGAATAGAATACAAAATTAAACTAAATTTTAAAAATAATAAAATAAGTTTCTGCCATTATGTTGCTTATATTCCAGTTAAATGACTTTGGTTGTGCCTCAGGAGCACCACATTCCAAGATTTCTTTATATGTCAGGAGAAGAATATAAATCTTGTATCTTGAGACTAAGTGTTTAATGCCAGCTGTTGAAGATTCATATCTGCATGACCATATATTTCTCCATCATTATAACCACTCATGACTGTACTCATTTTATTATTAATTTTATCCTAATAGTCAAAATGTGAGAGACTGGACAGGTGAAAAGAAAGTTGGTTTATTCAACAATAAAATTTTCAGGAAACATGCATCATGGACAAGATCCAATTGTTCCATTTGAGAAGCCACTTTCTGAATTCAGGTGGCTGGAACCAAATGGTTTCAACTACTACCAAATAGCCTCAGCTCCCTGCAGTCCTTAAATTAACTGTGGGTAGGTGAAATATGAAACGAAATATAAAAGCTTAGGGAGGGGAAGTGAAACTAATTCTCACAAGATTTCTATTATACTATTAAATACATAAGTGTACAGAGCAGTATGACACATGCATGCCCTCATAAAATCATTTTCAGTGTAGCGGACAAGTGTGTCTCTGAAGACTCTGGAAGTATTTGTAGTTTCTTCTGGAGAACTGGGAGACTTAGAAAAAGAGAGGAAGATAGTATGAGGGAGAGGAGATAGCAGCTGTTTCCCCAGAAATTTCTAGAAGAAAAGGAAGCAAGGATGCTATCATAAATGATTTTTCATATAACTGTCATGTTGGAATTTAAAAGGTTAATTTTAGTTAAAAAAAAAAAAGAAATACGAGTACAAAATTTTTATAACACTACTTTTTAAGAGGACATTTCCTCTTCCTGTTTTACTCACAAGTGCCTCTTGGAATTATTGGGAATTATCCAGCCCTCATTCACTCTTTTCTTTGCCATTTGAGTAAGTCAGTAAGAGTTTACCTTCTTTGACCCATGTTTCTCTTTTGGGTGGCATTAATGCTCAGCTTCTGTGATCTCCCTTAGCCCTTTGCATTGACGGTTTTTGGGAGCACCTGTGCCTTCACAGAGCTGCCAGGTGAGTGTGTTTACTTGGTTCCAGGCCTAGATGTGGGGAAAAGGTGTAGAGAAAGCCCATCCATGCCAACTTCAGATCCAAACCATGTCCTGCAATTTACATTTATCAGCCACAAAGCTGACATTTTGTTTCTGCCACTGGTGTATATGCCTCAATTGTTACCAAATTGATAAAAGATACTTTAAAAAAGGTAAAATTATGACTTTTGTACAAACAGAAATGAATATGTGTCAAAGATTATTTAATTCATGAAGTAATGTAGCAACCAGTGAGGTGTTGCCATTGGTTCAAAAGAAAATTCAAAGTACCACATATTTATAGACAATCTGGAATGCTGAAATAAATTTAGAAACAGATTTTCTTTAAACTTTCAATTTCCACAGTAATGATCAATTCCATTCCATTGGACACCATTTGTACTTCTGTGGATGAAAATGATTTGCACTATTATCAGTTTCCTACATGTGAAAGAGTTGTAAGATAGCTCAAAATCAATGAAATTTGCTCTTATAGACTGAGTGTTTGTGTCCCCTCCCAAATTCATGTGTTGAAACCTTACCCCTTAATGTAATGTCATTAGGAGATGAGTTCTTTGGAAGGTAATTAGGATTAGATGAGGTTGTGAGGATAAAACCTTCCTGAATGGGATTAGTGTCCTTATAGGAATACTGAGAGAGCTTGCTTCCTCATTCTACTTCTGTCATTTGAGGACACAACAAACACAGCCTTCTGCAACCAGCCTCTTTCTTCCTCACAAGAACCAAGTCAGGACTTTCCAATTTCCAGAACTATAAGAAATAAACACGTTTTTTAAGACACGCAGTATTTGACTAGGACTGTTACCTTAGACAGTGGGATTCCCCCCCACCCCCATCTTGAACTCACAATTTTTTCTGACAAAACTCACATGGGAGAAGGATGGGATTATGGCTTTCAAAACTAAACACATTCTTCTTCCTGACAAGGAGAAAATTCTGAGATGTTCTAAATTGAATTACAAAAGCCAGAGAATGAGAGAAAGAGACAGCACTGCTAGCCTGTTAATGCCTGCTGACCAGTTAACAAAAGATTTCTCACATCCCTTTTTGCCTGTTGGAATTTTGGATTAATTTCCAGGTGGCTATTTCTGCAGATTATTTTCGCCAGGCCCCATCTAATTCCAGGAGGCTCCACGTGTTTATACGTGGGCTTTCAGGACTGCTGCCTCAGCTAACCCACAGGAGCAGACATTATGTGAACTCTGCTAGTTTAGAGCTGGCCCTGCTGCAGCTCCCCCCACCCTTTTACCAATATCTCATGTAAATTCTTTCAGACTACCTCCTTCTTCCTCCTTCTCCTTACTTGATGTATAAAAAATGCTTGTAAAACTCTGGGATGATGGACAGGTTGGCTTTCCTACACAGCCATGCTGCTGGTGGTTTAGACTCCATGCCCAAGACTGGTCTTTTGGCTAGCATTTTTGGCTCAACAAACCATTACTTACAAAAAGACTTTTAGCCATGGAAGTTAAGATTTTTTAGTTTAACATTCCCTACTTAGCTAATAAAATCACATAGAATTCGGATTTAGAGTTGAATTTATTAAAAAGTGGAGAATTTAGGCATCTATCTCACCACATCTCAGCAAGAACTTTCCAATTTGAAATACCATATTTTGCCGTGTATAACACGCTCTCGTGTATAATGTGCACCCAGGTTTTTGGCCCAGACTTTCAGAGAAAAAAATCTTTCATTTTAATTTTTTAATTCAAAATTTTACTTGTCTACATTTAGGTACTTATTTTTTGTATTATAAAGGAATTTTAGCATTTATTTTTTAACATATTATGGTACAAGAAATTTTATGTAACAAATAATTACAAAATACGAGAACAAATACAAGGTACAAGAAATTGTATGTGCCTGTAACAAATTTATGGCATTTACGCATTATAAAAGACCAAGAACTCTTCATCATTGCAAGTTCATCATAAGTTCAACAAAACCTATTATTGTATTCCAGTGTATTATTTTGCATATGGATGTCATTATTTATTTCTAGAGTTACACTTTTAAATCTTAAACATAAATAAAAGAATTAAAAACATTTATATAGATATGGAATTAGTACTACCCACGTATAATGAACATCCTTATTTTTCCCTCACAAATGTGGGCATAAAATGCCCATTATACGTGGCAAAATACAGTAATTCTCCAGTCAATCACTGTTCTTTTTGTTTGTAATAATAGCAAACATTTATTGAACAAGTCTATGAAATTTACATTATGTTGCATGCAAGTTCTTCATATGTAAGTTTTTTGGGGTATTTTTACTTTCATAACATGAAGGTAGTGATGACAAGAAAGAAAAGGAGAAAGAGAAGGAAAAATGACTAAAATTTCTACCTAATACAATCATTTGTAGTTTGAAGTATTAGCCACCAAACTAAATGACCTTTGATCTTGACCTAGTAATCTCTTCTGGGAAAGCTTCTTCTTTGTTTCTTACTTCCTTTCCCCCTTTTCTCATTTTCTCTCACATCTTCCTTTTCCTGCCAGTCCCTTAGCTCTGGAATCCCAGATACTCTCCTGCACGTTTCACCTCCACAAAACTATTTTCTCCAACAAGAAAAATAAATACAGATTATTTAAAGAAAGAAAAGGAGATTACAAATTCCTTTCAAAATTCACTAAGGAAGGTATGGTTTCTTATCCAAAATCCATCCTGTGTGTTTGGATTTACCCTACTTCTCCCTGCATTGTTCACATTTCTGACTCTTTCATGGAATAAAAGTTAATTATCCTCTGTAAACTTTTATAAAACTAATGAAATTTTCCACTTCTTAACACCTCCCTTTTCAAATGGCATTTAACTGTGAGAAGGGATATAGGAAATGTCTGTTATATCTCCTTTCCTCCTTTTTTTATTTATTTTTTTATTAAATTTATTGGGGTGACAATTGTTAGTAAATTACATAGATTTCAGGTGTACAATTCTGTATTACATCATCTATAAATCCCATTGTGTGTTCATCACCCAGACTCAGTTCTCCTTCCATCACCATATATTCGATCCCCCTTACCCTCATCCCCCACCCCCCACCCCCCGCCCCCCCTTACCCTCTGGCAACCACTAAACTATTGTCTGTGTCTATGAGTTTCTGTTTCTCATTTGTTTGTCTTGTTCTTTTGTTGTTTTTGGTTTATATACCACATATCAGTGAAATCCCATGGTTCTCTGCTTTTTCTGTCTGACTTGTTTTGCTCAGCATTACTCTCTCAAGATCCATCCATGTTGTCACAAATGTTCCTATATCATCTTTTCTTACTGCCGAATAGTATTCCATTGTGTATATATACCACAACTTCTTTATCCATTCATCTATCGAAGGACATTTTGGTTGTTTCCATGTCTTGGCCACCGTAAACAAAGCTGCAATGAACATTGGAGCACACATGTCTTTATCTCTAAATGTTTTCAGATTTTTTGGGTAGATACCCAGAAGAGGGATTGCTGGGTCATATGGCAATTCTATTCGTAATTCTTTGAGAAACCTCCACACTGCCTTCCATAACGGCTGTACCAGTAGGCTTTCCCACCAACAGTGTATGAGGGTTCCTTTTTCTCCACAGCCTCTCCAACATTTGTTATTATTTGTCTTGTTGATGATAGCCATTCTGACTGGGGTGAGGTGATATCTCATTGTGGTTTTGATTTGCATTTCTCTGATGATTAGTGATGTTGAGCATTTTTTCATATGTCTATTTGCCATTTGTATGTCCTCTTTGGAGAAATGTCTCTTCAAGTCCTCTGCCCATTTTTCAATTGGGTTGTTTGTTTTTTTGTTGTTGAGTTGCATGAGTTCCTTGTATATTCTGGATACTAGCCCCTTATCGGAGGCACTGTTTGCAAAAATCTTCTCCCATTCAGTTGGTGGCCTCTTTATTTTGTCAATGGTTTCTTTTGCTGTGCAGAAGCTTTTAAGTTTCATATAGCCCATTCGTTTATTTTAGCTTTTACTTCCATTGCCTTTGGAGTCAAGTTCATAAAATGCTCTTTGAACCCAAGGTCCATAAGTTTAGTACCTATGTTTTCTTCTATGCAGTTTATTGTGTCAGGTCTTATGCTTAAGTCTTTGATCCATTTTGAATTAACTTTGGTACATGGTGACAAATAGCAGTCCAGTTTCATTCTTTGGCACGTGGCTATCCAATTCTCCCAGCACCATTTATTGAAGAGGCTGTCTTTGCTCCATTGTATGTTTTTAGCTTCTTTGTCAAAAATTATCTGTCCATATTTATGTGGTTTTATTTCTGGGTTCTCAATTCTATTCCATTGGTCTATGTGTCTGTTTTTCTGCCAATACCATGCTGTTTTGATTATTGTAGCCCTGTAGTACAAGCCAAAGTCAGGAAGTGTGATACCTCCATTATTGTTCTTTTTCCTTAAGATTGCTTTGGCTAATCGGGGTCTTTTGTGGTTCCAAACAAATCTGATGATTTTTTGTTCTATTTCTTTAAAATATGCCATTGGGATTTTGATGGGGATTGCATTGAATCTGTACATTGCTTTGGGTAATATGGCCATTTTAACTATGTTGATTCTTCCAATCCATGAGCACGGAATGTCTTTCCATTTCTTTGTGTCTTCTTCAATTTCTTTCAAAAATGTCTTATAGTTTTCAGCATATGGGTCTTTCACATCCTTGGTTAAGTTTATTCCTAGGTATTTTATTCTTTTTGCTGCAATTGCAAAAGGAATTGTTTTTTGTATTTCTTTTTCTGAGATTTCATTGTTAGTATATAGGAAGGCAATGGACTTTTGTGCGTTGATTTTGTAGCCGGCAACTTTACTGTATTTGTTGATTGTTTCTAATAGCTTTTTGGTGGAGTCTTTAGGGTTTTCTATATATAGTATCGTGTCATCTGCAAAGAGTGATAATTTAACTTCTTCATTCCCAATTTGGATGCCTTTTATTTCTTTCTCTTGCCTGATTGCTCTGGCAAGGACTTCCAACAGTATGTTGAAAAGCAGAGGTGATAGGGGCATCCCTGTCGTGTTCCTGAACGTAGAGCAAAGGGCTTCAGTTTTTCTCCATTAATTAGGAGATTAGCAGAGGGTTTGTCATATATGGCCTTTATTATGTTAAGATATTTTCCTTCTATACCCATTTTATTAAGTGTTTTAATCATAAATGGATGTTGTATCTTGTTAAATGCTTTTTCTGCATCAATTGATATAATCATATGATTTTTGTCCTTTATTTTGTTTATGTGATGTATCACATTGATGGATTTTCGTATGTTGAACCATCCTTGTGCCCGGGGATGAACCCCACTTGGTCGTGATGAATAATCTTTTTAATGCATTGTTGTATTCGATTTGCTAGAATTTTATTTAGGATTTTTGCATCTGTATTCATTAGAGATATTGGTCTGTAGTTTTCTTTTTTTGTGCTGTCCTTACCAGGTTTTGGTATCAGGGTAATGTTGGCCTCATAAAATAAGTTAGGGAGTACTGTCTCTTCTTCAATTTTTTGGAAGAGTTTGTGCAGAATTGGTATTAGATCCTCTTTGAAGGTTTGGTAGAATTCACTAGTGAAGCCATCTGGTCCCGGACTTTTGCTTTTGGGAAGGTTTTGGATGACTGATTCAATTTCGTTACTGGTGATCGGTTAGATTTTCCAGTTCTTCATGGTTCAGCCTTGGAAGGCTATATGTTTCTAAGAACTTGTCCATTTCTTCTAGGTTGTTGAATTTGGTGGCATATAGTCCTTCATAGTATTCTTGGATGATCCTTTGTATTTCTGTGGTGTCCGTGATAACTTCCCCTTTTACGTTTCTGATTTTGTTAATCAGTGTCTTCTCTCTTTTTATCTTAGTAAGTCTAGCCAAGGGTTTGTCAATTTTGTTAATCTTTTCAAAGAACCAGCTCTTTGTCATATTAATTTTTTCTATTGTCTTTTTGTTCTCTATTTCATTTAGTTCCGCTCTAATTTTTGTTATTTCCTTTCTTCTGCTGACCTTGGGTTTTACTTGTTCTTCTTTTTCTAGTTCTTTAAGGTGTAACATGAGGTTATTTATTTGGGCGTTTTCTTGTTTCTTGAGATAGGCCTGTAATGAGATAAATTTCCCTCTTAAAACTGCTTTCGCTGCATCCCAAAAATTTTGGTAGGATGTATTTTCATTGTCATTTGTTTCTATGTATCTTTTGATCTCTCCTCTAATTTCTTCTTTGACCCAGTCCTTCTTTAAAAGTATGTTGTTTAGTCTCCATGTATCTGGGTTTTTTGCCGCTTTCTTTTTACAGTTGATATCCAATTTCAAAGCCTTGTGATCAGAGAATATGCATGGTATGATTTCAATCTTCTTAAATTTGTTGAGACTGATTTTATGTCCCAATATATGGTCTATCCTTGAGAATGTTCCATGTACACTAGAAAAGAATGTATAGTCTGATGTTTTAGGATGAAGTGCTCTATAAATGTCAATTATGTCCATTTCATCTAATGTGTCATTTAGGGCTGCTATTTCGTTATTTATTTTCTGTTTGGATGATCTATCCATAGCTGTCAATGATGTATTTAAGTCCCCTAGTATAATTGTGTTTTGGTCAATTTCTCCCTTTAGTTCTGTTAGTAGTTGCTTGGTGTATTTCGGTGCTCCCTGATTGGGGGCATAAATATTGATGACTGTTATGTCTTCTTCTTGTACAGTCCCCTTCACCATTATGAAATGTCCATCTTTGTCTCTTGTTATCTTTTTGACCTTGAAGTCTGTTTCATCTGATATCATTATGGCTACACCTGATTTTCTCTGGGTACCGTTTGCTTGGAGTGTCAATTTCCACCCTTTCACTTTGAGTCTATGCTTGTCCTTGTAGCTGAGATGTGTCTCTTGGAGACAGCATATGGTTGGGTTTAGTTTTTTGATCCAATCTGCTACTCTGTGCCTTTTTATTGGTGAGTTCAGTCCATTTACATTTAGGGTGATTATTGATATGTGAGGATTTCCTGTCATTGTATCCTTAGTTTTCTGGTAAGGTTGTATCTCCATTGTTTCTTTGCCTTTTTGTTGTTGTCTATTATTTCTGTGTGGTGGTATTCCATGATGTTTCCCTCTGTTTCTTCTTTTATTTCAGTATATATTTCAATTCTGGATTTATTTTGAGTGGTTACCCTTAAGTTTATGTAAAAGAAAGTTTGATATTTAGAGTATTCCATTTTCTTCAGCGCGCTTACTTTCTCCATTCCCATATTCCGGTTCAGGCCTTTACTCTCCCCCTTTTTGAGTTGTGGTTGCCACAAATTGTCCCTGTTGATGGTGGTCGAATAGCCTCCTTTAGTATTTCTTGTAGTGCAGGTCGTGTATTAGAAAATTCCCTCAGCTTCTGTATGTCTGGAAAGGTCTTTATTCCTCCTTCATATCTAAAGGATATCTTTGCTGGATATATTATTCTTGGCTCATGGTTTCTCTCTTTCAATAGTTTGAATATTTGGTTCCACTCCCTCCTGGCTTGTAGAGTTTCTGCTGAAAAATCTGATGATAATCTAATGGGCTTTCCTTTGTAAGTTACCGTCTTCTTTTCCCTGGCTGCCTTGAGGATTCTTTCTTTGTCGTTGATTTTAGACAGCTTCAATACAATGTGCCTTGGAGAAGGTCTGTTGGGATTGAGGTAACTAGGTGTTCTATTTGCTTCTTGGATTCGAGGGTCCAGTTCTGTCCACAAATTTGGGAAGTTCTCATCGACAATTTGTTTGAATATATTCTCTGTTCCCTTCTCTCTTTCTTCTCCTTCTGGTATGCCCATTATTCTTATATTGCTCTTTCTGATGGAGTCAGAAAGTTCTTGTAGAGTTCTTTCATTTCTTTTAAGTCTCAAGTCTCTTTCTTCTTCTATCTGTGTCATTTTCAGGTTTCTATCTTCGATGTCACTGATTCTTTGCTCCATCTGGTCAACTCTACTACGTAAGCTGGTTATTTCATTCTTAATTTCTTCTATTGTGTTCTTAATCTCCAGAAATTCTATTTGGTTCTTTTTTAAGATTTCAATCTCTTTCGTAAAATACTCATGCTGTTCTTTGATTGAGTTTCTGAGTTCCTTTAACTTCCTATCTGTGTTTTCTTGTATCTCGTTGAGTTTTTTCAGAACTGCAATCTTGAATTGTCTGTCATTTAAGTCACATATTTCTGTATCTTTAAGTGCCTTCTCTGGAGATTTTTCACTTTCTTTCTGAGCTATCTTGTTGCCTTGGTTATTCATGGCGATTACTGGTTTACTATTTCTCTTCCTAGACATCTACAGGAGTGACTTCTGCAACAGGTTGATAGAAAGCGGTCTTTCTTTTGTTTGCCTGTACTTGGTAGAATGTTTTATTATTTCTCCAACTGCAACTTATTTTTCTTCTCCCGCACAGTAGTGCTATGTTTTCTCTGTACTATTCCAACTTTTCACGCAATGGGGGGATTCCCTGGGAGACGGGCTTCTCTTCTATTAATATTTCGTCTAGGTCACAGGGCGCAGTGTCCCGGTGGGTATGCGGAGAGCTTTTGATGTTCCAAAGCTCTTCCAGCTCCTGATTCAGAGCCCGTATATTTCAGCAGTTCTGTTTACTCCTGCAGGGATCCGCCCAGATAGGTGGGGTCAGGGGCGGGGTGAGTTGTGAGAGGTGGCCCAGAGCAATGGCGGCGACCACCACCACAGCCGGTCCTGCTTCCACAGCTCTCTCCCCTTTGCTGGAACTAGTTGGGCTGTGAATTTGTGTTTGCGGTCCACAGATCTCAAAACAGCAAATTTTCTGTTGTTTTGATCTGACACTGCTACTGTTTCGCTTCTAGCACCGGGCAGGTGGGGGCGGGGCGAGCTCTGGGAGGGGAGGGAGGGGGCGGCTAGTCTCAGTGCCTAAGGCTCCGTTCTCTGCTCAGCAGTGCGGGCTTAAACCACCATTTTCAGCCTTTTTCCTCAGTCTTTTCTCCGAGGTCTCTGCCGTGAGCGTTGGGTTCAGCCGTGTTATATGCTGTCCCCTCAGCCCTGTGGAGCCCTGACGGAGCCCTAGCAGTCCGATCTCCCACAGCTGCGGTAGTTCCGGGAAGCAGCGAGCTCGGCGCACTGAGCGAGGTCTGCGTCCTGCGCCCGGGAGCTCCGTCTCTGCGCACTTCTCCCTTTCCTCCTGCCTCCACCCGCGCGAACCTCCCACCTGTAGGTGACCCCAGTCGGCAGTGGGCCTCCTCGTCCCGCCTGTCCGCTGTGCAGGGAGTCCCCCGTGGAGCTTTTGTTGTTCAATTGTTTGTAAATTCCAGGGGAGCTTTACAGAGGCTCACCTCACGCCGCCATTTTTCCGGAAGTAGATTTTGTTTCTTTGTTTGTTTGTCTTGTTCCTTTGTTGCCTTAAGTTTTATATACATATGAGTGAAGTCATATGGTTCTTGACTTTTTCTGTCTGACTTATTTTACTTAGCATAATAATCTCAAGAGCCATCCATGTTGTCACAAATACAACTTGACAACAAAAAAGACAAACAATCCTATTAAAAAATGGGCAGAGGACATGAACAGAAACTTCTCCCAACAAGACATACAAATGACCAAGAGCTATATGACAAAATGTTCAACTTCACTAGCTATTATAGAATGAAAATCAAAACTACAATGAGCTATCACCTCACACCAATTTGAATGGCTACCATCAACAAGACAAATAATAATAAGTGTTGGAGAGGCTGTGGGGGAAAAGGAACCTTCATGCACTGTTGGTGGGAATGTAGATTGTTAAAGCCACTAGGGAAGGCAATGTGAAGATTTCTCAAAATATTAAGAACAGTATTACCATATGACCCAGCAATCCCTCTCTTGGGTATCTACCAAAAAATCTGAAAACATTTACCTGTAAATATATATGTACTCTGATGTTCATTGCAGCATTTTTTATGGTAGCCAAGACATGGAAACAACCAAAGTGTCCTTTGATAGATGATTGGATAAAAGATGTAGTATATATACACAATGGTATACTACTATGCCGTAAGAAAGGACTTAATAAATCTTTACTGATTATTTCACCCCCACATAGCATAATATATGTTCTTTTTGAGGTCACATGGAATGTTTTTCAGAAGAGATAACATTCTAGGCCACAAAACAAGTTTCATTACATTTAAGAAGGTTTACCATATTAAGCATCTGCTCTGATCATAAATGTATGAAACTAGAATCAATTACATGGGAAAACTGAAAAACATACAAATATGTGGAGGCTAAACAACATACTACTAAACAAAGAATGAGTTAATAATGAGATAAAGGAGGGAATCAAAAGATACTATGAGACAAATGAAAATGAGAACACGACCCAAAGTCCATGGGACATACCTAAACTAGCTCTAATCAGGGAAATTCATAGAACATAGTCCTAACTCAAAAAACAAACAAACAAAAATCTCAAGTAAACAATCTCACCTTACATGTAAAGTAGTTAAAAAGAAGAAGAAACAAAAGGAAACAAGTAAATTTCAGAGTGAAAATACATAGAGACAAAAAAAAAAAAACACACAAAAAAACACACACAATTAAAAAGATCAATAAAACAGGAGCTGGTTCTTTGAAAAGATAAACAAAATTGATAAACTTTTATCCAGACTCATCCAGAAAAAAAAAGGAGGTCAACAATAAATAAAATCAGAAATGAAAAAAAAGTGACATCCAACACCACAGAAATACAAAATCTTGTGAGAAAATACTACAAACAAATATATGCCAACAAATTGAACAAACTGGAAGAAATGGATAAATTCATAGAAACGTAAAATTTCAAGACTGTATCAGGAACAAACAGAAAATCTGAACAGACTTATAACTAATAACAAAATTCAACAGTTATCAAAAAACTCCCAACAAAGTAGAGGATCAGGTGGCTTCAAAGGTGAATTTTAGCATACATTCAAAGAAGAGTTAATCTCTACTCTTCTCAAACTATTACAAAAAACTGAAGAGGAGGGAAAGTTCTCAAACTTATTTTATGAGGCTAACATTACTCCAATATGAAAACCAAAGACACTACAAAAATGAATATTACAAGTCAATATTTCTGAACAATATACATGGAAAAATCCTTAACAAAATATTCACAAACACATTAAAATGATCATGTGGGATTTATTCCTGTGATGTAGGTTTAGTTCAATATCAAGAAATCAATTAATATGATACAGCACATTAACAAATGAAGGATAAGGGAGTGACATCATAGGAATAGTGGCAGCGAGGTGGTCTTCTTGAGTTCTCCTCCGGAACTTACAACAAATTGAACATCTATAACCCAGCAAAGAACTCTCTGCTCATCACACAGAACAGCTAAGAGACTCGTACAAGGATTACTTGAAGGTGGGCAAATTGGGTGAGCAGGGGAAGAGGGAAGGGAGCGGAGTGGAGAGGTGGCTGCATCTGCAGTTGCAGAGACACAGGGGGTCCCAGGACAGAATATAGACCACAAGAGCCAGGAGGTGGGCTCTTTCCCTGTGTCCCACAGCTGAGAGAGCAGCATATCCAGCATTTGATGCAGTAACCTCAGCTGAGACTTCTAGCTGGGCTCTAGGTCGGACAAAGGAAGTAAACACCATACCTGGGCCCCTCTTCGCACTCTCCCAATACTACCCCCACTACCTGTGCTGAGTGTGGGTTATTAGTTGTTTTTACATGTAAGTGTATTTGGTTTTTTCTTTGTTATTGTTGTTGTTCTTCTTGGTGATTTGCTTTGTTCTGAAATTGCCCTACCAGGGTCCAGCTTAAGGGGCACAAGATTCAACACACCCAGAGGCCAACTCCAGACTAAACCAGAGTACTACCGGGTTTGACCTACAAGTAACACACCCAGAAGGAATTCTCTACAGGCACAAGAGCCCATAGGGGCCAAGCCTCACTTGAGCGGTCAACCCTCATGCAGCAGAACAACCACTGTGGGCAGAGTCAAGTCTCACAACTAGTCAGCCTAGGAATCAATCCCACATATTGACAAGCCAAAAGCAATTAAAGATCAACTTTAACAGGACAATATACACAACACAAGAGTGACCTTTGGAGCACACGCACAAGAAAATAACGAAGTAGTGCAAGTCAAATATAAAGGTTGCATACTACATAAGATAACCCAGCAAAAACCAAGAACCCTAGGGGATCTACCTAATATATCAAAGCAAACACAGAGAGTAAGCCAGAATGGGGAAACAAAGAAACATGTCACAAATAAAAGAACAGAAGAAACCTCCAGAATTGGAACAAAATGAAATAGAGGTAACCAACCTATCAAAGACAGAGTTCAGAACACTGATGATAAGAATGTTTAAGGAGCTTGGTGACGACATAAAGGACAGAGAAATCATAATGAACAAGCAGTTAGAACTAAAGAACACAATTACCGAAATAAAGAACTCACTTGAAGGAATTAACATCAGGTTAGATGAAGCAGAGGATCATATCAGCGACTTAGAAGACAACTTAGCAGAGATCACCCAAACAGAACAACAAAAAGAAAAAAGAATAAAAAACGATGAAAATGGTTTAAGAGACTTCTGGGATAACATCAAGTGCAACAACATGCGCATCATAGGAATACCAGAAGGTGAAGAGAGGGACCAATGGATCAAAAACATACTTGAAGTAATAATTTCCGAAAACTTCCCTAATCTGGTGAAGGAAACTGACATACAAGCCCAGGAAGTGCAGAGAGTTCCAACCAGGATATACCCAAACAGGTTCACACCAAGACACATTATAGTTAAAATGGCAAAGGTTAAAGTCAAAGAGAGAATCCTAAAAGCAGCAAGAGAAAGACAGCGAGTTACATACAAGGGAACACCCATAAGACTATCAAATGACTTTTCTGCAGAAACATTGAAGGCCAGGAGGTATTCAAAGTGATGGAAAACGAAGGCCTACAACCTAGATTGCTTTATCCAGCAAGGCTACATTTAAAATTGAAGGAGAGATAAAGAGCTTCCCAGAAAAGAATAAGCTAAAGGAATTTATTACCACCAAGCCAGCACTGCAGGAAATATTAGAAGGGCTTCTGTAAACAGAAGATGAAACCAACCTAACTACAAATAAAAAGATGGCACTAACTATGTACCTATTAATAATCACTATAAATGTAAATGGATTAAATGCTTCAATCAAAAGACATAGGATGGTGAGTGGATAAGAAAGCAACACCCTTGTATATGCTGTATACAAGAGACTCACCTCAGATCAAAAGACACACACAGGCTGAAAGTAAAAGGTTGGAGTAAGATATGTCATGCAAATGGAAATGAGAAAAACGCTGGAGCTGCAATACTTATGTCTGACAAAATAGACTTTAAAATGAAGAACATATTAAAAGACAACGATGGGCACTATACAATAATAAAGGGATCGATCCAACAAGAGGACATAACCCTAGTAAACATTTATGCACCCATCATAGGAGCACCTAAATATATAAAACAGATATTGACTGACATAAAGACAGAGATCAACAGTAACACTATCATAGTAGGGGACTTCAACACACCTCTGACAACAAGGGACAGGTTTTCCAGACAGAAAATCAATATGGAAACAACAGCCTTAAATGATACATTGGACCACTTGGATTTAATCGATATTTTCAGAGCATTTTACCCCGAAGCTGCAGAATACACGTTCTTCTCAAGCACACATGGAACATTTTCCAAGATAGACCACATGTTAGGCCACAAAACAAGTCTTGATAAATTTAAGAAAATTCAAATCATACCAATTGTCTTCTCTGACCACAGTGCTATGAAATTAGAAATCAACTACAGGGAAAAAAATGGAAGACACACAAATTCATGGAGGCTGAATAACATGTTACTAAATAATGAATGGGTCAACCATGAGATCAAGGAAGAAATCAAAAGATATCTCGAGACAAACGAAAATAAAAACACAATGACCCAAAATCTATGGGATGCAGTGAAAGTGGTCCTAAGAGGGAAATTCATAGCAATGCAGGCCTACCTGAAGAGACAAGAAAAATCACTAATCAACAGTTTATCTTCACACTTAAGGGATCTAGGAAAAGAACAGCAAAATAAGCCCAAAGGGAGTACAAGGAAGGAGATAATAAAGATCAGAGCAGAAATAAATGAAATAGAAACCAGAAAAATAACACAAAAGATCAATGAATCCAAGAGTTGGTTTTTAGAGAAATTAAACAAAATCAACAAACCTTTAGCCAGACTCATCAAAAAGAGAGAGAGAGAGGACCCAAATTAATAAAATCAGAAATGAAAGAGGAGAAGTGACAACAGACACCACAGAAATACAAAAAATTTTAAGAAATTACTATGAGCAACTATATGCCAACAAATTAGACAACCTGGAGGAAATGGACAATTTTCTAGAAGCATACAACCTTCCAAAGCTAACTCAAGAAGAAACAGAAAACCTGAATAGAGTGATTACCACCAGGGAAATTGAATCAGTAATCAATAAACTGCCAGCAAACAAAAGCCCTGGACCAGATGGCTTTACAGGTGAATTTTACATAACATTCAAAAAAGAATTATCACCTATTCGCCTCAAGCTATTCCAAAAAATTCAGGAAGAAAGGATGGCTACCAAATACATTTTACATGGCCACTATCACCCTGATCCCAAAATCAGACAAAGATACTACAAAAAGAAGAAAAAAAAAAAGAAAAAAAGAAAGAAAACTACAGGCCAATATCTCTAATGAACACAGATGCAAAAATCCTTAACAAAATATTAGTGAACAGAATTCAGCAATACATTAAAAAGATCATACACCATGATCAAGTGGGATTCATTCCTGGAATGCAAGGGGTGGTTCAACATCTGCAAATCAATTAATGTGATACACCACATTAATAAAATGAAAAATAAAAATCATCTGATCATATAAATAGATGCAGAAAAAGCATTTGACAAAATCTAGCAGCAATTTATGATAAATACTCTTCAGAAAGTGGGAATAAAGGGACCATATCTCAACATGATAAAGGCCATATATGATATACCTACAGCTAACGTCATACTCAATGGGGAAAAGCTAAAACCATTCCCCTTAAAATCAGAAACAAGGCAAGGTTCCCCACTTTCTCCACTTCTATCCAACATAGTGCTGGAAGTTCTAGCCACAGCAATCAGACAAGAAAAAGAAGTAAAAGGCATCATTGGTAAGGAGGAAGTAAAATTGTCATTATATGCAGATGACATGATACTATATAGAGAGAACCCTAAAGACTCCACCAAAAAAAATTAGAACTGATAAATGAATTTAGTAAAGTAGCAGGATGCAAAACTAATATTCAGAAATCAGTTGCATTTGTATATACCAGTAATAAAATATCAGAAGGATAAATTAAGAAATCAATCCCATTTACAATTGTTTCAAAGACTATAAAATAACTGGGAATAAATTTAACCAAAGAAGTAAAAGATCCATACTCAGAAAATTATAAGACACTGAAGAGAGAAATTAAAGAGGAGACAAGTAGATGGAAACACATACCATGCTCATGGATAGGAAGAATTAATATATTTAAAATGTCCATACTGCCTAAGGCAATATACAGATTCAACGCAATTCCCTTCAAACTACGAAGGACATTTTTCACAGAAATAGAACATATAATCCTAAAATTTATATGGAAACATAAATGACCCCAGATAGCCTTGGCAATCTTGAGAAATAAGAACAAAGTGGGAGGTACAACGATACCTGATATCAAATTATACTACAAGGTTACAGTATTAAAAACAGCATGGACCTGGCATAAAAACAGACACATAGATTAATGGAACAGAATAGAGAGCCCAGAAATAAATTCATGCCTATATGGTCATTTAATCTATGACAGTGGAAGCAAGAATTTACAGTGGGGTAAAGACAGTCTATTCAATAAATTGTGCTGAGAAACCTGGACAGACACATGCAAAAACAAACAAACAAACAAACAAAAAAACGAAGCTGGACCCCCTCCTTACACCATATACAAGAATAAATTCAAAATGGATTAAAGACTCAAATGTAAGATCTGAAACCATAAAATTCTTAAAATAAAATATAGGAAAAAATTTTATGACATTGCCTGGAGTAAGATTTTTACTGATATATCCCCTCAGGCATGGGAAGTAAGAGAAAAAATAAACATGTGGGACTACATGAAACTAAAAAGTTTTTTCACAGCAAAGGAAACCATCAATAAAACAAACAGGGATCCTACTGAATGGGAGAAGATATTTGCCAATAATATATCCGATAAGGGGTTAATATCCCAAATTTATAACAAACTCACTCAACTCAACTCCAAAAAAACAAAACAACCCAATTAAAAAATGGGCAGAGGACATGAAGAGACATTTTTCTAAAGAGGACATACAGATGGCAAATAGACATATGAAAAAACGTTCAACCTCACTAATCATTAGAGAAATGGAAATAAAAACCACAATGAGATACCACTTCACCCCAGTCAAAATGGCTATCATCAATAAATCAACAAACAAGTGCTGGTGAGGATGTGGAGAAAAGGGAACCCTTGTGCACTGTTGGTGGGATTGCAGATTGGTGCAGCCACTATGGAAAATAGTATGGAGGTATCTCAAAAATCTGAAAATGGAAGTACCTTATGATCCAGCCATCCCACTCCTAGGTATCTATCTGGAGAAATCCAAAACTCTAATTCAAAAAAAATTTACGCACCCCTATGTTTATTGCAGCACTATACACAATAGCCAAGACATGGAAACACCGAAATGCCCATTGGTAGTTGACTGTATTAAGAAATTGTGGTATATTTCATGCAAAAAGATGAAGCTGGATCACCTCCTTACACCACATACAAAAATAAATTCAAAATGGCTTAAAGATTTAAATGTAAGATCTGAAACCATAAAATTCCTAGAAGAAAATATAGGAAGAAACTTCACAGACATTACCCGGAGTAAGATTTTTACTGATATATCCCCTCGCGCGAGGGAAGTAAGAGGAAAAATAAACATGTGGGATTACATCAAACTAAAAAGCTTTTTCACAGCAAAGGAAACCATCAATAAAACAAAAAGGGATCCTACTGATTGGGAAAAGATATTTGCCAATGATATATCTGATAAGGGGTTAATATCACAAATTTATAAAAAACTCACTCAACTCAACTCCAAAAAAACAAACAACCCAATTAAAAAATGGGCAGAGGACATGAAGAGACATTTTTCTAAAAAGGACACACAGATGGCAAACAGACATATGAAGAAATGTTCAACCTCACTAACCATTAGAGAAATGCAAATAAAAACCACAATGAGATACCACCTCACCCCAGTCAGGATGGCTATCATCAATAAATCAACAAACAACAAGTGCTGGCGTGGATGCGGAGAAAAGGGAACGCTGGTGCACTGTTGGTGGGAATGCAGATTGGTGCAGCCACTATGGAAAACAGTTTGGAGATATCTCAAAAATCTGAAAATGGAACTACCTTATGATCCAGCAATCCCACTCCTAGGTATCTATCCGGAGAAATCCAAAACTCCAATTCAAAAATCTTTATGCACTCCTATGTTTATTGCAGCACTATATACAATAGCCAAGACCTGGAAACAACCGAAATGCCCATCAGTAGATGACTGGATTAAGAAACTGTGGTACATTTATACAATGGAGTATTACGCAGCCATAAAGAAGAAAGAAATCTTACCATTTGCAACAACATGGATGGACCTAGAGAACATTATGTTAAGTGAAATAAGTCAGAAAGAGAAAGACAAATACCATATGATCTCACTTATATGCGGAATCTAAAGAAAAGAATAAGTGAATGAACTAATCAGAAACAGTTTTGGAAACATGGAGGAAAAACAGAGGGTTGCTAGAGGGGCGGGGGGCTGGGGATAAGGGGAAGGTGAGAGGTTTTGGGAATGTACAGAGGGATAGTGGATGGGGGGAGGGGGGTTCACACAGTGTGAGGGATATAAATGATAAATGTCTAAGTTTTGCTTTGTCTTGTGCACCTGAAACTAATTAAATAAATAAAAAAAAAAAGAAATTGTGGTATATTTATACAATGGAGTATTACGCAGCCATAAAGAAGAATGAAATCTTACCATTTGCAACAATATGGATGGACCTAGAGAATACTATGTTAAGTGAAATAAGTCCGACAGAGAAACAAATACCATGTGATTTAACTTGTATGTGGAATCTAAAGAAAGAATAAATGAATGAACTAATCAGAAACAGTTTTGGAGACATAGAGGAAAAACTGAGGGTTGCTATATGGGAGGGGTGTTGCAGATAAGAGGGAAGGTGAGGGCATTAGAAAGCACAGTTGGTAACCACAAGATGGCCACGGGGATACAAAAGTCAATTTGGGGAATGTAATCAATAATGTTGTAAAGATTATGTAGGGTATCTGATGGACATTTGTCTCATTAGGGAGACCACCTCAGGGATGATGTAGATGCCTGACCACTGCACTGTACACCTGAAGCTGAAGCTGAACAATAGTGAATATCAACTACAAATATATATATATATATATATATATATATATATATATATATATATATATATATATATATATATATGATTACAAGAAGCGGAGTACAGCATTAGGAATAGAGATAGTGTAGATGTAATGGCTGTGTGCAATGTCAGAGGGGTAGTGGATGGGGGATGGGGGTTGTCACTGTGTGTGAGGGATACAAAAAACAAAACAAAAAGAAGGATACAATTATATGATTAAATCAATAGATGCAGAAAAGTCATTTGACAGAATTCAACATGCATTTATGATAAAAGTTTTCAGTAATGTGGGGAAGGAGGGAACATACCCCAACATAATAAAGGCCATATGGGACAAACCCACAGCTAACATCATATTTCATGTGAAAGCTATAAGCATTTTCCTTATTATCAGGAACAAGACAAGGATATCCACTTTCACCACTTTTATTCAACACAGTATTAGAAGTCCTACCTATAGCAATCAGACAAGAGAAAGAAATAAAAGGTATCCAAATTGAAATGGAAGAAGTAAAACTTCATCATTGCAGATGACATATTATATAGAGAGAACCCTAAAGATTCCACCAAAAATTATTAGAACACATAAATGAATTTAGTAAAGTAGCAGGATACATAGTTAATATTCAGATATTGGTTGCATTTTTATACACCAATAATTAACAATCAGAAAGATAAATTAAGATTCCAGTCATTATGGTGGAGTAGGTAAACGCAGTGCTGGCCTCCTCTCATGACCACATCAAAACTACAACTAAATTACAGGAAAACCATCATTGAGAATCATCTGAAGTCTAGCTGAACTGAAGCCCTATATCTGTGGATATGCAGAAAAAGCCACCTTGAGTCTGGTAGGAGGGGTGGAGATGTGGAATGAGCTGACCCCACACCTGTGTGTGACTATTAAAAATCAGGAGGGACATCTAGACTGTGGAGGTCCCCTCCCCCCTGGAAGAGCCAGGGATCCTAGCCCCACACCAGGCTCCCTAGCCCAGGGTTCCAGTACCAGGAAGAGAAGTTCTCACAACTTCTGGCTGTAAAAAACAGTGGAGATTGTCGCTGAGTGAGATGAATGGCAGCTGCAAACCCAGGTGTCACTTAAAGGGGTTATGCATGGGCTTACTTGCTGATGGACTCACTCTGCTCACTCTGAGTTCCAGCTCTGGGGCAGCAATCAAAAGTCATCGGGGGCATACAGAGAGGAACTGAATTGTCTGGCTTAGGGTGAGGACTGGAGAGGAAATTTTCTCCAGGTGGAGGAGCTGGCAGAAGCCATTGTTTCTTTATTGATCTCCCCCCATTCCTGGCAGACAGATGCAGGCATGTGCCATATTTGAGTCTCCATCAACCTAGCTGTGGGGACAGAGCCCCAGAGAGTAGTTTCCAGGCTCTCGGCCTCACATACAAAGGTGCTGGCTCAGGTAGTAGATGGTCATCAACTGTGACTCTTGGCTATCAGCTGTTACCGGTTAGCCATTAGCCACTGATATAACTGCTGTGACTAACCTAGCCAGTGACGGAGTGTGGACTGTGGATCGTGTGGCTCCTGCTTCCTCTGTCTCCAACCCAGCTGCCAGCGAGAATATAGTGGTATGACTCCCCTTCCTATGGCTCTGTGGGTGTTCCTTTTTGGCCTCACCATGTCCTGCATTCTTATGTGGGGAGCGGGACCAGAGACCCTGCATGACACCCTGCATGACACTAGGTAACACCGTTTGCTTCACCCTGGTGATTCCCTGAAATCCTGCCCCACCCAACATTTGGGCCCACCCAAGCCTCTTCCAGTAGCTTTTCTACAAAAACAGCCCATCTTGGCTCATGCTGTGGACTCTCCCAAAATCTCTTAAATGGTCACAAAACCCAAACAAACACCATCTGGCTTCAGTATGTCCTGTGCCTCTGGCTGAACAGCCCTAAGCCTGGCACTAGTGGCAGCTGGTCTCAGTCTGCACCTCCAAGCCCAGCACAGGTGGTGGCCATCTCTGGATTGCTTTGTGACTTATGCCAGGTGGCCCCAGGAAGGGCACAGGCTGCGGCTGAACTTGGACTGCAGTGGGTTCCCTGCCAGGATGACCCAAGGCTGGCAAGCTTGATGGCCAGCTTTGGACCAATCCTGAGCATCACTCGGCCACCTCAAAGATGACACATCCAAAAAGTAGACTGGGCAGGCACCAGAGACCAGCTAAAGTGAATCCTGCTCTGTAGGGTCAGCCCCTGCACCACAGCTCCTCCACTGTAGTCACAGCCAGTCCTCAGAAGCAACCAACCTGAGGGTCAATCCCTCCCACTGACATGCAAACAGCAACTGAGGCTCAACTACAACAGGAGGGTACACATAACCCACACAAAGGACACGCCAGGAGCACCTGACTCAGGTAATCAGGGAGACTCCACCACTAAACCCCACAGGATACCTACTACATAAGTCCACTCTACTAAGACCAGGAGACACAGCAGCACTACCTAATACATACAAAGAAACACAGGGAAACAGCCAAAATGGGGAGACAAAGAAACATGTCCCAAATAAAATACCAGAACAAATCTCCAGAAAAAGAACTAAACAAAATGGAGACTCACAATCTACCAGATGTAGAGTTCAAAAGAACTCAACAAAGAGATAGGAAACATAAAAGTGGAGATCAAAAATGTGAAAAAGAACCAGTCAGAAATAAAGAATACAATAATGGAAATGAAGAATACATTACAGGGAATCAATGGTAGATTAGATGAAACAGAGGATTGAATCAGCGATTCACAAGATGAAGTAGCAGAAAGCATTCGAACAAAACAGCAAAAATCAGGACAGTTTAAGGGCCTTCTGGGACAACATCAAGCAAACCAACATTCACATCATAGGGGTTTCAGAAGGAGGAGAGAGATATCAAGGAATATTTGAAGAAATATTTGAAGAAATAATGACAGAAAACTTCCCTAACCTGGTGAAGAAAATGAATATTCAAACCCAGGAAGTGCAGAGAATCCCAAACAAAATAAACCCAAGAGGCCCACACCAAGATACATTATTAAAATGCCTAAAGTTAAAGAAATAATCTTGAAAGCATCAAGAGAAAATCAGTTAGTTACCTACAATGTGTTCCCTTAAGACTATGCGCTGATTTGTTAATGGGAACTTTGCAGGCCAGAAAGGAGTGGCAGGAAATATTAAAAGTGATGAAAAGCAAGCACCTACAACCAAGATTATTCTATCCAGCCAAGCTATCATTTAGAATAGAAGGAGAGCTAAAGATCTTCCCAGACAAGAAAAAGCTAAAGGAATTCACCACCACAAAACCAGTATTACAAGGAAACTTAGGGGGATTTAAGGTTAAGGAAATTAAAAAAAATATATGAATACTAAAATGGCAATAACTACGTATCTATAAACAATTACTTTCAATGTAAATGGAGTAAATGCTCTAATCAAAAGATAGGGTAGCTGAATGGATAAGAAAACAAGACCCTTACTTATGCTGCCTATAAGAGAATCACTTCAGATTGAAAAGCACACACATACTGAAAGTAAAAGGATAGGGAAAAGATATTTCATGAAAATGGAAACAAAAAAGGAAAAAAAAATCTGGGGTAGTAATACTTATACCAGGCAAAAGAGACTTTAAAACAAAGGCTATAACAAGAGACAAAGAAGGACCCAGTTATCTCACTTCTAAGTGTATTTATTTGAAGAAAAACCCAAAATGTTGCTTCAAGGGGATATGTGGAGGCAGACTAGGTGTCCATCAATGGATGAGTGAATAAAGAGTAGGTGGTATGTATATGGAATATTGCTCGACCATGGAAGGGAATGGGTTCTAACCATCTGTGGTGGCATGGATGGACCTGGAGGGTGTTGTGCTGAGTGGAGTATGTCAGATAGAGAAAGATAGATGCTATGTGATTTTGCTTAACTGTGAAATCTAAAGAAGAAAATAAACAAACAAATGAAACAGAAACTCATAGATACAGAGAACATTTTGATTGTTGCCGTATGTGTGAGAGAGTTAGGGGGGTGGGTTAAAAAGGGGAAGAGATTAAGTATAAATTGGTTGTTACACAGTAGTTATGGGGGTGTAGGGTACAGCATAAGGAATATAGTCAATAATATTGTAATAACTATGCACGGTGTCAGATGGGTACTTGTAGTCACACAACAGCCTAGCCAACTGTCCCCCCGTGTCTTTCCTTAAGGAAAGAAGAGTCTGTGAGACTGTGCCTTTCTGGGTCTTTGTTCCATCCTTATGTTTACACCTTATGTCTCTCTGTCTGGTCCCAAAAAGATGGTTTGCAGCCAAAGACGGGTAAGATATCTTACAGGAGATACAACCTAAGCCAGGTGGAACCGAGTGGGGGCCCCCAATGAGCTGCCTTAGAAAAATATGGGAAGGGGCCTTGCCTCCCCTTCCCCCTGCCTGGGAAAAGCTGTTGCCGGCTCTGGCTTTCCCCTGGTACCTGTTTGTGAGAGAAGTTAAAAAAACAATAAAGATCAGTTCTCTCCACTTAGCTCAACGGAACTTACAAAATAAGAGACTTGACCCTTCTGACTCTGAGAAGGTACATACCTTAATTAGGACATTGTGGGACCTTGTGCTTCAGCTGTTGACTGACAAAGGGTGATTGAGATAAATATTTTTCTGTTATGATGTGTGAGTTTCAGAGACTGTGTAAGAAACAATGTTGCTTTCTCTTGTTTTTGTATACCTATTCAATAAAAACCTCCAGTCGGCCATATTCTGGGCTCCAGTCTTCTGAGGCTGAGAGACCCCTGGCCTTCTGAGATTTAACTGCATTAAGTCTCTGTTTGTTTCTTTCTAAAAAACTTAACCCAAACTGCCCCTTCTTGCACCCTCACTGCCCGTGTTGCGCTGGACGCGACAGTACTAGATTCATTGGGGTGATAGATGAGAAGGGGGTTGAGAGGCCAGGTGAAAAAGGTGAAGGGATTAAGAAGTACAAATTGGTAGTTACAAAATAGTCATGGGGATGCAAAGTAAAGCATAGGGAAAATAATCAATAATATGATAATAACTATGTATAGTGCCAGGTGGGTACTAGACTAGTCAGGGGGATCACTTCTTTTTTTTTAATTTGATTTTTAAATTTTATTTATTTATTTATTTATTTATTTATTTATTTATTTATTTATTATCACTTCTTCAATAAATGTCTAACCTGTTGTGCTGTACATCTGAAATTAATATAAAATAATATTTAATCTTAACTGTAATTGAAAAATTTAAAAAGGGGGAAAAGGCAAAGGGGAATAAGAGGTTCAAATTTTCAGAAATAAAACAAATAAGTCATTAAGGTATAATTTACAGCATAGGGAATATAGTTAATGATATTGTGATAGTGTAATACAGAATCAGATTGTTGCTGGAGTTATCATGGTGATCACTTCTTTAGGTATATAAATGTTGAATAACTACGGTGTACACCTGAAACTAATATAATATTGTATGTTAGCTATATTTTAATAAAAATCTTTTTTAAAAAAAGAGAAATTAAGAAAACAATACCATTTACAATCTCATCAAAAAGAATAAAATACTTGGGAATTAATTTAACTGAGGAAGTAAAACACTTGTAAAGTAAAACAGTTGGAAGTAAAACACTGAAAACTGTAAGTCACTGAAGAAAGAAATGGAAGAAGACACAAATAAATGGGAGATATACAAAACTCATGGATTGGAAAAATGAACATCAGTAAAATATCCATACTACACAATGCAATTTACAGATTTAATGCAACCGTTTCAAAATACCTATGGCATTTTTCACAGAACTTGAACAAATTAGTCCTAAAATTTATATGGAATCACAAAGGATCCTGAAGAGCCAAAGAAATCTTGAGAAAGAAAACAAAGTTGAAGTATCACATTGCCTGATATTTAACTGTACTACAAGTCTATAGTGATCAAAACAGCATGGTACTGGCATAAAAACTGATACATAGTTCAATGGAATAGAAGAGATGGCTGAGAAGTAAACCCATACCTATGTGGTCAATTAATATACAGCAAGGGAGGCAAGAATATGCAATGGACAGTGTCTTCAATAAATAATGTTGGGAAAACTGGAGAGACACATGCAAAAGAATGAAACTAGACCACTTTATTATACCATAAACAAAAATAAACTCAAAATGGATTAAAGACTTAAATGTAAGGCCTGAAACAATAAAACTCTTAGAAGGAAACAGGCAATAAACTATGGTCTCAGCAATATTTTTTTGGATATATCTCCTAGGGCAAAGACAACAAAGCAAGATAAACCCATGGGACTTCATCAAACTAAAGAGCTTTTGCACTTGTAAAGCATTAACAAAACAAAAAGGCAACTCACTGAATGGGAGATGATACCGGCAAATGACACCTACAATAAGTGATTAATATCCAAAATATATAAACAACTCCTACAGCTCAACTTCCAAAACAAAAACAAAGCCACTCGATTAAAAAATGGGCAGAGGACATGAATAGGCATCTCTCCAAAGAGGACATACAGATGGCCAACAGACACATGAGAAGATGCTCAACATCACTAATTATCAGGGGAATGCATCAAAACCACAATGAGATACCACCTCACGCCTGTCAGAATGGCCATCATCAACACATCAACAAACAAGTGTTGGTGAGGATGTGGACTAAGGGGAATTCTCATGCACTGTTGGTGGGATTGTAAATTGGTGCAGCCACTATGGAAAACAGTATGGAGGTTCCTCAAAAAATTAAAAATAGGTCTACCATATGACCCAACAATTCTACTTCTGGGTATTTATCTAAAGAGTGCCTTTTGTTCTTTGTAATCTGACATGACAGTATTTTGTAACCAGTTATTTTGAATAGGGTTTCCTATGTTTTAGTTAAATATAAAGCTTTTGATCTGAAAATACAGCTTTCATTATTAATCATTAAGATCTAAATTATCAAAACAAAAAAAACATTTTAAATATCAAAACTGAACAGTATGTGATCAAGGAATAAAATTCCTTAAACTAAGTATATCTAATTTTGTGGAGAACTCATTACATGGTCTGCATTTTTCTGCTTTCATTACAGATAAGTGAAAACATTATAACATGAATTTTTGATATTTGCATTTAAGAACTGATGGTCACCTGCTGATAGAGATTTTCACCCTTCCCTCCATGTCAGTTCTTTCTTATCCTTTAGGAAGACTAGACCTCCTGGCAGAGTAAGATTTTAGGAAGAAAGCAGATAGACGGGCCTTAGGACAACCCATTATTTGTTAAAGAAACAGTCAGAGTTCTCTCTGAGGTCATTGCTCCACTGACCCCACCAATGTTCAATTCCCAGGAAATGGATTCTGTACCTTTTCTTATGTATTTACACATAATAACTTGCTTGTAAATAAATCTGATGGACCTAGCCAACGTTACATGATTGTGTACTAGCTAAATATGGAGGGTAATAGAAAGTAAGTACTTGACTTTTTGGCTTTTAAAGTATTTGTATAATAATGCAGAAATGCAATTTAACAAAGCATTCCATATTTTTTAAAGAAAAAAGTTAAAAAATTTTTAAAAATTAAGAAATAAATGAGGAGTTGACTAAGCTATTTTTAGAATGTTAAATTTCATCCTAGCAAATGAGTTTATATAAATGACCTAAACTAGTACTCCTCAGTGTAAGGCATGTCAAAGCTTAAAAAAATGAAGTTGAAATTCAGCTAAACTGTGGATAGCTCCAGCTGAAATAAAAATGAAGATACTTTAAAAAAATGCTGAATACCCAGCATAGAAAGTGTGTTCAAAAGGTGAGTGACCAAACTAACCACTGCAACAAAGACCTGATATCTCCATTGATTAGTGGATACAAATGAAATGAGTGTGGTTCACAAGCAGAAGGCTCTTAGGAAAGCCATAGTACATGTTTTCAAATCTGATTTCTCCCTGAAACAGGGAGTCTTTAGTAGAGAATCCAGTTAACTCATCTGCTTTTGGGCCCTTCAATTTTTAAAAAAATTAATTTGATGTAGAAAGGTGGCATTTTATTGAAATGACACAATACTCCTATTTTTAACCCCATTTCATCCATTTTTATTATAAGCATCTCCCTTTTGTAGAACATGAAGTGAAAAAATGATTGTGCTTACCACTTTAAAACATCATGCCCTTCTTCAACATGATAAAGGGTATTTATGAAAGACCCACAGCTAACATCATCTTCAATGTTGAAAGACTTAGTTTCTCCCTAATATCAGGAATGAGACAAGATTGCTTGTTTCACCACTGTTATTCAACATTGTACTGGATGTTTTAGGCAGAGCAATTAGGTAAGAAAAATCAACAAAGGACATCTAAGTTGGAAAAGAAGAATAATACTGTCTCTATGCAGAGATGACACGATCCTATATACAGAAAATTCCAAAGACTCCACAAGAAAATTACTAGAGCTAATAAATGAATTCAGCAAAGTTGAAGAATAAAAGATCAACACACAAAAATCAGTTGTGTTTCTACATACCAGCAATGAACAATCCAAAAAGAAAATTAAGAAAACCATTCCCATTATAATAGCATCTAAAAGGATAAAACTACCTGGGAATGAACTGAACCAAGGGGATATAATTTTGTACACTGAAATCTATAAAACATTGATAAAAGAAATTAAATAGAACCCCATAAATGGAAAAGCATCTGTGTTCCTAAATAAGAAGACTAATATTGTTAAGATGTTATACTACCCAAAGTGATCTATAGATTCAATATAATCCCAACCAAAATTCCAACAGCCTTTTTTTCTTTTTTTTTTCAGAAAAGAAAAAGCCGTTCTTCAAATTCACATCAAATTGCAATATGAATAGCAAAACAATCTTGAAAAAGAAGAAATAAGGTGGAGGACTCACACCTTCTGATTTCAAAACTTCGAATGAAGCTATAGTAACCAAAACAGTATGGTATCGGCATAAGGACAGACATATGACCAATGTACTAGAATTGATAGTCTAGAAATAAAGCCATATGTTTATAGCCAATTGGGTTTTCTAAAAATAAATATTTATTTATTTTATTGTGTGTATATATGTATATTTTTAATTGTGATAAATCACATAAAATTTACCATCTTAACCATTTTCAAGTGTACTGTTCAGCAATAAGTATATTCATATTGTTGTGGAATATATCTCCAGAACTTTTTATTTGGGGGTGGGGAGAGGGGAAAAGGACTTTATTGGGGAACAGTGTGTACTTCTTCCAGGACTTTTTCCAAGTCGTTTGTCCTTTCAATCTTAGTTGTGGAGGGTGCAGCTCAGCTCCAAGTCCAGTTGCCGTTGTTAGTTGCAGGGGGCTCAGCCCACCATCCCTTGCAGGAGTGGAGGAATCGAACTAGCAACCTTGTGGTTGAGAGCCTACTGGCCCATGTGGGAATTGAACCGGCAGCCTTTGGTGTTAGGAGCATGGAGCTCCAGCCACCGGAGCGCTCCCACTGGGCCGGCCTCGAGAACATTTTTTATCTTGCAAAATTGAAATTTTATACACACTAAACAATTTCCCATTTCCACTGACCCCCACAGAATGGTAACTACCATTCTACTTTCTGTTTCTATGAATGTGACTACTTTACATACTTCATATAAGTGAAATAATACAATATTTGTCTTTTTGTGATTGAATTATTTTACTTAGCATAATGTTCTCATGTTTATCCATGTTGTAGCATTTGAGAAGATTTCCTTCCTTTTTAAGACTGAATAATATTCCATTGTATGTATATATGACATTTCATTTATCCATTTATCCTTCCAAGGATATTTGGGTTTCTTCTACCTCTTGGTTATTGTGAATAATGCTGTTATGAACATGTGTGTGCAAATACTTTTTTGACAGCCTACTTTTAATTCTTTTGATTATATACCCAAAAGTGGAATTGCTGGGTCATATAGTAGTTCTATTTTAATTTTTTTTCTTGAGGAATCTCCCTACTGTTCAGATTCATTTATAGCATTTGCACTCTTGCTAAAACTGAACCTATCATAACTACATAGAAGTTGTTCCAGAGGACAGATTAGTTTGGGATAAAAGCCTTTGGTGGCTTCTGCCTTTAAGCTCCTCTCTGCGATCACTATTTGGGAGGTAGCAGCAGTTATATTTACTGTCATTAATGAAGATCTGGAGAACACTGATTTCAAAAGATGTTCAGAGATGCAGTCATAGAGAACCATAGTCGATACTCTGTTCCCAGGAATTTAACTTACACTTATGCCTTTTAATCACCCCCAACCCCCAACAAACGTTCAGTAATCTGATCTTTGAGAAACTAAGTGCCCTCAGGTTCTCAGCGAGTTTGCACTGTTATTCTTTCTGCCAGGTATACTCTGCTTAAAGTAGTCCCCATCCTTTATTCTTGATCTCAGCCCATTGCTTGTTTCTATCACAGGACTTGAAAAAAATTTAATCATTTTGTTTCTCTGTTTACAGTTGACTCTTGAACAACATGGGTTTGAACTGCCTGGGTTCATTTATACCCGGATTTTTTTCAATATACGATCAGCCCTCTGTAATTTTGGGTTTCAAATCCATGGATTCGACCAACCATGGTTGAAAACCAGTGTTTTCCATCCAGATTGGGGATTCACAGATTCAGAGGGTTGATTGTACATATTGTTCTATGCCACTATATATATGGGAATTGAGCATCCTGGATTTTGGTATCTGTGGGGGTCCTGGAACCAATCACTGCGTGGATACTGAAAGAAGACTGAAAGTTGGGGGAGTTGAAAGTTACACATGGCTTTTGAACTGTGCAGGGATCAGTGTGTGTAACCCTGGTATTGTTCAAGGGTTAACTGTACTTTATTTCATCTGTTGGGTCCAGTAGAAACTCAGTTTCTTGAGGACACATGCTATTTCCTCCTTGTTGAGTTGTATAGCACTTGTTACATATCAGGCATCCCATGTACACTTGTTAAGTAAGAGTTTTATCTTTATATATGAACTGACAACCAGACAATAGGAACAAGAAGGAAAAGGCTGCATATTAAATTTTAAGAAACTTCCAAACTTAATTCAAGTTGTAAGTGAATCAGACGAGAAAAGGAAAACAGCAACCATGACTTGAGCACTCAATCTTCTAATCAAGAATCAGACACATTTATCCATTAGGCCACAAGGCCAATGTTTGAGAAACTTCTGTCACATCAGATACAAAGGGTAGGTAGAGAGGTGAGGGAGGGGCCTTTCCTATCTCTGATTCTGAAGCTTAATAGAGTTTCTCATTTTACAATTAAGTTCACCAACAGTTAAAACTTTATATAAACACCCTCTAAAATTGCAGAAGCTAATACATAGATATTAGGAACTGTTAGATGATTCATCAGTGTGAATTTGTCAAAGTTTTTGATTAATGACTTGGACAGGTAGGCTAGGGAGGAAGCTGATGCTGCAACCCTTTCTAAAAAACATCAAGAGAAGGGAAAGAGGCTCACACAGATGGTACATACGGAGGGTGGGAGTCTGAAGGAAATGATGGTGGTGTTGGACAAAGGGCCATCATAGCCTAAAAGCTTTATAGAAGGTTTTGCTGGAAGTGCAAGGTTGGCTTAAGCCTGGAAAAAGGTAGATTATTTAGTTTATATATACTGTAGGTTTAAAAAGAATGAAGTGAATGGATGCTGTCATGGAATTTGGTGACTTGTACAATTCACTTGGAGATTTCCCAAGTTTGACTTGTTCTTGACAAGATGTCCACTGGTTCATTTGTGGGTTAATCTACAGAACAAGAGGGTTTTTTGAAAAGCCCTCTTGGTCACCAAAAGTGGGGGTAGAATAGGAAAGATGGGACATGTCCAACTCTAGAAGTAAAGCAATAACACCTGTCTATCCACTTACTCAGTGGTTTTGGTCCCTTGAAAATCACAAGTTATGTGAAATAAAACCAAATCAAAGCAAAATCTCTCCCCTCTTGTATTTTATATTCTTCCACAAGGAGTTTTTCCCACAAATGTCTCCCATTTTTCCCACTGTTTTCTCCTATAGCATCTTCTCTTCAGGTTAAGGCAAAACTCAAATTACCACGGAATCCTTTAGCCCACATTTTTGGAGTGACTATTGTAGACCTGGACATCCAGCTCAGGACTGGAATCTAGGGACACTGATGACAGAAAGACACTACAGGGTGGGGTGGAGGGTGTCCCAGAACACAAGATTTGCAGTAATAACATGTGTGCTTTCCTGTCATTCCAATACAGGATCATATATACTGTTGCAGAGCACAAAAAAGGACAAAAATATCCCAATTATTTTAGGAAGGTAACGTAGGAGAGGAAAAAGTTTCTTCTACCCTCTTGGGGTCTGACTGTATCTGAAAATTGAAATGATAAAGACAGGTTAACAGGAGAAAAGCATACAAATTTATTTGATATAAGTTTTACATGACACAGGAGCCTTTATAAGGAAATGAAGACTGTAAGAAACGGCTAAACCTGTGTATTTTTATTCTGGGTTTAATGAATAGTAGACAGTTGTAGAAAAATATAATAGGTCAAAAATTATGAGGTAACTGTACTAAATTGGGGGGAATTTAGCAGGCCTGTTTGTTAGGATTCTTCTTGGTGCCCCTTTTTCTTCTGAGATAAGAATGCTTTTTTCCTCTGAGTGTAGGGAAGGCATCTCTCATCTGAGTATTCTATAACCTATTTCAGGGGAGTAGGGTTGGGGTAAGGTCGAAGTGATTTTTGTGCTTTTGCCATTTTCTGTAACTCCTTCAGCTTATAATATTCAGTATGCGAAGGTGCCATATTTTGGGGTAGCATGTCCTCAACCCCATCATATTCCTCGGGTAAAACATAAAAGATTTACAATTTCTGTTCACCAAGTATTGTCACTCCTAAAGATTTATTTCTGCAAGGGGTGGGGACCTTTAGTCATATAACTTTTGGAATAGGGCTTCAAGAAAATAATTTCAACTAAACCCAAGATCTAGCCATGGAACTTTCAACCTTCAGTCTAATGCTCTGCCAACTGAGCTATTTTGGTTACTAAGAACAATGTATGAATTCTTTGCATAAAGCAATCTTTTGGCAGATGGGCTTCCCAAACTGCTAATCATGATTAGGGAAAGCCTCCTGAACACTGGGTAGAGCTGATTTAACAGAGAAAAATGAATGCATCTTCTGTTTTTAGGGAATTAGGTTGGGCCCACTTGCTCCAAACATACAGAAAAGAATCTTCACACATCGTTTAAATTGACTGGACTCTAACTTCTCTCTCTCTCTCTCTCTCTCTCTCTCTCTCTCTCTCTCTCCTTTCCCTCCCTTCTTTAACTGCTTAACAGATTTCCTTCCCCCATTCATATTTAGAAATCAACACATTTGCACTGCTTAAAAGTAACTGTAGGATTGAAAATCTCAGAATTAATATTTCAGAGAGTAAAAAGGACAACATTCCTACATAATGATGTTTGCATCTATAGCTATCTGTTGAATCCCAATTTTATAAATCACATGGCCACAAAAGTTTCTGCATCATTGTTGACCATGACATGCCCCTCAGTCCCTAGGTAGGCAAGGGAATTTTGCTTTCTAATGAAAAAGAAACCTATGGTTTCAAATCTGGGAGCTTTTCTTTGAAGGGAGGTGGGAAGGACTGATGTAAAACTTAATAAACTACATTACATACCTGCTGCTTCTCTGTTATGGCCCAAATTGCAAAAATGAAACCATTTTGACACATAATTTTAAGACAATGGACATGCTACTGTTCATGATTTTACTAATAATCCTTTGGTCAAATAGTGAAAACACAGACAGAAGGGATCTTAATACCCTCTAGCAAATAAATTTATAAATTTGAAAGTGGATTATGGATCCAGCTGTGAATGAGTTTTGCATGACATTTAAGTAGCATCCATTGGAAGCAAGTGGTGACATTGAACTTTTGAATTCTAAACTCTTTAGTGGATTCTCTTGGAGTTTCATCTTCACATCCATACCATTTGCATCCATACCATCTACACATCCATAAAAGTTGGTCTCCCTTAACCTAGTTTTGTACTTTTTTATTTCTTTCTCCTTTCATTGTTTTTTGTACTTGATTAGACTAGACTGACAACAGATTATTCCTTAAATATGTTGGCTTTGGATTCATATAGATGATTTTGATTTTATTAAGAAAACATTTGCTTTTTAGTTTTAAGATATAGCACAAGTATAGAAGTAATCTTCAATTTTTGGCCACCTTCATCCTTTCTGCCCCCACCCCAACCCCTCATCTCTGGCAACCACATAGCTGTTCTCCACATCTATGAGGTTTTTTTTTACTTTAGATTCCACATATGACTGAAATTATACCATATTTGTCTTTCTCTGAGTTATTTCACTTAGCACAATGCCCTCAAGTTCCATCCATGTTGTCACAAATGGCAGGATTTCCTTCTTTGTTTATGACTGAATAATTCATTGATGGACACTTAGGTTGTTTCCATGTCTTGGCCGTTGTAAATAATGCTGCAATGAATACATAGATGCACATGTCCTTGAAGCAGCACTTTGGGTTTCTTCGGATCAATACCCAGAAGTGGGATTTAATGAATGTCCATACCATTTTCCATAATGGCTGCACCAATTTACATCCCTACTAACAATGAACAATGGTTCCCTTTCTCTTCATTATTTCTTATCTTTTTTGATAATGGCCATTGCAACAGGTTCGAGGTGATATCGCATTATGGTTTTGATTTGCACTTCCTTGATTATTATGTGATGATGAATAACTTTTCATGTATGTATTGGCTATTTGTATGCCTTCTTTGGAAAAATATCTATTCAGATCTTCTGCCCATTTTTTTAATTGGATTTTTTAATTGGAGTTTTTAAAAATTAAAGTTTATTGGGGTGATAATTGTTAGTAAAGTTACATAACTTTCAGGTGTACAATTCTGTAATACATCATTTATATATCTCACATCGCGTTCATCACCCAGAGTCAGTTCTCTTTCTATCACCATATATTGGATGGATTTTTGTCTGTTGAGTTGTATGAGTTCTTTTTACATTTTGGATATTAACCCATTATCAGATATATGATTTGCAAATATTTTCTCCTATTCAGTAGGATTTTTTTTTCATTTTAAAAAATCTCTTTCCGTGTGTATCCCTCAATAACATATTGTTCAGTTTTACTTGTTTTGTGCTTTCTAAAAATATCAGTCTTTGTGATCTCTTTACACTTAAGATGTTTGTAAAACTCATGCATTCCTTTTCATTGCTTTATAGAGTTGTCTTGGTGGAATATAGCACAAATTTACAATTCTACTAGCCATTTGGTTTGTTTCCACTTTTTTGTTTTTATGAACAACAGCACTATGAACATTCTTATACATCCTGGTGCACATGTGCAAGATTTAATATGAGAGTGTCAATTGATGGTTGTTGGCACCAATTCAACATGATAGGAATCCCCAATTTGGGATGTGGTGAAAAAGAAAATTTTATTTAGTACAAACAGCTCAATTGTGATATAGCACGGCTGTGAGAACCTTACAGTTGTAGAATAGATCAATAGTGTTATAGCTCAATTACGAAGCTACTTGGCTGTAGAACAGCAGTTTGGTGAGGTGGCAAGGACCCTTTCTGGCTAGACAGCTCTGCTCTGCTCCAGTCTGCTCTACTCTGCCCTGGTCTGCTCCTTGCAGGTGTTCAGTGTTTCAGCAATAGCCCCAGCCAGTGAAACTCAATCTTCAATCTTCAGTGGAAAGGGAAATTGTGCTCCTCCTTTTTATTTTGTTGATTGTTTTCCTTGTAGTACAAAAGCTTTTTAGTTTGATGTAGTCCCACATGTTTCTTTTTGCTCTTGTTGCCTTTGCTTTTGGTGTTAAATCCTAAAAATCATCACCAAGACAGATGTCTAGGAGCTTACCTCCTTATGTTTTCCTCTAGGAGTTTTATGATTTCAGGTTTTATGGTCAAGTCTTTAATCCATTTTATGTTCATTTTTGTGTATGGTATCAGATAGCAGTCTAGTTTCAGTCTTTTGCATGTTGCTGTCCAGTGTTCCCAGCATCATTTATTGATAAGACTACCCTTTCTCCATTGTATCTTCTTGGCTCTTTTGTTGTAAATTAATTGACCATATATTCATGGTTTTACTTCTGGGCTCTCTACTCTTTTCCATTGATTTATGCATCTATTTTTATGACAATACCATACTGTTTGTATATGATGGTTTTGTAATATAGTTTGAAATCAGGAAGTGTGATGCATCTGCTTTGTTCTTTTTTTTTCAAAATTGCTTTGGCTTTTTGAAGTTTTTTGTTGTTCCATACAAATTTTAAAATTGTTTGTTCTTTTTCTGTGAAAAATGCCGTTGGAATTTTGAGAGGGATTGCATTAAATCTGTAGATTGCTTTGGGTAGTATGGACATTTTAATATTGATTCTTCCAATTTGTAAACATGGCATATCTTTCCACTTATTTGTGTATTCTTCAGTTTCTTTCATCAATGTCTTATAATTTTCAATGTATAGGTCTTTTACCTCCTTGGTTAAATTTATGTCTAGGTATTTTATTAATTGTTTTTTTTTAAAGAGTGATTAAAATGAAGATCCAAAAGTAATGATATAATTTCAAATATTTTGCTTTAACTGAAACATCACCACTCTTTTGCATAAGGGAAGGGGAAACACACTTAGAATGTATTTTGTGCAGACTTCAGTTTCCATTTATTTAAAGGGTGTGAGTACTTCAAGATGTTTTGAAACTGACTGAAGAACACTTTTAGATTTTTACATTATCTTCCTTATTTGTTCTTGGTGATATAGCATTTTATTAATAATTTCTGCCTTTTTATGCCATCTTTGAAGTTTTTAGAATCAAGGTTAAGCTACCGTGTTTCCCTAAAAATAAGACCTAGCTGGACAATCAGCTCTGATGCATCTTTTGGAGCAAAAATTATTATACTAAAATACATTATATTAAAATATACAGCTCTATAGAACTAATGGATTTATTAATTAAGATCTATTTTTCCTCATTCAGGGGCCTTGGGAATACAGAGGATACCCCAGCAAGATTGCCAGTCCCAACCCAAAAAGCCAAAACAGTCTTCCAGGTGGATCTCGATACCCCTTCCTCTCATCTAAGATTCAGATACGGTGAGAGTTCCATGAATCCCTCAATAAATAAGGACAGCTCTATGCCCCTGCCCAGCAGGAAGCAGATACAGAAGAAAAGACTCCCTGTCCCTCAACTTCCCATAGAGATTTTATGTGGATCACGTCTCTTAAGGGGAAAACAAGGCAGGCGATTAGAGGCAGACATTGGGTTTCTGCATTCCTGCACATCCAACACAACCCACAGAGTGCGACTGCCCCAAAAACCTCCCCTCTCTGTCCAAAACTTCCCCTTTTCATTGTAATTATCTCACTCACATCTGCGCAGTAAAGGCCACAATGACCTTCATTTCACCTGGGCCTCATTATACCATCTTTATAATATCATCCATATGCCCGGAAGTTCATTATAACAGACTGAATTCTGGGAACGTTTAAAAAGATGAGGTAATAGCCTTTTGTCAATCACAGGTGTCAATCAAGCAGTCCCAAGCCCGGAAAGGAACAGCCCATTCTACAGAAAAAAGGATAAAAACTCCAACTTTTCACCAGTCAGGCCCTTTTTGAGCCCGGGCCCTTGGCCCTTTGGGCCTTTTTGCCTTTTGAGCCTCTTCCTTTGTTCCACCTTGAGCCCCTGGACCTTTTTGCCTTTTTGAGCCTCTTCTTTTGCTCAGCCCACTCCAAACTCTTTGGAGTGTACTATTCCTTTTAATAATGGCCCTTGAGCCACTGCTTTCTGCTCGTGTCTGCTTCTATTTCTTTGAAGTGTACCTTTTCTTGTAATAAACTGCTTTTTCACTACTTTGCCTTGTTATCTCGTTCAATTTTTTTTTCGAGATGCCAAGAACCTGGGCACCGCACCGAGGAGGCCTGCTCTCCAGGAACACAAATACATGTCTATTTTGTCATTTCCATGGTTCATTAGAAGGGGGAGAGGTAGTGCCTAGCTGTGAACCTTCTTCTTCTAGCCCATGCCCTCCCTGCTCTCTTTTACTTTTTTTCATCCTTTACATAGCCAAATTTTAATCTGTTAAAAAATTGGAGACATGTTGAAGGATTATTCTGATACTTCTTTGGTTGATGAATTCATAAGTGACAGTTGTTGGGTGGAGTAGCAACTGTGAAACTGTGTGCTGGAGTGGGACATTGGAACTGTGGAGGGGTCCTATTCTCACTCTCTAGAAGATTCCTTTTCCCATCATGAGCTGGCAGAATGGAACAGTTGATAATTCTTTTTGCCTAAAAGGATCCTAAGCAGGGAAATCAGTTTAATTTAATCACTTTCAACTGTGTCCAGCAGCTCTGCATAAGGATCATGGCTAGAGATTATTTGAAGGTGGAAGACATGATTTCTGTTTCTGCAAGCTAGGTACCTTTTGTTTCAGGGAAGAGACTATTCCACACATTCTATCCCATTACAGAGTGTTCATCAAACAATGCCCAGCTCCAAATAGAAATTGCAAGATAAAGATTTGGCTAAAGTCAGTGAGTTTGTTAACACTCCTCTGGCAAAAAAATAAAATTCAGGAAATTTGAGCCAGACTAAAGAAATAAGATGGAAAGAGTTTTACATGACCATTTAGTGGCCAAAATTGGAAGGTTGATAATTACATTCAAGAAGATATAACATTAAACTTTTGGAACCTGGGATTTAAGTTAATTCTCTTGATTTTTCATGGAAGACATTCTTACTATTTGTAAACAAAGACATAAACTTACCTCACAGATGTTGATTTTTCTGAGATAGCTTTCTCCTTGAGCATTGGTCCATTGTGTGTTTCTTCCCTAAAGTACATTCAGTATGCAGCCTCCACAGTTTGCAACTCCCATTGCTCTAAGGTGATGTGAGGTTTAGACACTCCCAAATTTGAATGCAGCATCCTTTTGATACAGGTTAGCTAGCATGTCCCTAGGCAGACAGGGAGGTCCCTGGTGGAATAAACAAAGATAGTCATATACTAAAACTGCAGGTTTTGAAATCACTACTTCGCTTCAGGACATAATGTAACAAGGCCTGAGGTTAATCGTAAAATTCATTTTGGCCTGACAAACGGAGCAGATCTGATAGATAAGAGTAGGTTACTTTGCTAATTCCTTTAGGATGGGCAAGCAGAACAAACCTGGTAGACGAATATCATTAGAAGGCGCCAGTTCCCTTCTCCAAACAGCTCCCCTTCCCCAAGCAGGCAAGGGAAGGTATAAAAGTAAGAGCTTTTGCCTCAATCACGGGCACCCCCATTCGGGACCCTCTCCCGCTTGGGAGCTGCAAACTCTTCTGCCTCTAATAACCTATGCTCTTTTTAAAACTTTTTGCCTCTCCCTGGTCCATGTTTCCATTCTTCGGCTTCACGAGACAGGGTCCCGGCCCACACTCAAAAGCTGTCGGCAGATCCAACATCATCCACATCACTTTTAGATGCTTTCATGTTTCTCCCAAGTTTTCCAGTTATGTCTTATGCACCTGATTTGAAAGAATCTAGTTTTCCATTAATGTGCTTTTATAATCATTTACAACTTTTACTTAGCATAAAGATACTCTTTGGGGGAGACATTCACATTTATCAGTTTATCTGATAAATGATTAAGTTGTATAATTTTCAACAACTACAAGTAAAATACAGCTTTTGGAACAAACATGATAAGCTCTTGGTAAGCATGCAACTAAATTCATGGGAACAGGACTGGCGTGGGAATGCATGAGCATTCTGGAGCTGTGGGCATCTTTCAGCATAATTACAGAGAGAATGAAGAGTGTAGTGTTATCCAGTCAGTCAGTTAAATGTGTGTTACTCTACAGATTCTACTAGTATATAAATTACAAATCTAGATTAAATTTTGAATGTTTCCAAATTCCTTTGACACCTACTGAAATCATTTCATTTTCTCCTTCAAGCTATTAATTCATCTGTTAAAAATTCAGGTGAGTAAATTTTAAAGATCTTATTTGCTTTCTAATAATTCATGAATCAGCATCCCATCTAACAGATAGAAAGGAGGTCTGAAGAGCTGTACCGAATGAAAGACTTTTATAGGACAAAGACGTTATTAGCAAAAAGTGGGTTAATTCAGGCAAGATCACCTTCCTTTGGGGGATGGCAGGGTGTCTATCAGTTGGATTACATCACTAGTGATGACCAGGTAATTCCAAGAAGATTACATTCCTGGGGGAGCCTGAAACTGCAATTAGGTTAGATATTAAGTCTCGGTTTGGTGATGTAGGCTCAGCACAAGTAATTCCATTTTGGGCCTGTTGTCTTTTTTTTTTTTTTTTAACACATCTTAATAATAAACTTTTTTCTGATGATAGATTATTTTTGTGTTCTGGAAAAATCATTTGTTTAGCTCAATATGATGTTCAATTTAACATGGCAATGTATTATTAATAATTTTTTCAACAATACATGTGAATGAGATTGGTCTTTGTTTTCCTATTCATTCAGCTTTGGAAGGTTTTGGAGTCAAGTTTATACTAGCCTTTTAAAAGGAGTTGGTAAACTTAGATTTTTTTGTATACTGCAAAACTGTTTAAATGGTATTGGAAGTGTACATAATGTTATTCCAAAGTTTGTCCTCATTTTAGGTCACCATACTGCTTTTCTTTCACCAGCTGCTCAAGGATTTTTGGAAATTGTTACTATACTCTGAATATGTTTTGGGGTCTGTGCAAGATGTTGAAGACTACTCAAATAAGGTCAAATATATGGTGATGGAAGGAGAACTGACTCTGGGTGGTGAGCACACAATGTGATATATAGATGATATATTATAGAATTGTACACTTGAAACCTACGTAATTTTACTAACCGTTGTCACCCCAATGAATTCAATTAAAAAACAAAACTGACTCAATAAGTAGGGATAATTAGGAGCAACTCAATTTCCCTGAAAACAAGTCATTTTAAACTTACTTTCTCCCTGGATTGTAGTTACAGAATTGTCCAACAAGGAATTATATCAAGTTTGGAGTTCCTCAGCTTTGAGAAGTTTTTCTTTAGCAAGAAAAGAAAGTTAAGGCTAAGGTCAGAATGCTGAGATTCAAATTGATCTTATGCCCTTATCTTGCTAAGCTGTACCTAGCACAAGGAAGATGTGTGTTTAAGTGGTTCTACAATTGTTTTTTCTAACACAGTCAAACAATTAATTAATGACACCTTGGCTACAATTAACTCTGAAGAGGGGGCTAAGTTGGAAAGCAAAGCTGTTGTGACCAAGACTCAGACTTGCAGAGGGAAGCCCCATTAGCGTTCAACACCTTAACCACTTGGCCATCACAGCATCCAAAGTTTGAATTCCTTATACACTGTGTTAGTCATAATATTTTGCTTCAACACCACAATATTTTGGGTTTTGCAAGTTTAAGAGGCTACTAGATATGAAAAACAGAAAACATGAGAAAAATACAGTGTTCTGGGATGGAGAATAGAGGATTCTCAGATAAAAAAAGGATTAGGCATCACTTCCTCATGTTTTTCTCTGCCAAGTTCTAAAACATTGAGCATCTGTATTTAGCAGTGGATTTGTGCTGAAAGGGCAGGAGCCCTCTCCCGGAAGGTTCTTCAAACCTCATCTTGCCTTGTCTCAGGATAGGCTGCTCTGTCCTCCCTGCCTCTGATTTGTGGGAAACCTGATTAGGAAGCTAGTTTCTACTTACAGTCTTAAATCTGGTTTATGGATGATAGGGCACTGCCTCTAGAAAAGACAGTGAAAGAAGAAAGATGATGTGTGTGATCTATGAACACTTACGTATAAAACTTGAGTGTGATTTATGCATTGTAAAGACAATGAATATTCTACATTTTCCTTCAAACATTTTAAGTTCTCAGTCTCATAAAATGTTTGTTAATCACCATATACTCAAAAAACCCATTCAAAACATGAAATAAAATATTTTTGTTTTTACTTAATTCTAGAGAAAATACTTTAGAGGGATACCTGGGAGGAAAGAAAGAGATTGAGTGGTGAAAGAAAGACTATTTCCTGTGTGGGAAGGTGGGTATTAGACCCAGGAGAAAGTTACTTTAGTTGTTTTCCAGTAATTCACCCAATTCAAAGGACAACTAATAGCATACACTAAGAAACAGGTGTGATTTTTTTCCCCCTTAATTCAGTGGCAGAGGCAGATCCATGTTTTATGGTGCCTAAAGCTTATACAATATTGGGGGTTATTTTTAAGAAAAAAAATACAAAAGTATGAATAGAAAACTAGATATGAAAGTAACTATCTACTTTCATGAGAAAATAAATGAGAAAATAAAACAAATTACAAAATTTAAAAAGCTAATGAATTCTACAAATATCATGAAAACATAATTAAAAATTAACTTACTGATATATCTTTATAATTCATTTTTTCCATCTCTACCATTTCAACCTCATTTTCCTCATTATGCTTTCCCAGTTCCATATGCTCTTTTCTGCTCCATTGCGCACTATTTGCATTTTAACTCACAATATCCTTTTAATGTCTTATGTCATTTATTGCACTAGCTACAAGTTCAGGCTTGCTTGTCTCTGGGGTTGATTTCTTTCAAGGCAACATATTCTAGTGATTAAGAGCATTGGCTTTGGAAACACATCATTGTGATTGGCATAAGGCTTTACCCCTTACGAGTTGTGGGAGTCTTGGGAATGTCACTTAAACTCTCTAAGCCTCAGTTTCTTATTTTATAAAATGAGAATAATAATAGTACTTACTCATTGGGTATTATAAAAATTGAATGAGGATACATGTAAATGTACAATCTTCAGCACAAAACTTAATTCAATGACTAGCACATTTGTTGTTCAATAAATTATAATTATTATTAATATTATTGCTATTGTCACATAGTTGCTTTGTGATTACTTCTCTTTCTTTAGCAAATTGTTTCTAAAAGAAAGGCAGTCATGGTGTATGTTGAAATATATGTGTATGTGTCTTGGGCTACTTGCATACTGAATAAGCACTTTATACAAATTATTGAAACTGAAGATGCAGTTAAGATATTTACTCATTGTCATCGTCAACAGTGGGGCTCTTTTACTGTGGAAAAAAAATATGAGGCTCACCTTTTAATGAATTAGAATTGGGCCACTGGGGCTTGTAGCACTCTCTTGGGCTATAAAAAAAGAGATGTGGTTGGTACCATGATTCATGGTCCTAATCTTCCTTCCAAAGAGGCCAGAGCAGAGCTAAAAAGTTTAGATCCTGCATAGTGACAATATTAGGGTTTGAGATCACTGTGAATTAAAATCCAATTGACAGTTTACTCACAGGCTCTAATTCCAAAATAAAAAAGAAAGATGGAAAATTCATGGAGATTTCTCATATTTATCTCACCTTGCTAACCTGAGAATGCTAAACGTCCTAATCTGTCTCTCATTATTTCTGACTTCCTTTACCTGGTTATCATCCAGAACTGTCCTCTACACTCTTTTGCTCAGAGAACGGCAATTCCCAACTTGGTCTATTTTCCTTCCTTTACTTCTGCCCCCTTTTCTGTATTGACTTAGGCTTCATCCCCATTCTCTTTTCCATTTATACTTTGCATCTTGTGTATTCTGCAAAATACACCCAAAAATATGAGCTTAGTTTTCTCTCTTGATTCCTTTTTTAGCATTCTCAGGTTAGGAAAGTGAGATAAAAAAAGGGTCTCTTTTCTCGTTTTCACTGGCTCTAGACAAAAATAGGTCTGCCTTTAGAGGGGAAAATAATGGAATTCTCATTGATTCCCAAAGAATCCACCTTTGAGGTCTAAAAAATTCTGCCCTTTCCACTCTTCCACTACATCATGGGAATAGGAAGTGAAAAAAAAAAAAAAAGCAAACAAACAAAAAAAAAACTTGGAGAGTGAGATAAGTGCAAATGGAAGCTTTCTGGAACCTGGAGACTAATAGCTCCATATGGTCTTGCTGTATTTAAAATGGTGCCTAATTCTTGCTTCTCTAGCGTGTTAAAAATGATCAAAGAAGACAATTTAGGTGATATGAACAAACTTAGTTAACACTTCACGAAGTGGACAGTCTCCTTTCAGAGAACTGCAAAATGGGATAGACAGCAGAAAGCTTTCATAAAAAATAAAGAATAAGGAAAAAAAAAAAGAAAACATATGATTAGCTGGGGCCACAGAGTCAGCCTTATTTGGGGTGAGAAGGCCCACATTCGGCTTGGCATTTGGGGATTGGCTGACTGGATATATTGTGTTTCTGGTCAAGTAAAACATTTACAGGTTATAAAAGTTATCTAAATTTCAGTTTGTTGATGTGGCACCTTGAGCAGGAGTGGCTCCATCCTGGGCCTCGAAAGTTATTTCAACAGGTGATTATGCAAGAAGAAGGAAATAATAGAAAAGTTACTTTGAAGAATTCCACATGATTTGAATACACTCAGTATCTTCAACCTTGCTGAATACATTTACAGATGCAGAAGAGGAGTCAAAACAAATCAAATCAAAAATAAAAATATCTAGTTAGAAGCATCTAAGAATTGCTTTCTCTCTTCCCTTCACATGGAACTGGAACAGTGGAAGAGCATGTAGGAATGAAATAATTACCTCTTATTATCCTCCTTCAGGCCTTTGCAAGGAGCTTTCCATGAGGAAGTTCCACGTGTTGATGACTCTCTAAAGCCGAGGAAATCTCTTAGAATAAAACAGAAAGACAAAGAAGTGGAAAGAAAATTAGAGGGTGATTCCAGGTAGTTCAACAACCAATAGAAAAAAGAAATGAAAAGAAGAAAAGAAGGAGAAGAAAGAACAAACAGAAGAAAATTATCAAGGAAATATATATATATATTTTAAATTTCCTAGAATTAGGGCCAGAAATTTACAGATTAAAAGGTGAATAAGTTAAGATCATGATGATTGATGTAAAACCAAACAATCTAAATATACAATGGCTTAAACAAAACAAAACAAACAAATGTCTTATTCACATAGAGAAAGCTTGAGGGTTCCTAATCAGTAGGGGCATTCCTTCAAACAATGGGTCAGAGACCCAGCTCCTTGCAGTATGTGGCTTATCATCTTTAACACATGACTTCTAAGTTTGCCTGCTCATTAAGACAGTAGGTAGAGAAAGAACTTGGAAGATTGGTTAAGAAATGTTTTTATGATTCAGCCCTGGAAGAGGGACAAATCACATCTGCTCACATTCTATTTGTGAGAACTCAGTTATATGGCCAGACCTAACTCCAAAGGAGTCTGGGAAATGTGGTCTACTTGTGTGCCCAGGAAGAAGAGAGGCCAGTTTGGTGAATAGCTAGCCAGCATTTACCACAAGAAGATCTAATAAATGTCTATCTAGCAAAATGAATGTATTATGAAATTTCAGTCAACTGGGAAGATTCTTATACAATATATTTACTGATGCAACAGCTTGGCTATCCATACCTAGACCCTGCACATTTAGTGAACAACAGAGAAAAAAAAGAGATCATCAGAGATGTTGAGACTTTGGGCCTTTGTACATGAGAAAAAATGTAGCACAGTATTCTCTTCACTATGGGAAGGCCCTATGGACTGTTTATTCAGGCTGGAAAGTAAGGGGAACTTTACAAAGGCCACAGCACTCAAGACTCACAGACTACTCACCCCTAGAGGTAAATAGAGCTGAGAAGAAAGAAGAAAGGTAACTTTTCTCCCTGGGAGATATGACAGTAGACTGACATAACTTGACAATGTAGTAATTAACAATAGTCATACAAGATTTGTTGAGGTCCTAACTTGCATTTTGCATACTTGCCTTCAAACACAAAGTGTGACTTAGAAATAATCCACTAAATAGGGTGTGTGTGTATGTATACTTGCACATGTGTATATTGTATGATATTAAGAGAAAATAACTCAAGACTGCCACCAGATAATTCAAGACCTCGAGAAAAAAGATACCTGCCAAGAAAGGCTTCTGGTGGCTAATTGGGCTCAAATTTAAAAGCAGAGCCTAGCAGCTGTTTCTGAACAGGGGCCTCTCACCCAAACCAAGGAAAAACCTGCACTGAACTACTTGCCTGCACTGTGTTCCTGCCATCTGAGCCAGCCCTTATAAAGGGGTTCCTGGAATTGTATTTCAACCAATAGGACTAAGGCTTTCCCTGTCCAATTGGATGTGGACAGCTATATCCCCCATTGGCATCTTCACTGACCAGATCAGAGCAGCTCCATTCTGACCAAAACAGTGTCTTTTGCACTAATCAAACTGTGAGGATTTGAAGTCCTCATTGGCATGAGGTTAGACCAATCAGGGGTCAGGAGCAGTGACTTCTGTTTATATAAGTCAGCTGCCCTGTGGATCAGAGAAAGTACTTTTCCTTTCCACTAAAGAGGCTCTATTTTCCCAGGCTGGAGCTGAAACACTGAAGATGTCTGGCCAGAACAGAGAAGAGCAGGCGGAACAGAGCAAGGCAGAGTGGAGCAGACTGGTGGGGTGCAGAACAGAGCTGTCAGGTGGGTGAGGGGACTTGCCCCAGGGCTGTCTCCCCCCAAGGCCACCTTGACCTAGGGCTGCCTCACAGCCATGCTGTTTCATAGCTATCACAACTGAGCTGTTTGCACCAAGTAGTTTCCTTTTCACCACACCCCAAGTTGGGGATCCCTATTGGCACTGAATTGGTACCAATGACCATCAGTTGACATACTTCATAGCAATTTGATAAACATCACTAAACCTCTCATTTCATATCAGCCATGATGATGCATAATGCTTTTTGTAAGGATCAAAGAAGCTGATACCCGAAAATGCCTCTGCAATCTTCAGAACATGATATTAATTCACTTACCTCCAAATCACATTCCCAGTGTATCACCCTGAGTTACCTCTTGACTTTCATCTTCCCTGAAGATCTGATGAGTAGGGTTATACACTGCATATGTTTTGGAGTTTTTGCAATATATTGAGCATATGCATGCATGTTCTGTCTTCTGAGTTAAATGTTTAATTTCTTGGGAGAACATGATAACTTAAGAGCTCATTCCACAACTATTCCCCACCTCCCACACATTAGTGCCTGCATATTTTTTGTTGTGATACCTACCTACTGTGAAAAATGATATAAATAGAGCCATTTCAAAATGGAATGGGAGACACCATCCCAGAAGAACTGCCTTTCACAGCTTACTGTTTGAACTTTTGGAATGTTAGAACTGGGCAAAGTAAGCTTTGGACTGGGTCAAACCAACATTATCTTCTAAACAACTGCTTATAAAGCTAACAGGAAGGTATACATCCTGACCACAAGAGGATAATTATGGACATTCTTTAGAATCTGTCAACAGCCATGCATAATAACCTAAAAATAAAAGGCCAAAGTGAGAGGCAACATTTTTTTATTTGAGATCCCCAAAAACGGCTATTTGGGAAGCACTGATTCAGGCAGAAACCCAAATAGTGTTCCAATTAGATGGTGAAAGCAAGGGGCATTTATTGGAAGGGAAAGGGAAATAACTACATGAATAGAAGGAAGGAATTTCGATAGATGCAGATAATTTTGTATAATAACATTAATTCTAAAACATGGCTTTAATTTTCAGTCTGATAGTTATAACAGACATTGTTTGGGTCACAGTGTTGCTTTAGGCCTAATTCAAAGGTTATTTTGTCCAGTTTTAACATTCCAAAGATTGAGGAGTAAGACAAGCAAGGTAATTTCTTTGGGACGGCAGCTCAGACTCCATTTTAAAGTGGCTTTGTTTATACTATTTTTTTTTACAATAGCTAAAGAATAACTTTGTTTATCATCACCAATAGAAAGTCCTTTCTTCTAGTCATGTAATTATTTTCCTTCCCTTTCTCATAAAACCCCCTTACCTTCACCCCGTTATTGGAACACTATTTGGGTCTCTGCCTGAATCAGTGCCTCTGAGGATTGCAATTCTTTGATCTCAAACAAACGTTTGTTGACTCTCACTGTGGCTTTTTATTTTTAAGGTTACCTAGTGCTCTTCCTAGATAAGACATCATTTTTCTATTCCGTTTTTAGTCTACAAGTCTGAGAATCCTTCTTCTGGGGTGACTTCTGGGAAGTCTTAGAAGTTCTTCCAAACAAATGAAGGTCCTTTGAAGTTCAAAGAGGACTCCAAGCGATGCCTGTGTACATGGAATAGTTCCATAAGGGCAGAGGGAGACTGGAAAATAACACTGAATAAAAATCTGTTGAGATGAAATGGTACTTCTTTGAGTCTTCTAAGGAAGTTCCAGGGCCATAATGGTACTAGGGTGCAAGATGAGCCCAGGGGCAAGTTCATTCCCTTATTTTTCATGAATTTCATTAATGAATTCTTCTCCGCAAATCCCAAACGTCACTTCTCAGCCCTCTACCCATTTTTCTTGGACACTCTCTTCTGCTACGAGGGTCCTCCCGGCGAGGCTGGGCAAGGGAAGATTACCAGAGTGGGGGCTGAGACCCACTGAGCCCATCTACAATTCCTCTCTAGCCTTCCCTCCCACCTGGACCTAAATGCCCAGGGCAGCATTTAGGGTTTTCTTCTTTTTATCCTCTCGTATTACTGGGTTTTATGGCAACATTTTTAAGCAGAGAAATTTTATCTCAGACCTCTCCCTGGCTTTGGCCGAGCAGGCTTGCCGCCTTCCCCGCCAGAAGGTGGCGGTAGGGAGAGCGTCTGAGGAGGTGAATCAGTGGGAGATTGCAGGACCAGACAGGGACTTTAGGTATTATACTTAGTTTTCCTTCTCCCGGCTTAGCCGCAAGGAACTATCCAGTATAGGAAAATTTAAAGATTGAATTTAACAAGATAAAACTTCTCTTGCTGGCGCCAAAATGTTAGATAAAAGTCATAGAAATATTTTGAAACACCTTAGGCGTTAGGGGGTGTAGCTCAGTGGTAGAGCGCGTGCTTAGCATGCACGAGGCCCCGGGTTCAATCCCCGGCACCTCCAATTTTTTCCTCCCCCAATTTTACTTTTGCTCTAGACCCTCTCCGGCACATCGTTTGCAGGGAACCTGTCTGGCTCTGCCTGTTTCCTGGTTCTTTCCTTGTCTTCCAGTACTTTTAACTCACGGGAACAATCAGAAAAACAAACGGACTGTATTTCAGCTTAATTTGCCTTTTAAATAGACGCAACTCTGCTTCAGAGCCTCGACACCACCCGGAGTGGCTGTATCAACAAGTGAAAAGATAAAAAGAAGTACCAACTTGCTCCGGATTCCAGAATTCGAAAAGCAAGCGAGGCACCAAATTAACAAGCTTACAACAGTTATGTTGTACTATGGACGAGCAAGACACACAGAAAGAAAAAATAAAAACAAATGTGAAATCCACAGGAAATTTTCTTTAGAATTCTTCGTTTTCTGAGCTGTTCCAGGGTCAAGGAACAAACCCGAAGAGAGGAAAGCTTTTTTGTGGATTTCAATACCAACCTCTCTACCCCTTACAGCCTCCCCCTACTTTCTTTCCCCACCCCTTTTTCCTTGCCCCTTCCCTCCTTTTTTTAATACTTTATATGCATTTGTTTGCCTCATTATTCCTAACTTTAATTAGTTACTTTTGAAGTATGATGCTAGCTTCAGCTATAGATAGTTCTTATTGTGTTTAGTAAGTTCTATCCTTCTTCTCTGACTGACTTGAAGCTTGTCTAATTTTATTTATTTATTACTTATATATATATATTTATTTAAAAAATAATTGTCATTATTTTAAAAAACATTATATATCAATTGCAATTGACATACAATATTGCATTAGTTTCAGGTGTACAGCATAGTGATAACACATTTATATAACAACAAAATGATCGCCCCAATAAATCCAGTACCCTTCTGACACCATACATAGTTATTACAATATTATTGACTATGTTTCCGATGCTATATTTTACATCTCCATGACTACTTTGTAACTACTAATTTATTCCTTTTAATCCCTTCCCTGCCTTCATCCATCCCCCCAATCCCTCTCCCATCTGGCAACCATCAAAATGTTCTCTGTATATTTCTGTTTTGTTTGTTCACTTATTTTGTTTTTTAGATACCACATATAAGTGGGATCGTATGGTATTTGCTTTCTCTGTCTGACTGATTTCACTCAGCATAATTATATCATCTAGATCATTCATGTTGTTGCAGATGGCAAAATTTCATTATTTTTTATGGCTGACTAATATTACATTGCATGTATGTACCACTTGGTTATCCATTCATCTATTGATGGACTCCCAGGCTACCTCCACATCTTGGCCACTGTAAACTATGCTGCAATGAACATATGGATGCACATGTCCCCTCCAAGTAGTGTTTTGGGTTTCTTTGGATAAATATCCAGAAGTGGGATTACTGGGTCCTTCTTTGTTTCTTGCTATAGCCTTTCAATCTGAAGTGAATCTCTTATAGGCAGCATATGTAAAGATCTTGTTTTCTTATCCTTTCAGTCACCCTGTGTTTTTGATTGGAACATTTAATCTATTTGCATCGGAAGGAATTGTTGATAGATATATGTAGTTATTGCCATTTTATTATTCATATTTTTTATTTTTTTTTCTGTCTTAAAGAAGTCCCTTTAACATTCCTTGTAGTATTGGGTTGGTGGTGATGAACTCCTTTAGCTTTTGCTTATAGCGGAAGCTCTTTATCTGTCCTTCTATTCTGGAAGTTGGGTGAGGTGAGGTTTCAGTGAATGACCAAGGTGGAGTGAGCAGAGCTCACCAGGCCAATTCAGAGTCAGATTTGGCCATGGGCTTGTGGGGAGGGCTCAGTACAGGAAAAATGGCACTCACCTCTGGCTACACAGGAGGAGAATTCCAAACCCAGAAAATGGCAACTATATCTCCAGTCCTTGCATCGAGGCCACACAACTCAGTCTCTCCCTGAATGTCTCCGACAACCCCCAAGTCACTGTCCTTCCACTGGAAGGGTGGAAGGGTGAGTGCCTGCAAGCATATGAATTTGTGCACAGGCTCTTTAGGAGGATATCTGGGTTTACCGCAGCCTTCTGTCCCACCCAGTAAGTCAGAATCCCCACTCTTTTTCACAGGCAGATGTTGTGGGAGCTCCTCTTTCTGGCTCCACAACTCTGAGGTGGGGAGTCTGCTGTGAGGCTAGGGTCCCTAGGTCCTCTGGGGGGAACCTCTGAAGCTGAGACATTCCTCCCAATTCTCAATGTCCACATGAAGGTTTGGGGCTGGCCTGTTCTGAGTCTCCGCCCTTCCTACCAGTCTCCATGTGACTTCTTTATATCATTGGTTATAAAACTTTTGTTCAGCTAGACTTCAGATGGTTCTCCAGGTTGATTGTTCTATAATTTAGTTGAAATTTCAATGTGTTCACCAGATGAGGCAAGCATGTTAATCTACTCTGCCATCTCGGATCTCCCACCCTATGTCTTTTGATTGGAGCATTTAATGCATTTATATCGAAAGTAATTATTGATAGGTAGTATAATAGTCGTTGCCATTTTATTATTTATATTTTTTATCATCTTTTTTTACTTCTTCTTAAAGAAGTCCCTTTAATATTTCTTGTACTGCTGGTTTGGTGGTAATGAACTCCTTTAGCTTTTTCTTGTCTGGGAAGCTTTTCATCTATCCTTTGATTCTAAATGATAGCTTTGTTGGGTAGAGTAACCTTGGTGGTAAGACCTTGATTTTCATTTGAATATTTCCTGCCAATACCTTCTGGCCCGCAAAGTTTCTGTAGAGAAATCAGATGACAGTCTTATGGGAACTTCCTTGTAGGTAACGAACTTCTTTTTTCTTTCTTGTAGGTAACAAACTGCTTTTTTCTTCCTGCTTTTAAGATTCTCTATTTGTCTTTAATTTTTGGCATTTTAATTATGATGTGTCTTGGTGTGGGCCTGTTTGGGTTCATCTTGTTTGGGATTCTCTGTGCTTGTTGGGCTTGTATCTCTATTTTCTTCACCAAGTTAGGGAGGTTTTCTGTCATTATTTCTTCAAATAAGTTTTCAATTCCTTGCTGTCTGTCTTCTCCTTCCGGTACCCCTATGATGTGAATGTTATTACACTTGATGTTTTCCCAGCGGCCCCTTAAACTACCCTCATTTTGTTGGATTCTCTTTTCTTTTTGCTGTTCTAATTGGGTGTTTTCTGGTACTTTATCTTTCAAATTGCTGATTCAATCCTCTGCTCCATCTAATCTTTTCTTGATTCCATCAAATGTATTCTTCATTTCAATTATTATATTCTTCATTTCTGACTGGTTCTTTTTTATCACCATTTTTATGTTTCCTATCCCTTTGTTGAAGTTTTAATTGAGATCACTGAACATCCTTATCACCAGTGTTTTGAACTTTACATCTGAAAGGTTGCTTGTTTGCATTTTATTTAGTTCTTTTACTGGAGCTTTGTTTTAATGTTTCCTTTTGGACATGTTTCTTTGTCTCCTCATTTTGCTGCCTCACTATGTTTGTATTAGGTAGAGTTGCTATGTCTCCTGGTTTTGGTGGATGGCTTTATGTAGTAGGTGTTCTGTGGGGCTCAGTGGCACAATCTTTCTGATCACCTGAACTGGGTGCTCTAGGTGTGTCCCTTGTGTAGATTGTGCATGCCCTCCTGTTGTAGTTGAGTCTTGATTGCTGTGGCATGTTAGTGGGAGGGGTTGACTCTCAGGCTGATTGATTGTGTGCCCTAGCCAAGACTACAGTGGAGGAGCCATTATGCAGGGTTTGACCCTATAGAGCAGGATTTGCTTTAATGGGGCTCTGGTGCCTGCTCAGTACCATTTGGGTGTGTCATATGGTGCTCTGGTATGGTCTGAAGCTGGCCACTAGGTGTGTTGGTTGTTGGTTCTCGTGTCTCTGGGAAGGGTTTTGGTGCAGGCCAAATTCAGCCACTGCCTGTGAACTGCCTGGGGCCACTTGGCATAAGCTACAAAAAAATCTGCAGATGGTTGTCACTTATGCTGGGCTTGGAGATGCCTGGGAGAGGCTAAACTTTGAACTGAGGCAGGCTATTGCTAGTGTCAGGCTTGGGGCTGCTTAGTAAAAGGTACAGGGCATGCCAAGGCCAGATGGGGTTTGTGAACCTTTGAGAGATTTTAGGAAAGTCCTGAGCATGAGCCAAAACTGGTCGTTTGTATGGAAAAGCCACTGGAAGCAGCTTGGGAAAGCCCACAAGTTGGATGGGGCAGGGTCTCAGGAAATAACCAGGGTGGGGCAACCGGTGTTAGCCATTTGGCTCCTCCTGTATCTTCACATTGGGTGGGGGTAGGGCTCAATAAAGGAACAATGGCTTCTGATAGCACTTCTGTTTGGGAGAAAGCTGCCCCTGCAACCCTTGCCCTGAAGCTAGTCAATTCAGTTCTTCACGGTATGTCCCTGGTGCCTTTTGAGATGCTCCAGGGCATAAGCATCTCTTACCCAAGGTTAAACGTGATGCTGGTGTATACTCCAGTATTTAATGAGATATTTGTGTTTAACAATTCCTAAAAGGTTAACCTTCCATTCTGTCTTCTCCAAAATGACCAGTTTTCTGACTCACGTATGTGTGGATCTGGTTCTGTCTCTTTTGGCAATGTACTTTTATCTGCTGCACATAAGGCTATACACTTGACATTAGATTTTGACTATACTTGCAAAATTATATTATAATGGGGTGGGGGGGTGTTGTTTTCCCGACCTTAGTGTTACTGACTGAGTCTGGAAAAAAAAAACAAAAAACGACACAGACAGATTAACAAGAGAAAAGGATAGAAATTTACTTAATATGCGTTATATGTTACACGGGATTCTTCATAAGGAGATGAAGACCCAAAGAAATAGTTAGACCTGAATATTTTATGGTAGGTTTGATGAAGAGCGTGACAAGAAAACAAAATTCTGAGATGCCTCCTTAAATTACAGCAGGCTGGATGGTAGAAGAAAGAGACAAGAGAGATTAATCAGTTAACACCTGCAGGCAAAAGCCAACAAAAGACTGCTGACTTCCTGAATGTATGTTGAAAACTTTGATTTAACTTCAAGGTGGTTATTTCCTCAATTACCTTAAGAGAACAACCACACACAAGCCTCTGCTTCTTATTTACATGTGAACTTTCTGAACTGTTTCCCACTACCAATCCAAAGGAGTACATACTTCTTCCTTGTGGACTTTTCACCTATCCCAGAACTAGCCCCACTTCACTGTCTTCTGACCCCTTTATCTATAACCAATGCAATTCTTTCAAAACGATTTACGTCTTTCTTCCCCAAAAAGAGCCTTCCACTCCAGGACAAGAAGCATGTTTGTCTTTTCCGCCTAGCCCTGCTGATGATGGTTCAGATTCTATGCCCCAGGACCTGGTCTTTCTCTGGCTAGCATTGACTCAATAAATCCTTTCTTTCAGAAAACCTTTCAACGATGAAAGTTTTTTGTTTAACAAGTGCACAGGCATGGAAAAATATGATAGGTTAAGGAGTATGAGGCAATTATAATAAACTGGGGGGAGCTTAGCAAGGCCTGTTTGTTAGAGGTCTTATTGGCATCCCTTTGTTGTCAAAGATAAGTATACTCCTTTCCTCCATAGGGAGGATACTCCTTTCCTCACAGGTCAGCTTTTATGAACCTGCTTCAGGGAAGAAGGGCAATGGTGAGGGAGGGGTTAGAATCACTTTCCTGTTTCTGCCATTTTCCCAAACTCCTTCAACTTAAAATATTCAATATGCCAAAGTGCCATATTTGGGGATAGTATGTGATGAACCCCATTAGTAACAAGGTACACCATCAGAGGAAGAATCATTCTAAACTTTATAGATTTAGCTAACAATTTCACATAGGGATTTATAGGGATTTATAGGGATTTATAGGGATTTATAGGGATTTTGTGACATAGATGTCTTAGGACTAAAGGTAGAATTTAAGCTAAAGAAAGCTTTTCTGAAAATTTGAAAATGTTGAGTCAAAAACATGAATTTGTACTATTTTGTCTGAGTTTTGAGAGTTTTTGAGAATAATGACAATGAAATGTATGTTTAATTGGAAGAATCTTAAAATGTTCATCTCTAACACAGATTTCTCTGTCATTTAAGAGTGCAAAATGTATTTCCCAAGTAGCAAAATAAAATCTGTAAACTTTAAAAAAATATTATTACTATTATTCTTAGTAGTATTAGTAGTAATAGCAGTAGTAACAGAACTGTTGCACTAGTGGCTAATAGCTACCATTTGGACAGTACAGAGATATATAGAACATTTCCATTGTTGTAAAAAGTTCTATTGGATAACATGAAGTTAAAGTATTAGTCTTTTGGAAGAAAAGACTTTAATTCAACCAAAAATTATGCAGTTTTACCTTTGAAGATATTGAAACATACTCAGTTTTCTAAAAGATTGGAAAACTGAATGAAATTCTTTTGTAGATATCCAAATGGTCCCTGAGGTGGAGGATTGAAACATGGCCATGGTTTTAGCTTTGGGGTAGATTATGATATATGCAGTTGAAATAGAGTCAGCCAACTATAGAGCTTTGTTTTCGTTTTGTTTATTTTTAAAATTTTTTTTTTTTTTAAATTTTATTTTATTAAATTTATTGGGGTGACAATTGTTAGTGAAACTACATAGATTTGAGGTGTACAATTCTGTATTACATCATCTATAAATTCCATTGTGTGTTTACCATCCAGAGTCAGTTCTTCTTCCATCAACATATATTTGATCCCCATTACACTCATCTCCCACCCCCCACCCCCCTTACCCTCTGGTAACCACTAAACTATTGTCTGTGTCTATGAGTTTCTGTTTCTCATTTGTTTGTCTTGTTCTTTTGTTATTTTTGGTTTATATACCACATATCAGTGAAATCACATGGTTCTCTGCTTTTTCTGTCTGACTTGTTTCGCTCAGCATTACTCTCTCAAGATCCATCCATGTTGTCACAAATGTTCCTATATCATCTTTTCTTACCGCTGAATAGTATTCCATTGTGTATATATACCACAACTTCTTTGTCCATTCATCTATGGAAGGACATTTTGGTTGTTTCCATGTCTTGGCCACCGTAAACAAAGCTGCATTGAACATTGGAGCACATGTGTCTTTATGTATAAATGTTTTCAGATATTTTGGGTAGATACCCAGGAGAGGGATTGCTGGGTCATATGGTAATTCTATTCATAATTTTTTGAGGAACCTCCATACTGCCTTCCATAGCGGCTGCACCAGTCTGCATTCCCACCAACAGTGTATGAGGGTTCCTTTTTCTCCACAGCCTCTCCAAAATTTGTTACTATTTGTCTTGTTGATGATCGCCATTCTGACTGGGGTGAGGTGATATCTCATTGTGGTTTTGATTTGCATTTCTCTGATGATTAGTGATGTTGAGCATTTTTTCATATGTCTATTTGTCATTTGTATGTCCTCTTTGGAGAAATGTCTCTTCAAGTCGTCTGCCCATTTTTCAATTGGGTTGTTTGTTTTTTTGTTGTTGAGTTGCATGAGTTCCTTGTATATTCTTGATATTAGCCCCTTATCGGAGGCACTGTTTGCAAAAATCTTCTCCTATTCAGTTGGTGGCCTCTTTATTTTGTCGATGGTTTCTTTTGCTGTGCAGAAGCTTTTAAGTTTCATATAGCCCATTCGTTTATTTTAGCTTTTACTTCCGTTGCCTTTGGAGTCAAATTCATAAAATGCTCTTTGAACCCAAGGTCCATAAGTTTAGTACCTATGTTTTCTTCTATGCAGTTTATTGTGTCAGGTCTTATGCTTAAGTCTTTGATTCTTTTTCACGTGGCTATCCAATTCTCCCAGCACCATGTATTGAAGAGGCTGTCTTTCCTCCTTTGTATGTTTTTAGCTTCTTTGTCAAAAATTATCTGTCCATATTTATGTGGTTTTATTTCTGGGTTCTCAATTCTATTCCATTGGTCGATGTGTCTGTTTTTCTGCCAATACCATGCTGTTTTGATCATTGTAGCCCTGTAGTACAAGCCAAAGTCAGGAAGTGTGATACCTCCATTATTGTTCTTTTTTCTTAAGATTGCTTTGGCTATTCGGGGTCTTTTGTGATTCCAAACAAATCTGATGATTTTTTTTGTTCTATTTCTTTAAAGTATGCCATTGGGATTTTGATGGGGATTGCATTGAATCTGTATATTGCTTTGGGTAATATGGCCATTTTAACTATGTTGATTCTTCCAATCCATGAGCATGGAATGACTTTCCATTTCTTCTTTGTGTGTTCTTCAATTTCTTTCAAAAATGTCTTATAGTCTTTCACATCCTTGGTTAAGTTTATTCCTAGGTATTTTATTCTTTTTGCTGCAAATGCAAAAGGAATTGTTTTTTGTATTTCTTTTTCTGAGATTTCATTGTTAGTATATAGGAAAGCAATGGACTTTTGTACGTTGATATTGTAGCCGGCAACTTTACTGTATTCGTTGATTGTTTCTAACAGCTTTTTGGTGGAGTCTGTAGGGTTTTCTATATATAGCATCATATCATCTGCAGAGAGTGATAATTTAACTTCTTCATTCCCAATTTGGATGCCTTTTATTTCTTTCTCTTGCCTGATTGCTCTGGCAAGGACTTCCAACACTATGTTGAAAAGCAGAGGTGATAGGGGACAGCCCTGTCGTGTTCCTGAACGTAGAGCAAAGGGCTTCAGTTTTTCACCATTAATTATGAGATTAGCAGAGGGCTTGTCATATATGGCCTTTATTATGTTAAGGTATTTTCCTTCTATACCCATTTTATTAAGTGTTTTAATCATAAATGGATGTTGTATCTTGTCAAATGCTTTTTCTGCATCAATTGATATAACCATATGATTTTTGTCCTTTATTTTGTTTATGTGATGTATCACATTGATGGATTTGCGGATGTTGAATCATCCTTGAACCCCGGGGATGAACCCTACTTGGTCGTGATGAATAATCTTTTCAATGCATTGTTGTATTCAATTTGCTAGAATTTTATTTAGGATTTTTGCATCTGCATTCATCAGAGATATTGGTCTGTAATTTTCTCTTTTTTTTGCTGTCCTTATCAGGTTTTGGTATCAGGGTAATGTTGGCCTCATAAAATGAGTTAGGGCGTACTGTCTCTTCTACAATTTTTTGGAAGAGTTTGAGCAGGATTGGTATTAGATCTTCTTTGAAGGTTTGGTAGAATTCACTAGTGAAGCCATCAGGTCCCGGACTTTTGCTTTTGGGAAGGTTTTGGATGACTGATTCAGTTTCTTTACTGGTGATCAGACTGTTTAGATTTTCCAGTTCTTCATGGTTCAGCCTTGGAAGGCTATATGTTTCTAAGAACTTGTCCTTTTCTTCTAGGTTATTGAATTTGGTGGCATATAGTCCTTCATAGTATTGTTGGATGATCCTTTGTATTTCTGTGGTGTCCGTAATAACTCCCCCTTTTTCGTTTCTGATTTTTTTGTTAATTAGTGTCCTCTCTCTTTTTATCTTAGTGAGTTTAGCCAAGGGTTTGTCAATTTTGTTAATCTTTTTAAAGAAACAGCTCTTTGTCACATTAGTTTTTTCTATTGTCTTTTTGTTCTCTATTTCATTTACCTCTGCTCTGATTTTTGTTATTTCCTTTTCTGCTGACCTTGGGTTTCACTTGTTCTTCTTTTTCTAGTTCTTTAAGGTGTAACATGAGGTTATTTATTTGGGATTTTTCTTGTTTCTTGCGATAGACCTGTAATGATACAAATTTCCCTCTTAAAACTGCTTTTGCTGCATCCCCAAAATTTTGGTAGGATGTATTTTCATTGTCATTTGTTTCTATGTATCTTTTGATCTCTCCTCTAACTTCTTCTTTGACCCAGTCGTTCTTTAAAAGCATGTTGTTTAATCTCCATGTATTTGTGTTTTTCCTGCTTTCTTTTTGCAGTTGATATCCAAATTCAAAGCCTTGTGATCAGAGAATATGCTTGGTATGATTTCAATCTTCTTAAATTTGCTGAGGCTGATTTTATGTCCCAATATATGGTCTATCCTTGAGAATGTTCCATGCACACTATAAAAGAATGTATAGTCTGATGTTTTAGGATGAAGTGCTCTATAAATGTCAATTATGTCCATTTCATCTTCTGTGTCATGTAGGGCTGCTATTTCATTATTTATTTTCTGTTTAGATGATCTATCCATAGCTGTCAATGATGTATGTAAGTCCCCTAGTATAATTGTGTTTTGGTCAATTTCTCCCTTTAGTTCTGTTAGTAGTTGCATGGTATATTTTGGTGCTCTCTGATTGGGGGCATAAATATTGATGACTGTTATGTCTTCTTGTTGTACAGTCCCCTTCACCATTATGAAATGTCCATCTTTGTCTCTTGTTATCTTTTTCACCTGGAAGTATGTTTCATCTGATACCATTATGGCTACATCTGATTTTCTCTGGATAGTATTTGCTTGGAGTGTCAATCTCCACCCTTTCACTTTGAGTCTGTGCTTGTCCTTGTAGCTGAGATGTGTCTCTTGGAGACAGCATATGGTTGGGTTTAGTTTTTTGATCGAATCTACTACTCTGTGCCTTCTTATTGGTGAGTTCAGTTCATTTACATTTAGGGTGATTATTGACATATGAGGATTTCCTGTCATTCTATCTTTAGTTTTCTGGTATGGCTGTGTCTCCATTGTTTCTTTGCCTTTTTGTTGTTGTCTATTAGACACAGAAATATTCTATGATGTTTCCCTCTGTTTATTCTTTTATTTCAGTATATATTTCAGTTGTGGATTTTTTTTGAGTGGTTATCCTTAAAGTTTATGTAAAAGAAAGTTTGATATTTAGAGTATTCCATTTTCTTCAGCACACTTACTTTCTCCATTCCCATATTCCGGCTCAGGCCTTTACTCTCCCCCTTTTTATGTTTTGGTTGCCACAAATTGTCCCTGTTGATGGTGGTCGTATAGCCTCCTTTAGTATTTCTTGTAGTGCAGGTCGTGTATTAGAGAATTCCCTCAGTTTCTGTATGTCTGGAAAGGTCTTTATTCCTCCTTCATATCTAAAGGATATCTTTGCTGGATATATTCTTCTTGGCTCATAATTTCTCTCTTTCAATAGTTTGAATATTTGATTCCACTCCCTCCTGGCTTGTAGAGTTTCTGCTGAAAAATCTGATGATAATCTAATGGGCTTTTCTTTGTAAGTTACCGTCTTCTTTTGCCTGGCTGCCTTGAGGATTCTTTCTTTGTCGTTGATTTTAGATAGCTTCAATACAATGTGCTTTGGAGAAGGCCTGTTGGGATTGAGGTAATTAGGTGTTCTATTTGCTTCTTGGATTCCAGGGTCCAGTTCTGTCCACAAGTTTGAGAAGTTCTCATCGATAATTTGTTTGAATATATTCTCTGTTCCCTTCTCTCTTTCTTCTCCTTCTGGTATGCCCATTATTCTTATATTGCTCTTTCTGATGGAGTCAGAAAGTTCTTGTAGAGTTCTTTCATTTCTTTTAAGTCTCAAGTCTCTTTCTTCTTCCATCTGTGTAATTTCCAGTTTTCTGTCTTTGATGTCACTAATTCTTTTCTCCATCTGGTCAACTCTACTACATAAGCTGGTTATTTCATTCTTAATTTCTTCTATTAAGTTCTTAATCTCCAGAAATTCTATTTTGTTCTTTTTTAAAATTTCAATCTCCTTTGTAAAATGCTCATGCTGTTCTTAGATTGTGTTTCTGAGTTCATTTAACTGCCTATCTGTGTTTTCTTGTATCTTGTTGAGTTTTTTCAGAATTTCAATCTTGAATTCTCTATCATTTAAGTCACATATTTCTGTATCTTTAAGTGCCTTTTCTGGAGACTTTTCGCTTTCTTTCTGAGCTATCTTGTTGCCTTGGTTATTCGTGGCAATTACTGATTTACTATTTCTCTTCCTAGACATCTACAGGAGTGGGTTCTGCATCAGGTTGATAGGAAGAGGTCTTTCTTTTGTTTTCCAGTACTTGTTGGTAGAATGTTTTATTTTTTCTCCGACTGCAGCCTATTTTTCCTTTCTCACATGGTAGTGCTATGTTTTCTCTGCACTATTCCAGCTTCTCACACAATGGGTGGATTCCCTGGGAGACGGGCTTCTCCTCTGTTAGTAGTTCATCTAGGTCACAGGGCGCAGTGTCCCGGTGGGTATGCGGAGAGCTTTTGATGTTCCAAAGCTCTTCCAGGTCCAGATACAGAGCCCGTATGCTTCAGCAGTTCTGTTTACTCCTGCAGGTATCTGCCCAGATAGGTAGGGCCAGGGGCGGGGTGAGTTGTGAGAGGTGGCCCAGAGCAATGGAGGTGACCACCACCACAGCCAGTCCTGCTTCCACAGCTCCCTCCCCTTTGCCAGAACTAGTTGGGCTCCGAATTTGTGTCTGCGGTCCACAGTTCTCAGAACAGCAAATATTCTATTCTTTTGATCTGACAGTGCTACTGTTCTGCTTCTAGCATTGGGCAGGTGGGGGCGGGGCGAGCTCTGGGAGGGGAGGGAGGGGGCGGCTAGTCTCAGTGCCTAAGGTTTCTGTTCTCTGCTCGGTAGTGAGGGCTTAAACCACCGTTTTCAGCCTTCTTCCTTTAGTCTTTTCTATTAGGTCTCTGTCATGAGTGTTGGGTTCAGCCGTGTTATATGCTGCCCCCTCAGCCCTGTGGGCCATAAGCGGAGCCCTAGCAGTCCGAGTTCTTCTCTCTCCCGCAGCTGCGGTGGTTCCGGGAAGCAGCGAGCTCGGAGCACTGAGCTAGGTCTGCGTCCTATGCCTGCGCGGCTCCATCTCTGCACTTCTCCCTTTCCTCCTCCCTCGCTCGTGCGATTCTCCCACCTGTAGGTGATTTCGGTAGTGGGCCTCTTCGTCTTGCCTGTCTGCTGTGCAGGGAGTCCTTTGTGGAGTTATTGTTGTTCAATTCATTGTAAATTCAAGGGGAGCTTTACAGAGGCTCACCTCACGCCGCCATTTTGATGACCTGCTTTTGGATAGTTTCTTAGAAATGGGATTTATAGGTCAAAGGGTGAATAAAAATATAATTTATCTAGATACTGCAAATTTCCTTCCCTTAAGATTGTATCACTTCCCTTTCCTATCAGCAGTCCATGAAAGGACCAATTTCTCTGCAACCTTGACAACAGAGTATGCTATCTGACTTTTGGAGTTTAACCAATCTGATGGGTGAAAAATGATATCAGAGTATAAATGTAGATGTATTTCCTTTATTGTGAGGGAACTCTTCTCATATGGATAAGAACCATTTGCATTTCCTTTTTTGTTAACTCTATTCATATCTCTAAACTACTTTTTTCTGTAGGTTTGTTGGCCTTTTCCTTTTTATTAAAATTTTTATTTATATATGAGAAATAGTAACCATTTATCATGATATAAATAGCCAATAAAATTTTCTATCTTATTATTTAAAATTTTCTTTGCTTATTGTGTTTTTCAATTGAAAAGTTTTTTCTTTAAGGTTTATACAATCATATTTATTAATATTTACAATATTGCTTTTAGATTTTGAGCCATATTTAGGCAATTTTGTTACTCCTTAGGTTATAGAGGACTTCATCCACATTGTCTTTTTGTGCTTGTATGGTTTCTCTTTTTTTAACACTTAAAATTTTAATACATTTGGAATTTATCCTGGTGTGCAGGGTGAAGAATGGATTCAATTTTATTCTTTCCCATGTGATTATCCAATTATTTCCACATTACGAATTGAGAAGGTCATCTTTTCCTTGTTGATATGAGGTACTGCCTTTATTATAAACTATTTTTCTTTGCATCTGGGTTTATTATAGGACTTCTATTCTCTGTGCTAATAACAAACTACTGCAATTATAGAGGTTCTATCGTATGCTTTAATGTTTGCTGCCCCCCTCCTGGCTTTTGCTCTTATATTTTAGGGATTTCCTGGATATTATTAATTGCTTGTTCTTCTTTATAAAAATTGCTCAGTTCCAGAAAGAAAAAAGATGTTACTTTTTAATTTTAATTGGGATCGCATTCAATTTATAAATTGTCTTAAGAGAAAGTGTCATTTATATAAAGTTGAGTCTTTTTCTACTGCAATATGGCATGTTTTAAAAACGTTTAATATATATTTGTGACTTCCAGGATTGTATTATAGTTTTCTTCATATAGGTCTTGGAAATTTCTAGTTAAGTTTATAACCAGGAATTTTTGTCTCTTTCTTTCTAAATTTTCTTTCCTTTCCCCCTTTTTTTTGTAGTAACTTTTTTTCATTTTGGGAGATTTTTCAGGTATATAATCATAACTCTGAACCATAATATAGTTTTCCTTGATTCTTTCAATTCTTATGCCTTTACCTGTCTTGTAATTGCTTTTACAACTGTCTCCAACCTGACAATAAATAGCAGTGGTAATAGCTGGCATCCTTAATTTGTTCCTGCCTTTAGTAGCAAAGCCTCTAGTGTTTCCCAATGAATGAAATGCTTGCTTTTGAATATATATATATATATATATATATATATATATATATATATATATACATTCAAAAGAGTATATTTATAAATATACTCTTGGAATACACACACACACACACACACACACATATATATAAAATTGAGAAGTGTCTATCAATTCTTGTCTATTGAGTGCTTTAAGCGTATTTGTATTAGTTTCTTAAGGCTGCTATAACAATTACCACAAACTGGGTGGCTTAAAATAATAGGAATATATTCTCTTACAGTTTTCTAGGCTGGAAGTCCAAAATCAAGGTGGCAGCCGGACCATGCTCCCTCTGAAGTCTCTAGTGAAGAATCCTGTTTTGTCTCATTTTAGTTTTGGTGGCTCCCAGCAATCCTTGGCTTATAGTTGCACGCTTCAGTCTCTGCCTCCGTCATCACATGGCCTTCTTCCCTCTGTGTGTCTCTGTCTCTTTTTATAAGGACATTAGTCATTGGATTTAGAGCTCACCCTAATCCAATGTGACCTCATCTTAACTAATTCTATCCACAAAGATCCTATTTCTAAATAAGGTCAATTTTTAGATTGCAAAGGGACATGAATTTTTGGAGTATATTGTACACCCACTACAATATTAAATATTTGTTGACTTTTGTCAAATCCTTTTCTCCATTTATGGAGATATCATGTATGCTTTTTCTTTTTATCTCTACGATGAATTACATTACTGTTGTTAAAGATAAACCAGAGCTGGACAGTAGCTAAAATGGTCAAAACAGATTTCATTCAGGAATATTGCAATAAGGGAAAAGAGACTTCAGTATAGAACCAGGATCAACTCCAAATACAGCATGGGTAAGTGAGACCTATAGCTGAGTAGCAGGGTGGGGGTCCATGGATAGAACACGACTAAGAGGAAACATCAGGGGTAAGGTAGGATTTTGGACAAACCAATCCAACAGAATCCTGACTGAAGGCAGGCCAAGGTAATCAAACATCGCCTGATGGATGGAAGATGATGAGGAACCCAATTACATATCAAGGGTGATCAGATATGGAGGATGGGGGATTCTGTTCTGTCTTTACTCTTACCCAAGAATTGGACTAGCTAGATAACTTACATGAGTTAAACAGAAATAATTTTACCTAAGACAGATACACCCTCTAGCTAAACCAACTTAGCAGGACTTTTGTTATAACTGGACAACACAGAGATGAAAACAGAAATCCAAAAGTAAAGGGCTAGTTAAAAAAGAGTTCAGGGGACCCTGAATACAGTTTGGTCAAGGAGAGAATCTTTTTCACTGTCTTCCTTAATAATGAGTGATTTTTGTATTTCTGGAATAAACCCAACTTGGACATCCAATATTAGTATTTTTAATATGCTGTTGGGTTCTGTTTGCTAATAATTTTGTTTAATATTTGGGCATTAAGTTTCTTATATTTCATTTATGAAATTGGCCTGTAGTTTTCATTTTTGGTGCAAACTGAAAAAGTTTGTGGTGAGTATTATATTCACTACAAAATTAATTGGAAGTTTTTTTTTTTTTCTATTTCTGCGCTTTGAATAATTTAGGTAACATCATGATTTTCTCATATTTAACAGTTTGGTAGAATTTCCTTGTGAACATATTTGAGTCTGGTGCCCTTTTTCGGGGGCATGCCAATTCAACCATTTCCCCCCCCCCCCAAAGTTATGATTTGTTTGAACTTTCTGTCTCTACAAGGATTAATTTGGGTATGCTGTATTTATCTACAAAATTCACTTCATCTAAGTTTTTAAATCATTTGCTGAGTTATGTTACGATGTTTCTTATGATTTTTAAAAAGATCTGTTTTGATGGTTATTTCCTCTAGTCAGTTCTTTGTATATTTGCACTTTTTTTCCTTTTTGGTTAGGTTGGCTAGAGGTTTGTCTATTTTGACTTTTCAAATATCCAGATGCTTTGCTTATTAGTTCTACTTTTTAAACGATTATTAAGTTCATTGGTGTAACATTGGTTAGTAAAATTAGATAGGTTAGTAAAATGTACAATTCTGTAATACATCATCTACATATTGCATTGTGTGTTCACCACCTAGTCAGTTCTCCTTCCATCGCCATATAATTGATCCTCTTTTCGCTCTTCTACTTTTTTCTTTTTGCTATATTATCTTCAATTAAGTACAAAGACTCTGCTAATCATGTCACCTGGAGATCATTTCACCCACTGCTCTGTTTGGCCGCCAGTCTCGTCTCATCTCTCTCTTCCGCAATGGTGAGGCAGACACCCTTTCCACGGGGAAGAGAAGTCCATGGCTTGTTGTGTTTGCCAATAACAAAAATGTTGGAGAGTTGGGTGGCAAAGCTGTTGCCATTGGCCTCTTCACATGAACCACATCAAAAGAACCAGGGTGTCGCTCTCTGTTGGTGATCACACTACTTCTTCCCAGGTTGGCACCTCCGGTCACCATGCACAGGTTACCAGTGTCACGCTTGATGAAACCAGTAATTTTGCCGGTTTCCAAATCGATATGAATGGTGTCGTTCACCTTGATGAGGGCACCAGGGTAAGGATGGGTCACAAGATGCAGGATTCCTTTTGTGCCCACAAAGATCTTTCTCACTGCACCACTCGAACTTGGCCTCCTTGGGTGTAACACGCAAAGCGACCCTTGGTGTCGCAGGTCAGACGGAAGTTCTCTCCTGTCTTGTGGATGCTGATGACATCCATCCATCAAACCACCGGGGGAGGTTACGTCTGTTCGGACGTTGCCAACAATCTCAATGAACCGCTGCTTGCAGACCTTCTGTACGTCATCTCCTGTTAGGGCACATTCAGTCTGTTTCTTAGGAAGATGGTCAGAGGGAGACATTCTCTCAGCTCGTGGGGACCGGTGGATGGACAAGGAGCACACACATCGGTCAGTTTATCCACGTCCAGTGCTTCGGAGCTGCTACGCGCTCCGGACGCTTATTGGGACCATGAGCCGTGGCTGCGCTGGGTGCAGACAGAGAAAGAGCTCCCTCTCTACTTTTGGGAGGGTGGTTGAACCAGTCCAGCTGCACGGAAGGCTGACGAAGGGTTAACGAGCTTCGCAGGGCTGAGTGGTGGGCCCGCCGGGGGGCGTTCGTCGCGCACGCGTCCTCTCTCCTCTGCCGCAGACACCAACCGCTCTGAGTTTGTCCTTCCGTTTTTCCTCCGCCTCTGGAACTAATATGGTCTCTCGTTTTGTATCCCCGCATTATGCTTTGTGACTTTTTGCAGCTCTTTAAAGCATCCGGGAAAGAGGGGAGGAGAGAGTGAAGACTGGAGAGAAGACGTTTCTCCCCGGGCTCTTGTAGAGGCGGGGGAAGTGAGTCCAGCCTGGCAGGAGCAGACACACGCCAGGACTGCCAACCCGCGCTTCAGGTCTAGGATGCAGTGTACTCTTCTTTCAGCAAGACGGGACATAGGACGTGTATGTAAAATTTCGGAAACGGCAGAATTACGTAGAGCGGATTTTGGCTTGGTACCAACTTGTGCCAAATGGCTGTATTCTGTCTTGAATACATTTCCTGGCGCAGCGCGCTGCCAGGGGGTGTAGCTCAGTGGTAGAGCGCGTGCTTAGCATGCACGAGGCCCCGGGTTCAATCCCCGGCACCTCCAGCTTTAGTCTTCAGTTTTTCACTCTTTTCCTTGCTCACAAGAAAGTGAAATTCTCACCATGATTTGCTACCGGTCTCTGCTCCCCGGGCTGAGCAACACCAATCGCGGCTGCGGGAGCAAAAGGAGGAGATGGAACGAGAAGACGGACTGCGCGCTGACCAGCTCGAGGTTCCGAAACCGTGACGAGCACGTCACCACACGGACCTTTGGTTCCATTTTGCAGTATGATTAATAAATCAGGAAAGAAAAGATAAGGAGGCAAAGATTGAACAAAAGACAAACACAGGCCCTCAGACAATTCGTGTCAGTTTTTTGTTTGTGGTTGTTTTTGTTTTCTGAGCCGCGTTGATCATGATCAGACTGCAGGTTTAGCAAGAAGAAAAGCGGAACCTTCCAAACTGGGAAATAAATTCATCTTCGTCAGTGAATAAGCAGAAATGACACTTCGGCCGAAACAGCCGAACTATATACTTCCATGGGGAAGTATATTTGGCTAAAGATCTCAAAATTCACGGATCAATTTCTCCTTCTGTTCTGTCTTTACTTTCACCGAGAATTGGACTGGCTAGGTAATTTACAGGAGTGAAACAGAAATAAGTTTACCTGAGACAGATGCGCCCTCTATCGGGAAGCAATTTACCAGACCCTTGGTCAGCTGGTCAGCGTGGACCTCGGACCCAAAGAGCTGGTGATACCTGAGAGTGTGTTAGAAATGCAGAATGTCAGCTGCATCCCCGACCTACTAAACTAGAAACCGCATTTCAACAGGGTCTCCAAGTGATCCCTTTGCATATTAAAGTTTGAGAAGCACTGGTTTGAGTGCTGTGACCTGGATTAAGAAGGTATATAATATAAATACATCACTGTATTTTTATTTTTTCCCAATTTCCTATTCCAATGTACAAAAAATAATTGCAAAAATGTATTTCTATTCTTGAACCATTTTTTTTGTTCTAATCATTAAACTTGTTCCCCCCTCCATGGTAATATGATATTAATATTTTTAATCAATATACATAATTGAATTTGATGTGAAGTTTCTTTTGCCTCTTAATACAAATTTTGCAAGTTTTGCAATCAAGATTGTGCTTACTTCCAATATGAACTGGGAAGTTGGTATCTTTTTTTCTGTTTGGCAACATTTTAAACAAGATAAGATTTTGTAATCATTTCAAAACTCAGAGCTGCCTCCTCTTCCTCACCAAATCCTCAGGAACTTTTGTGTTAACCCCCTTTTGTATACTAAATCCTGTGATAGATTTGAAGATCCAAAACCCTTAGCTACTGCAGTGAAAGTGTGGACTGGTAGGGCAAGGACTGGGAAATCCATGGTTCCCTGAGTATAGAAAATGTCAGACCACCCCCTCTCCCTGTGAAGCGATTAGGGAATTTCCAAAGGAGAAATTCAGTTCCAAAAGACATGCTTTCTCAGGTTAAGATGTCTTGGCTTTCAGATTTACTTTTTCAAGGAAAGACTCAGAGCTAGTGCTCAGGAACCAGACTTTATTTAATGGGAGCAACAGGCCATTTTGTGTTCTGTTGAAATATTTTCTCTCCTTTCTTTAAGATTTTTATTAAAAATATAGCTAACATACAATATTATATTAATTTCAGGTATAAACCATAGTCATTCAACATTTATATATCTAAAGAAGTGATCACCATGATAAGTCCAACAACCATCTGACACCGTACCACACTATCACAATATTATTGACTATATTCCCCAAGCTGTACATTTCATCTCCATGACTTATTTGTGTTATACCTGGACATTAGGACTTCTTATTCCTCTTCACCTTCCCCCCCTTTTAAAATTTTTCAATTACAGTTGACGTTCAATTTTATTTTATATTAATTTCAGCTGTACAGCATAGTGGTTACACATTTATGTATGTAATTTAAGAAGTGATAACCCTGATTAGTCTAGTATCCACCTGGCACTATTCATAGTTATTACCATATTATGGACTATATTCCCTATGTTTTGCTTTACATCACCTTGACTATTTTGTAGCTACCAATTTGTACTTCTTAATCCATTCACCTTTTTCACCCTGCCCCCCAACCCCTTCCCAAACTATTACCCCAATAAATCTAGTACCCATTTAACACCATACATAGTTATTACAATATTATTGACAGTATTCCTTATGGTATACCCTACATCTCCCTCACTACTTTGTAACAACCAATTTGTACTTCTTAATCCCCTCCCCCCTTTTCACCCACACACCCCAGCACCCTTCCTATGTGGCAACCATCAAAATATTCTCTCTATCTATGAGTCTGTTTCTGCTTTGTTTGTTAGTTTTGTTCTTAGATTCCATGTATAAGCAAAATCACATTACATCTGTATTTCTCTGTCTGAAACTCTACTAAGCACAACACCCTCCAGGTCCATCCATGCCACCAGAGATGGCCAGAACCCATTCCCTTTCATGGTTGAGCAATATTCCATTGTGCATATGCACCATCTCCTCTCTATCCATTCATCCACTGATGGCACCAAGGTTGTCTCCACATCTTGGGCATTGTAACCAATGCTGCAATGAACATATGGATGCAAAAGACCCCTCAAAGTCATGTTTTGGGTTTCTTCCAGATAAATACCCTAAAGTGGGATTACTGGATCCTTCATTATCTCTTCTTATAGCCTTTGTTTTAAAGTCTATTTTGTCAGGTATAGTATTGCTACCCTAGCGTTTTTGTTGTTGTTTTGTTTTTCCATTTCCATTTTCATTAAATATTTTTTTCCATCCCTTTACTTTCAGTCTGTGTGTGTCTTTTGATGTGAAGTGAGTCTTTTGTAGGCAGCATATGTAAGGGTCATGTTTTCTTATCCATTCAGCCACCCAATGTCTTTTGATTGGAGCATTTAATCCATTTACACTGAAAGTAATTGTTGATATATATGTAGCTATTGCCATTATATTATTCATAATTTTGATTTTTTTCCATCTTAAAGATGTCCCTTTAAGATTCCTTGTAATACTGGTTTGGTGGTGATGAACTCCTTTAGATTTTTCTTGTCTGGGAAGCTCTTTTTCTGTCCTCTGACTTTACATGATAGCCTTGCTGGTTAGAGTAGTCTTGGTTGTAGGCCCTTGCTTTCCATCATGAATATTTCATGCCAATCCATTTGGCCTGTAAAGTTTCTGTTGAGAACTCAGCTGACAGTCTCATGGGAGTTCAATTTTGATTGGTTCTTTTTTATGGTTTCTATGTTCTTTTCTTTAATGTTTCTATGCTAGCTATCTCTTTGTTGAAGTTCTCACTGAGTTCCTTGAGCATCTTTATAACATTTTTTTGAACTCTGTCTCTGGTAGGTTGCTTACGTCCATTTCATTTAATTCTTTTTCTAGATTTTTCTCCTGTTCTTTCACTTGGGACACATTTTTTGTTTCCCCATTTTGGCTGCCTCTGTTCATTTGTTTCTATGTATTAGGTAGATCTATTATGTCTCCCAGCCTTGGCCGAGTGGCCTTATATAGTAGGTGTCTTGTGGGGCCCAGTGGCACAGTCTCCCTGGTCACCTTCTCCAAGTGGTCCAGGAGTGTCCTTTGTGTGGGTTGTGTGTGCCCTCCTGTTATAGCTGAGCCTTGATTGCTATTGGTATGTTAATGGGTGGGATTGACTCTTAGGCTTACTGTCTGTGGGGTTTGGCCACATCCAGAGCTTACCGGCTGCTGTGCAGGAAGCTTACCCCACTGTGTGGGATTTTCCCCAGCAGGCTGTGGTGCCTGTTGAGACCACCCTTTGTGTGTGCCTCTTGTAGGGCTAATTGGGTAGTGCTCTGCTGTGGTGTGATGCCAACTTCCAAATATGTTGGTTCTGGGGCCTCTTGGGAGGGGCTGCAGTGCTGGCCCAGTTCACCCACTGCCTGTGACTGTTGGGGTACTACTTGGTAGGAGCTACAGAGCAAACCACAGTTGTCTTTTTACTGTGCTAAACCTGGAGGTGTGTGGGAGAGGCCATGCTACAAAGCGAGGCTATCTACCACCAGTCCTGGGCCGGGGGCAGCTCCATAAAAAACCAGGACACCTAGATGCCTGCTGCCACCCACTCGCTCCCTTAAGGTCCAGAAACTTATAAAGCCTCATGCAGTCCATGAGTTGGGTGAGGCAGGGTCTCAGGGAGTTACTAGGCTGGGAAGAGTTGTGATAACAGATTAATGTAAATTCTGGTTTGATGCCAGAATTGGAGCTACTCAGTAGAAGTCTCAGAGCACACTGAGGTCAATTGCCACCAACCAGGGGCCTGCAGACCCCAATAGTTTTCCAAGAAAGAGTGCAATGTAGATGGGGCTGGCTGCTTGGGAGAAAGTGCCTCTGGTGCTGGTGGAGTTGGTTGGGGTGCAGTCCCAGTGAGTCAACATTGTGCAGCAGTGGAGCTCACCAGGCCAATCAGATTCAGATTTAGCCATGGTGGGGTCAGGCTCAACACATGAAAGATCATGTCAGCCTGGTGGCTGCATGGGAAAATAAGCTCACAGAGAGAAAATGCTGACTATCTTCCAGTCTTCCCCCCAAATCCACACAACTCAGTTTGCCCTCCTGTAAGTCTCTGATGCCTCCCAAGTCAGTGTCCCTCCACCAGAGCTCAAGGTGAGTGTCTGCCTGTGAGAGAGACTGTGTGCAGCCCCTTTAAGAGGACATCTGGGTTTTCTGCAGCCTTCCTTCCCACCGGTATGGTCAGAATTCCCACTGTTTTCCACAGCCAGATGTTGTGGGGACTCCTCTTCCTGGCACTACTATTCTGGGCTATAGATCCTGGTGTGGGTCTGGGGTCCCTTCCTCCTCCAGGGGGAACCTATACAGCTGAGATATCCCTCCAGATTCTCAACTGCCACATGGAGGTTTGGGGCCTGTTTTGCATCTCCGCCTCTGCTACCAGTCTTGACATGGCTTCTTTATATTTTTAGTCACAGGACTTCTGTTTGGCTAGATTTTAGATGGTTCTCCCGGCTGACTGTTCTATAATTTAGCTGTAATTTTAATGTGTTCATGGAAGGACACAGGCACAGTGTTTATCTATTCTGCCATGTTGGATCTCTTCCTTCTCTCCTTATTTTCAAAGTACAGTTTCACAATGTCTTTTTGCCACTATACCCACAGTGTCAGGGAAAATATTCACATACTCCAACCATGGAAATTCATCAAGTTGAGAAAGAAAATAGATAAAACATTAAAAAGAGTAGTACAAATTATTACCATTGCTTTTTTGTATTATATTCAGGCTCAGGCCCAAATGGAAATACTTTTTTCCCTTTCAACTTCTCCAAAGAAATTCACCTCTGTAATTTAGGAGAGAAAAGGATACAGTGAAAAAACCATAGTATGTATGAAAAAACCAAGTAGTATGAGAAAGCCATAGAAAATATAGGATGAAAATTTCAAAATATTATATGCCAATAAAAACAAATAATGTGACAAATTGAGGTACTTCTTTGAGAGAAAGTTGTGTTTAGTTTTGACCCAGGAAAGAGTGACTTATTTAAAAAAATACAATGTAGATGAATTCTGGAAATTTAACTATGTTTTATTTGGGGGTTTTATCCTTCAACAATCTCATCTTTTGTTTAGCTTTCTTCAGGAAGTAATTAAAGATTAAGAAGCTGTGAGAGTAAAGGGGGTGTGGCCATGTGTGTGAGACCATGTATGAATTTGTGAGAGATGGCAGTTGGGCAAGACCATTGGCTGCCTAGGAATGTGGGAACAGACACTATTCATTAGGCTATTCAGTCTCTCTGACTCAAAAGGCAATGCTTTATTTTCCTCAAAGACATATTTAACAGAGGAAAAAGATTACTGAATCCTTTACTAACTACTTTAGTAGGAGATTCTTCATATTCAATCAAGGTGGAAGCAAAAGAACTAAGCCTCCCTGTCTATGGCAACAAATTGAGATGTTGTAAACACCAAAGCAAAGCATGAGTATGAATTCAAATTCCAGAGAATGACATAAAATCTCTTACATGAAAACTCCACCACTTTTGGTCTGTCAACTTTGTGTATGTGTGTTTTAGCTAAGACCTCTATCATGTCACATAATTATCATTTCTTCTAGTTGTAGGAACAATTAAGATCGAGTCTCTTGACTTTTTCTGTCTGACTTATTTCCCTTAGCATAATAATCTCAAGATCCAACTATGTTGTCACAAATGGCACTATTTCATCTTTTCTTATGGCAGAATAGTATTCTATTGTGTATATAGACCACGTCTTCTTTATCCAATCATCTATCAAAGGACACTTTGGTTATTTCCATGTCTTGGCCCCCGTAAATAAAGCTGTAATGAACATCACTGATATGTAGGATATAAAAACTGAAAACAACAAAGGAGCAAGACAAACAAAGAAAAAAAACTCATAGACACAGACAATTGTTTAGTGGTTACCAGAGGGTAAGGGGGGAGGAGGATGGTAGATGAGGGTAAAGGGGATCAAATATATGGCGATGGAAGGAGAACTGAGTCAGGGTGGTAAACATGCAATATGATATACAGATGATATATTACAGAATTGTACACTTGAAACCTATGAAACTTTACAAACCATTGCCACCCCAATAAAGTTTAATTAAAAAAGAAAAAAGATCTAGTCTCTTAGCAAGCTTAAAGTTTATAGTACAGTATTGTTGTCTGTAATCCCTGTACTGTGTATGAGATCTCTAGGACATATTTATCTCCTAGTTGCAAGTATGTACCCTTAAACAACATCAGCCTCTTTCCCACTCCCCAGTCTTTGGTAACCACCATTCCACTCTCTGTTTCCTCAACTTTTTTTGTTTGTTTGATTCCTGCCCCCCCCTTTTTAAGTTCTACATATAAGGGATATCATAGTGTTTGCCTTTCTCTGTCTGACTTACCTCATATCTTTAAGGTCCATCCATGTTGTTTCAAATGGCAGGATTTCCTTTTTTCCTCATTGCTGAACAGTACATCATTGTATATATACCACATCTCTTTGTCCATTCACCTGGGTCTGTCAACTTTTAAAACACAGCACCCAAACAGTTACAATTTTCTCCCTGGTCTTAGATGCCTTAGAAATGTACTTCATATGTCTTCAGGTTTCCTGAATACAGTGATTGGGTACAAATGTGTTCTATCACTTGAGATAAATGGTTATTTCATCAGAAGAATTACATATTTAGAATTCATCCAACTATTTCCCCGTGAATAAATGTTTCAATCATGCTGCACATAGACAATCTGAATGTTGTCACAGAAAATAAATAATTTTGGTGTTCAGTGTACCTTGGGACAAACAGAATTAAAAAAACAAATCAAAATCTCCTTGTGAGGAACTTCTGGCAATCTAATTGGTAGCTAGGTTTCTTCAGGTGCAATTTAGAGGATAATTACTCAATGATTCTAGAAATTTTCCCACATCAAAAAGCCTAGATAGATATGACATCATAGAAACGGCGGCATGAGGTGAGCCCCTTGAAATTTCCCCTGGAATTTACAACAAATTGAACAGCTATAATTCCACAAAGGACTCCCTGTGCAGCAGAAAGGCAGGACTAAGAAACGCTCAACTGAAATCATCTAAAGGTGGGCAAATTGGGTGAACGGGGAAGGAGTGAAGCGGAAAGTGGGGAGATGCTGGCCACGCAGGTTCAGGACACAAGCTGGAGCTCTCTGCATTCTGGAGCCATGGGAGAGGGAAGAATTGGGACTGCTAATGGCCCACAGTCCGGCCTGAGGGATCAGCATATAACACGGCTGAACCCAAAGCTCACGGCAGAGACCTTGGAGAAAAGACTGAGGAAAGAAGGATGAAAAGGAGGTTTAAGCCCTCACTGCCAAGCAGAGGATGGAAGGCTTAGGCACGGAGCCTAGCCAACCCTTACAGACCCTCCCAGGCTTGCCCCACCCCCACCCTCCCAGTGCTAGAAGTGGAACAGTGTCAGATCAAAGGAACAGAATATTTGCAGTTCTGAGACTGTGGCCCACAGCCAAGGACTTGCAGCCCAATAGTTCTGGTGAAGGGGAGGGAGCCCTGGGTGGAGGACAGGCTCTTCTGGTGGTCACCACCGCAACCTCTCACAACCCACTCCGCTCCCACTTCCACTTATCTGGGGGGATTCCTGTAGGGGTAAACAGAGCTGCTGAGATACACAGTCTCTGAATCTGGTGCAGGAACAGCTTCAGAATTTCAGAAGCTTTCCACATCCTGCAATGGAGGCAGTGCCCTGAGACCCAGACAGGGCTCACAGAGGAGAAGCCCACCTTCCAGGGAATCCCCACATTGTGTGTGAAGCTGGAACAGAGCAGAGAAAATATACCACTACAGCATGAGAGAGAACTAAAGGCTGTAGTTGGGAAAAAAAATAAAGCATTCTACCAACACATACTGGAAAACAAAGAAAAGACCTCTTCCTACCAACCTGTTGCAGAACCCACTCCTGTAGATGCCTAGGATGAGAAATAATAATTCACTAATCGCCATGAATAACCAAGGTAACAAGGTAGCTCAGAAAGAGAATGAAAAGTTCCCAGGAAATGAACTTAAAGACATGGAAATATGTGACTTAAATGACAGAGACTTCAAGATTGTAGTTCTTAAAAAACTCAATGAGATGCAAGAAAACATAGACAGGCAATGCACTCAAGAAATGCACTCAAAGAATAAAATGAACATTTTACCAGAGAGACTGAAATTAAAAAAACAAAAACAAATAGAATTTCTGGAGATGAAGAACTCAATGAAAGAAATGAAGAATGAAATAGCCAGCTTATATGATAGAGCTGACCAGATGGAGGAAAGAATCAGTGACACTGAAGATAGAAATCTGGAAATGACACAAATTGAAGAAAAGAGAGATTTGAGACTTAGAAGTGAAAGAACTCTATAAGAACTTTCTACTTCCATTAGAAAGAGCAATATAAGAATAATGGGCATACCAGAAGGAGAAGAAAGAGAGAAGGGAAAAGAGAATATATTCAAACAAATAGTCGAAGAGAACTTCCCAAACTTGTGGAAAGAACTGGATCCTCAAACCCAAGAAATATACAGAACACCAAATTACCTCAATCCCAACAGGCCTTCTCCAGAGCACATTGTATTGAAGCTATCAAAAATTAACAACAAAGAAAGAATCCTCAAGGCATCCAGGGAAAAGAAGATGGTAACCTACAAAGGAAAGCCCATTAGATTATCATCAGATTTTTCAGCAGAAACTCTATAAGTCAGGAGGGAGTGGAATCAAATATTCAAACTATTGAAAGGGAGAAATTATGACCCAAGAATAATATGTCACATCCTTTAGATATGATGGAGGAATAAAGACTTTTCCAGACATACAGAAACTGATGGAATTTCCTGACACCTAACCTGCACTACAAGAAATACTGAAGGAGGTTTTTCAATCTGAAACAAAAAAGCAAAAGAATACAAAACTATGAGTAGTATTACAAACAGACAAACAGAATCAGGAAATGGCAACCCCTACACCAAATAGGACACTACACACTTAACATAGGACACTATAACATACAGGGTAAAGAAGGAAAACAAAAAAAAACACTTAAAGAAAGAGGAAAAAGGCAGCTTTCTACGACAGTGCAGAAATCAACTCACAGCATAAATAGGGATAATATGTGACAGCAAAAGCATAAAAGGGAGGAGAGCAAAGGTCTAAACTGCCACAAGGGAATGGAGAAAGTAAGTATGCTGAAGAAAATGGAATACTCTAAATGTGAAGCTTTCTTTTACATAAACTTAATGACAACCACTCAAAAAAAATCCAGAACTGAAATATATACTGTAATAAAAGAAGAAACAGGGAAAATCATAGAATACCACCATGCTGAAATAATACACAGCAACAAAAAGGCAAAGAAAGAATGGAGACACAATCTTACAGAAAAGTAAAGACAGAATGATAAGAAATCCTCACATATCAATAATCACCCTAAATGTAAACAGTCTGAACTCACCAATAAAAAGGCACAGAGTAATAGATTGGATCAAAAAAACTAAACTCAACCATATGCTGCCTCCAAGAGACATCTCAGCTACAAGGACAAGTATAGACTAAAGGGAAAGGGTGGAAATTGACACTCCAAACAAATGGTATCCAGAGAGAAACAGGTATAGCTATACCGATATCAGATGAAGCAGACTTCAGGATAAAAAAGGTAACAAGAGACAAAGATGGACATTGTATAATGATGAAGGGGACTGTACAACAGGAAGACATAACAGTCATCAGTATTTATACCCCCAGAAGACACTAATAAATATACCAGGCTACTACTAACAGAACTAAAGGGAGAAGTTGACCAAAATAGAATTATAATAGGGGACCTAAATACAACATTGACATCTATGGATAGATCATCCAAACAGAAAATAAATAACGAAATATCAGCCCTAAGTGACAAATTTGATGAAATGGACATAATTGACATCTATAGAGCACTTCATGCTACAAGATCAGACTATACATCCTTTTCATGTGTACATGGAACATTCTCTAGGATACACAACATATTGGACTTAAAACTAACCTCAGAAAATTTAAGAAGATTGAAATCATACCATGCATATTCTCTGATCACAAGGCTTTGAAATTGGATACCAGATGCAAAAAAAAGCAGGAAAAACCACAAATATGTGGAGATTAAATAACATACTTTTAAAGAACAACTGGATCAAAGAAAAAATTAGAGGAGAGATCAAAAGATACACAGAAACAAATGACAATGAAAATACATCCTACCAAAATTTTTGGGATGCAGCAAAAGCAGTTTTAAGAGGGAGATTTTTATCATTACAGGCCTATCTCAAAAAAACAAGAATAATCACAGGTAGATTAACTCATGTTACACCATAAAGAACTAGAAAAAGTGAAATCACATGGTTCTCTGCTTTTTCTGTCTGACTTATTTCACTGATATGTGGTATATAAACCAAAAACAACAAAAGAACAAGACAAACAAATGAGAAACAGAAACTCATAGACACAGACAATGGTTTGGTGGTTGCCAGAGGGTAAGGGGGGTGGGGGGTGGGAGATGAGGGTAAGGGGAATCGAATATATGGTGATGGAAGGAGAACTGACTCTGGGTGATGAACACACAATGGGATTTATAGATGATGTAATACAGAATTGTACACCTGAAATCTATGTAATTTTACTAACAATTGTCACCTCAATAAATTTAATAAAAAAAGAAAAAAAAAAGAACTAGAAAAAGAATAGGAAATGAAACCCAAAGTCAACAGACTGAAGGAAATAACAAAAATCAGAGCAGAACGAAATGAAATAGAGAACAAAAAGACAATAGAAAAAAATTAATGTGACAAAGAGCTGGTTCTTTAAAAAGATTAACAAAATTGACAAACCCTTGGCTAGACTCACTAAGATAAAAAGAGAGAAGACACTAATAACAAAATCAGAAATGAAAAAGGGGAAGTTATTGGATGACACAGAAACACAAAGCATCATCCAAGAATACTATGAGGACTTTATGCCACCAAATTCAATAACCTAGAAAAAATGGACAAGTTCTTAGAAACATATAGCCTTCCAAGGCTGAACCATGAAGAACTGGAAAATCTAAACAGACCGATCACCAGTAACGAAATTGAATCAGTCATCCAAAACCTTCCCAAAAGCAAAAGTCCGGGACCAGATGGCTTCACTAGTGAATTCTACCAAACCTTCAAAGAGGACCTAATACCAATCCTGCTCAAACTCTTCCAAAAAATTGAGGAAGAGACAGTACTCCCTAACTTATTTTATGAAGCCAACATTACCCTGATACCAAAACTGGCAGGGACAACACAAAAAAAGAGAACTACAGACCAATATCTCTGATGAACATAGATGCAAAAATCCTAAATAAAATTCTAGCAAATCGAATGCATCACGAGCAAGTGGGGTTCATCCCAGGGGCACAAGGATGGTTCAACATATGCAAATCCATCGATGTGATACATTACATAAACAAAATAAAGCACAAAAATCATATAGTTATATCAATTGGCGCAGAAAAAGCATTTGACAAGATGCAACATCAATTTATGATTAAAACACTTAATAAAATAGATATAGAAGGAAAATACCTTAACATAATAAAGGCCATATATGACAAGCCCTCTGCTAATCTCATAATTAATGGAGAAAAACTGAAGCCCTTTGCTCTACGTTCAGGAACACGACAGGGCTGTCCCCTGTCACCTCTACTTTTCAACATAGTGTTGGAAGTCCCTGCCAGAGCAATCAGGCAAGAGAAAGAAATAAAACGTATCCAAATTGGGAATGAAGAAGTTAAATTGTCACTCTTTGCAGATGACATGATGCTATATATAGAAAACCCTAAAGACTCCACCAAAAAGCTATCAGAAACAATCAACGAATACAGTAAAGTTGCTGGCTACCAAATCAACATACAAAAGTCCATTGCATTCCTATATACTAACAATGAAATCTCACAAAAAGAAATAAAAAAAGCCCAATTTCTTTTCCAATTGCAGCAAAAAGAATAAAATATCTACGAATAAACTTAATCAAGGATGTGAAAGAACTATATGCTGAAAACTACAAGACATTTTTAAAAAAAAATTGAAGAAGACACAAAAAAATGGAAAGACATTCTCATGGATTGGAAGAATCAACGTAGATAAAATGGCAGTATTACCCAAAGAAATATACAGATTTAAAGCGATCCCCATCAAAATTTGAATGGCGTTTTTTAAAGAAATAGAACAACAAATCATCAGATATGTTTGGAACAACAAAGACCTGAATAGCTAAAGCAATCTTAAGAAAAAAGAACAATGCTGGATGTATCATACTCCCTGACTTCAGCTTGTACTACAGGGTAACAATAATCAAAACAGCATGGTATTGGCAGAAAAACAGACACATAGACCAATGAAATAGAATTGAGAACCCAGAAATAGAATCACATAAATATTGACAGATAAATGTTGACATAGAAGCCAAAAATATGCAATGGAGAAAAGACAGCCTCTTCAATAAGTGGTGCTGTCAGAATCAGAAAGCCACGTGGAAAAGAATGAAACTGGATTGCTATCTGTAACCATGTACCAAAACTAACTAAAAATGGATCAAAGACTTAAACATAAAACTGGAGACAATAAACTGCATAGAAGAAAACATAGGTTCTAGACTTAAGGACCTTGGGTTCAAAGAGCATTTTATGAATTTGACTCCAAAGACAAGGGAAATAAAGCTAAAATAAACGAATGGGACTCTATGAAACTTAAAAGCTTCTGCACAGCAAAAGAAACTATCAACAAAATAAAGAGGCAAGCAACTGAATGGGAGATTTTCGCAAACAATGCCTCCAATAAGGGGCTAATATCAAAAATATACAAGGAACTCATGCAACTCAACAACAAAAAAGGAAACAGGGTGGGGGGTGGGAGATGAGGGTAAGGGGGATCGAATATATGGTGATGGAAGGAGAACTGACTCTGGGTGGTGAACACACAATGGGATTTATAGATGATGTAATACAGAATTGTACACCTGAAATCTATGTAATTTTACTAACAATTGTCACCCCAATAAATTTAATTAAAAAAAAAAAAAAAGAAAAATGGGCAGAGGACCTAAAGAAACATTTCTCCAAAGAGGACATAGAAATGGCAAATAGATGTATGAAAAAATGCTCAACATCACTAATCATCAGAGAAATGCAAATAAAACCCACAATGAGATATCACCTCACACCAATCAGAATGGCTATAATCAACAAGACAAATAGTAACAAGTGTTGGAGAGGCTGTGGAGAAAAAGGAACCCTCATACACTGTTGGTGGGAATGCAGACTGGTGCACCCACTATGGAAGGCAGTATGGAGGTTCCTAAAAAAATTAAGAGTAGAATTACCATATGATCCCGCAATCTCTCTCCTGCATATCTCCCCCAAAAATCTGAAAACATTTATCCATAAAGACACATGTACTCCAATGTTCATTGCAGCTTTATTTACGGTGGCCAAGACATGGAAACAACCAAAATGTCCTTCAACAGATGAACGGATAAAGAAGTTGTGGTGTATATACACAATGGAATACTATTCGGTGGTAAGAAAAGATGAAATAGGACCATTTGTGACAACATCAATGGATCTTGAGATTATAATGCTAAGTGAAATGAGTCAGACAGAAAAAGCAGAGAATCGTGTGATTCCACTGATATGTGGTATATAAACCAAACACAACACAAAAACAAGACAAATAAATGAGAAACAAAAACTCATAGAGACAATAATTTAGTGGTTATCTGAGGGCAAGGGGGAAGGAGGTGGTAGATGAGGGTAAAGGGGATCAAATACGTGGTGATGGAAGGAGAACAGACTCTGGGTGGTGAACACACAATGTGATTTACAGATGACGTAATACAGAATTGTACACCTGAAATCTATGTAACTTTACTAACAATTGTCACCCCAATGCACTTTAATTTAAAAAAAGTCTTATAGTTTTCAATATATAAGTCTTTCACATCATTGGTTAAGTTTATCCTAGGTGTTTTATTCTTTTTGTAGCAGTTGCAAAAGGAATTGTTTTCTTTATTTCTTTTTCTGACATTTCATTGTTAGTATACAGGAATGCAGTGGACTCTTGTACATTGATTTTATAGGTGGCAACTTTACTGTATTCTTTGATTGTTTCTAATAGCTTTTTGGTGGAGTCTTTAGGGTTTTCTATATATAGCGTCATGTGATCTGCAAAAAGTGACAATTTAACTTCTTCATTCCCAATTTGGATGCCTTTTATTTCTTTCTCTTGCCTGATTGGTCTGGCAGGGACTTCCAATACTATGTTGAAAAGCAGAGGTGATAGGGGACAGCTCTGTTGTGTTCTTGAATATAGAGCAAAGGGCTTCAGTTTTTCACTGTTAATTGTGATAGTAGATGAGGGTTTGTCATATATGGCCTTTATTATTTTGAGGTAATTTTCTTCTATACCCATTTTATTAAGTGTTTAAATCATAAATCGATGTTGTATCTTGTCAAACGCTATTTTTGCTTCATTGATATAATCATATGATTTTTGTCCTTTATTTTGTTTATGTGATCGATTGATCAATTTGCATATGTTGAACCATCTTTGTGCCCCTGGGATGAACCCCATTTGGTCGTGATGGATAATCTTTTAATGCATTGTTGTATTCGATTTGCTAGAATGTTGCTTAGGATTTTTGCATCTGTATTCATCAGAGACATTGGTCTGTAATTTTTTGTGTGTGTTATCCTTACCAGGTTTTGGTATCAGGGTAATGTTGGCCTCATAAAATCAGTTAGGGAGTATTGTGTCTTCTTCAACTTTTTGGAAGAGTTTGAGCAGGACAGATAATAGATATTTGATTGTTTAGTAGCATTCACTAGTGAAGCCATCTGATCCTAGAAATTTGCAATCTTGAAATCTCTGTCATTTAAGTGACATATTTCAATGTTTTCAAGTTCATTTTACCAAAAGTTCTCTTTTTTTTTCCTTAGCTGCCTTTTTACCTTTGTTATTCACGACAATTAATGAATTATTATTTCTCTTCCTGGGCATCAACAGGAGGGGTTCTGCAGTAGGTTGATATGAAGAGATCTTTCTTTTGCCTTCCAGTAGGATTGCAGGAATGTTTTATTTTCTCTCCCACTGCAACCTTTTATTTTCTCTCATGGGATTGACTTTTATTTTCTCTTGTGCTGTTCCAACTTCTAATGTGATGGAAGGTGGGCTTCGCCTCTGTGAGTAGGTCTCCTGGCACCACCTCTGTAGGAGGATGTGGATGGTGATAGAGTTCTGAGCTTCTGAAATTTCAATGCTGCCCCTGCAGCCCGATGCAGAGCCTGTGTGTCTCAGCAGCTCTGGTATCTGCCCTGGTATCTGCCCAGAAATGTGGAGGCAGGGTGAGCTGTAAGAGGTGGCCGGTGCATTTGTGGCTTTGAGGAATGGTGACTACCAGCCCACAGCTCTCTTGCCCTTATAGCTTTTTCCCTATCACCGGAATCAGACAGTCTCACTGTGTATCTGCAGCTGTGGAGACCAGTTCTAAGGGCTATAGATGTTCTGTTCTTTTTCTTTTTTTAATTAAAGATTATTGGGGTGACAATTGTCAGTAAAGTTAAATAGATTTCAGGTGTACAATTCTGTATTACATCATCTATAAATTCCATTTTGTGTTCACCACCCAGAGTCAGTTCTCCTTCCATCACCATGTATTTGATCCCCCTTACCCTCATCTCCCACCCTCCTCTCCCCTTATCCTCTGGTAACCACTAAACTATTGTCTGTGTCTATGAGTTTTTGTTTCTCATTTGTTTGTCTTGTTCTTTTGTTGTTTTTGGTTTATATACCACACATCAGTGAAATCATATGGTTTTCTGCTTTTCTGTCTGACTTATTTCGCTTAGCATTATAATCTCAAGATCCATCGATGTTGTCACAAATGGTCCTATTTCATCTTTTCTTACCACCGAATAGTATTCCATTCTGTATATATACCACAACTTCTTTATCCATTCATCTATCAAAGGACATTTTGGTTGTTTCCATGTCTTGGCCACCGTAAACAAAGCTGCAATGAACATTGGAGCACACATGTCTTTATGTATAAATGTTTTCAGATATTTTTGGGTAGACACCTGTAGTCACACAACAGCCTAGCCAACTGTCCCCTGTGTCTTTCCTTAAGGAAAGAAGAGTCTGTGAGACTGTGCCTTTCTGGGTCATTGTTCCATCCTTATGTTTACACCTTATGTCTCTCTGTCTGGTCCCCAAAAGATAGTTTGCAGCCAAAGACGGGTAAGATATCTCACGGGAGATACAACCTAAGCCAGGCGGAACTGAGTGGGGACCCCCAATGAGCTGCCTTAGAAAAATATGGGAAGGGGCCTTGCCTCCCCTTCTCCCTGCCTGGGAATAGCTGTTGCCAGCCCTGCCTTTTCCCTGGCACCTGTTTGTGAGAGAAATTACAAAAACAATAAAGATCAGTTCTCTCCACTTAGCTCAACAGAACTGTTACAAAATAAGAGACTTGACACTGAGAAGGTACATACCTTAATTAGGACATTGTGGGACCTTGTGCTTCAGCTGTTGACTGACAAAGGGTGATTGAGATAAATATTTTTCTGTTATGATGTATGAGTTTCAGAGACTGTGTAAGAGACAATGTTGCTTTCTCTTGTTTTTGTATACCTATTCAATAAAAACCCCCAGTCGGCCATATTCTGGGCTCCAGTCCTCTGAGACTGAGAGACCCCTGGCCTTCGGAGAGATTTAACTGCATTAAGTCTCTGTTCGTTTCTTTCTTAAAAACTTAACCCAAACCTCCCCTTCTCGCACCCTCATTGCCCGTGTTGCGCTGGACGCGACAGACACCCAGGAGAGGGATTCCTGGGTCTTATGGTAATTCTATTCGTAATTTTTTGAGTAACCTCCACACTGCCTTCCAGAACGGCTGCATCAGTCTGCATTCCCACCAACAGTGGCATCCTTGGTTAAGTTTATTCCTAGGTATTTTATTCTTTTTGTTGCAGTTGCACAAGGAATTTTGTTTTTTTTTGTTGTTGTTTCTTTTGTGAGATTTCATTGTTATTATATAGCAATGCAATGGACTTTTGTATGTTGATTTTGTAGCCAGCCTCATTACTGTATTTGTTGATTGTTCCTAGTAGCTTTTTGTGGAGTCTTTAGGGTTTTCTATATACAGCATCATGTCATCTGCAAAGAGTGACAATTTAACTTCTTCATTCCCAATTTGGATGCATTTTATTTGTTTCTCTTGCCTGATTTCTCTGCCGAGGACTTCCAACACTATGTTGAAAAGCACACAAGCCCTGTCGTGTTCCTGAACGTAGATAAAAGGACTTCAGTTTTTCACCATTAATTATGAGATTAGCTGAGGGTTTGTCATATATGGCCTTTATTGTGTTAAGGTATGTCGGGCGGGAGACCCTGCTCGCTATGCCATTTGTCGTGTGCGGAGGCCTTCTTGCCGTGCCATCTTTCAGGCGGGGTGGCCTGCAGGGTCTCTGCTCCCGCTCCCCACACAAGAACGCAGGATATGGTGAGGCCAAAAAGGAACACCCACGGAGCCATAGGTAGGGGAGTCATACCACCATGGTCTCACTGGAGGCTGGGCCCACCAGACGCCGACCTGCCGTCCGCTTTTCCGCCAACTGACCAACCGACGACTCTTCTCCACTCTCTCCTCTGTTCCTCTCTCTCGGCTCTCCTCTTCCGCTCTCCTCGGCTCTCCTCTTCTGCTCTCTTCAGCTCTGCTCGGCTCTGCTCGGCTCATCGGCAATCCTCGGCTCTCCTTGGCAGTCCTCCGTAGTCGCAGCAGTTATACCAGCGGCCAATTGGCTAACCGGCCACAGCCAACGGCCAATCAGCCACAGCCGACGGCCATTCACCACCCGAGCCAGCACCCCTTCACATGAGGCCGAGAGCCTGTAAACTACTCTCTGGGGCTCTGTCCCCACACTCCACCCCTACAGGGTCTTGCCTCACAATCTACGCGACAAGCGTCTTCCATGAGGGTCCCTGTGCCGTATTAGCCTACTGACACCTACAGACGAAAAGAAACGATAGTCTTAGGAACCAACAACGGCAAATCCCTCCCATCTGGGAGGATACATGCTAGCTTTTTGTCCTGGGAAAGGAGGGTCGCTGCCACTGGCACCTTTCCCGGTTTGTGGTACCAGACCTTTACGGCAGTACTTGGGGTCCCTTGTATAGTTTCAACATGTAACAAAACAGGGGACCCCATAATAGGCCATAGTGAGAGCACATAGTTTCCTCGCAAAATCATCCCGGTTTCGGGACCTCTGTATACTACAGTGACTTGTGGTGGCCATTCAGCCACCACCCCTGGTGTCACTTGCAAATCATGAGTCAAACCAGCCCCCCATGGGGCTATCAGACCCAACCACCGACAGTGGGGGCTTTTGACCTGCCACGGCCAAGTCCATTGCTGCTGTTCCCCTGCTTTCAAGCATGTGGGTGCTGGCAGCAAAATGTTCCCATTTCTGCCGTAGCCTGGCTTTAACAGAGTCTCACTACTGGTAACTTGTAATAACACCCAAAAACTTGACGGATAAGCCAGGGCCTTGGACCTTTTCCTCATTCACTGCCCAGCTGCATGACTTCAGGTGGCGGAGAAGAGAGGGAGCTGCTTGCTCTAAATCAGAAAGAGAATCTGAGGTTAACAGAATGTCTTCAACATAATGAAACAAGGCCACAGAGGATGGGTGATCCCACTGTGCCAAATCCTGGGCCACAAGCCCGTGGCAGATAGTGGGGCTGTGCAAGTATCCTTGTGGAAGGACTTGAAAAGTCCACTGCCGCCCATCCCACGTAAAAGCAAACTGCTCTTGACACTCGGGTGCAATGTCAATGGAGAAAAAAGCACTGGCCAAGTCCACTACATAGTGATATGTCCCCAGGCGGACAGTCAGACGATCCATTAAATCATGAATTGAAGGCACTGCAGCGTGCAAGGGTGGCATCACCTTATTTAACTCCCTATAGTCCACAGTCATTCGCCAGGTCCCATCTGGCTTCTTGACAGGCCATACTGGGGAGTTAAAGGGATTGTGCGTTGGCCTCACTATATGTGTCTTTTTCAATTTCAATATTGTACGACCAATCTCCTCCTGTCCTCCTGGCAGGCGGTACTGTTGCACTGTAACCACACGCCAGGGCTGTGGCAACACTTGAGGAGGGTGGTGAGCATGACCGCGTGTCACCACTTTCACCACCTGGATCTGGAGACGGAACTCTCCTACCGACGTCTGTAAGCTGAGGCCATGTAGCACGTCCACCCCTAGAATATACTCCGGAATGGGGGAGACATAAACCTTGTAGGTACGAGGAGGAAGCTTTCCTATACCCAGTGGTAAGGAAATGGCTTTCACAGTCACAGTTTTTCCCCCGTAGCCATCAATGCAGACTGCTGGTCCAGAGAACAGTTCTGGGTTCCCATAAACGAGACTGCAGTCGGCGCCAGTGTCAACTAGAGCCAAAACCCTCTGTACATTCGAAGGGGACCAATGTATGGACAGTTCCACGTGGGGCCTCCGGTCCCTGCTCGTCCCCTCTGACCAGGTACCTTGGCCCCACCCCTAATCAAGCTGCAAGGGGTCAGCCTCAAGCGGCTGCATGAAGTCCTGGAGGGACACAGGTCGCGTTTTCCCAGGCTCCTCCTTTATGTTTCTCCGGAATTGTTGTTCCGGACGCAACTGTTTCCAAAGTTCCAGCAGGAGTGCATTGGGTTGTTGGTCTATTTTCTTCCTATCAACCCCTGCTGCCACGAGATCACGCCATATCTGTGCGCGTGTTACTCTCTGAGGCCCGCGACCTCGCCCCTTTTACCTTTGGTTTGGGCTTCAACTGTGCGGACCTCCTGTCTTAACTTCCTTCGCCTTCGGCTTTCAACATCCCCTAGGGTGGCCATGGCAGTTGTAACTTCACGGATCCGCCGCCCTACATACGGTGTAAGAATAGCAACCAAGGATCCAAAAGCACTCGCAGGTGCAGTGTCCAAAACCAGATCTCTCATGCTGGCAGTAAAAAGCTCGTCATCTGGGCCCTGCACGTTGAGGTTAAAAATAGCATGTCTCATACCCATTTCATGGATTATTTGCGTAAGTTCTGTATATGACTGCCATTGACTCACAGTGTCTGGCAGCTTGCCAGCCTGTTCCCATATGGTGCGTACCGCAGCTGTGAGCCTCGCCATTAGAGAATGGTTGCCCTGGTTGTTGGCCAATCTATGGCAGTTTTGTAACGTTTGTCGCAGGGACGGATGCACTGTCACGAAGGCTAGCTTTTCCATCTCGCCTGGGGAGCAGAGAATGCTGTCTACTCCCTCATCCCATAAACGTAATAGCCAAGCTGAGACTGGCTCTCCAGGGCTCTGTCTGTACCGCCTCCCTAGCTCCTGCAGCTCAGTGGGAGTGTATGGGGTGTAGGTTGTGAACTCAGTCACAGCTGGGTTGCCGGCAGCAATGCCCCCAGGGCCCAAAGGTTGCTCACGTTTTACCCTTTGCTTAAAGATTGGCTGGGCTTGGGGGTTGGGAGCTACATTGTCTCCACTTGCTTCCTCCGCCTCTGCCTCAGAGTCTCCACTTTGGGGCCCCTGTTCTAACAGGCGTACCTGGGCTTCCAGCGCTTCCAACCGGGACACCTGGTTCGGCACCCGGGCCACTTCATTAAGCCCATTTTCCGTGTTGAGACTCAAGGCCTTGAGGAACATCCAGCCCACGCGGCCGGCTGTAGCCTTCTCCTCCTCCGGCAACCGCTCAGCCAGAGCCTGCAGGGCCCTCTCCACACTGGCCGGAGAGTCGTCCATGTCCTTCCACCCCTCCATGGGGGTCCAACTCCTGAGAACAGTGGCCACCGGACACCATACACTGTGTGGGGGCCATACATCCTCCTGCCCAGAGTCAGACGCCATTCCTACCTGGTCGGAATCCTGCTCACCGTGCCAGGTGTCTGAGTGGGTGGAGGCCTAGGTGTAAGATGTCCACCACCCTCGGAGCTTAAGGCCACAGCAGATCACCAAAATGAAGGCAATGCTGTCCATGGCCAAGAGGGAGGTGTGCCATCTGGAGGCTCGAGTCTCCCAGGCAGATCGTGCCTCCCGCTCCCGGTGTAGCTCCTCGCGGGCATCCTGAAGCTGAACTTTTGTACGCATAAACTGCTCGACCATCCTTCGGTAAGTTTCGGCTAGTACCATACCCTGCTCGCTGCGCCATTTGTCGTGCGCGGAGGCCTTCACGCCGCGCCATCTTTCAGGCGGGGCGGCCTGCGGTGTCTCTGGTCCCGCTCCCCACATAAGAACGCAGGATATGGTGAGGCCAACAAGGAACACCCACGGAGCCATAGGTAGGGGAGCCATACCACTATGGTCTCACTGGAGGCTGGGCCCACTGGACCCGTGACCTGCCGTCCACCTTTCTGCCGACCGACTGACGACTCTTCTCCACTCTCTCCTCTGTTCCTCTCTCTTGGCTCTCCTCTTCCACTCTCCTTGGCCCTCCTCTTCCGCTCTCTTCGGCTCTGCTCGGTTCCTCGGCAATCCTCGGCAATACTTCGTAGCCGCAGCAGTTATACCAGAGGCCAATGGCTAACCGGCCACAGCCGACGGCCAATCAGCCACAGCCAAAGGCCATTCACCACCTGAGCCAGCACCCTTCCACATGAGGCCGAGAGCCTGTAAACTACTTTCTGGGGCTCTGTCCCCACAAGGTATTTTCCTTATATACCTATTTTATTAAGTGTTTTGATCATAAATGGATGTTCCATCTTGTCAAATGCTTTTTCTGCATCAATTGATATAATCATATGATTTTTGTCCTTTATTTTATTTATGTGATGTATCACATTGATGGATTTGCGGATGTTGAACCATCCTTGTGCCCCTGGGATGAACCCCACTTGCTCGTGATGAATAATCTTTTTAACACATTGTTGCAATCGATTTGCTAGAATTTTGTTTAGGATTTTTGCATCTGTAGTCATCAGAGATATTGGTCTGTAGTTTTCTTTTTTTGTGTTGACTTTACCAGGTTTTCGTATCAGAGTAATGTTGGCATCATAAAGTGAGTTAGGGAGTACTGTCTCTTCTTCAATTTTTTGGAAGAGTTTGAGCAGGATTGGTATTAGATCCTCTTTGAAGGTTTGGTAGAATTCACTAGTGAAGCCATCTGGTCCCGGACTTTTGCTTTTGGGAAGGATTTTGATGACTGATTCAATTTCTTTACTGGTGATCAGTCTGTTTAGATTTTCCAGTTCTTCATGGTTCAGCCTAGGAAGGCTATATGTTTCTAAGAACTTGTCCATTTCTTCTCGGTTATTGAATTTGGTGGCATATAGTCCTTCATAGTATTCTTGGATGATCCTTTGTGTTTCTGTGTCATCCAGTAATTTCCCCTTTTTCACTTATGATTTTGTTTATTAGTGTCTTCTCTCTTTTTATCTTAGTGAGTCTAGCCTAGGGTTTGTCAATTTTGTTAATCTTTTCAAAGAACCAGCTCTTTGTCACATTAATTTTTTCTATTGTCTTTTTGTTCCCTATTTCATTTAGTTCTGCTCTGATTTTTGTTATTTCCTTTCTTCTGCTTTTTCTAGTTTCATTTGTTCTTGTTTTTCTAGTGCTTTAAGGAGTAACGTGAGGTTATTTTGTTGGGATTTTTCTTGTTTCTTGAGATAGGCCTGTAATGATATAAGTTTCCCTCTTAAAACTGCTTTCGCTGCATCCCAAAAATTTTAGTAGGATGTATTTTCATTTTCATTTGTTTCTATGTATCTTTTAGTCTCTCCTCTAATTTCTTCTTTGACCCAGTCTTCTTTAAAAGTATGTTGTTTAATCTCCGTGTATTTGTGTTTTTTCCTGCTTTCTTTTTTCAGTTCATATCCAGTTTCAAAGCTTTGTAGTCAGAGAATATGCTTGGTATGATTTCAATCTTCTTAAATTTGCTGAGACTGATTTTATGTCCCAATGTATGGTCTATCCTTGAGAATGTTCCATGTACACAAGAAAAAAATGTATAGTCTGATGTTTTAGGATGAAATGCTCTATAAATATCAATTGTGTCCATTTCATCTAGTGTGTCATTTAGGGCTGCTATTTTGTTATTTATTTTCTGTTTGGATGATCCATCTGTAGCTGTCAATGATGCATTTCGGTCCCCTAGTATAGTTGTGTTTTGGTCAATTTCTCCCTTTAGTTCTGTTAGTATTTGCTTGGTATGTTTTGGTGCTCCCTTCTTGGGGGCACAAATATTGATGACTGTTATGTCTTCTTGTTGTATAGTCCCCTTAACATTATGAAATGTCCATTTTGTCTCTTGTTATCTTTTTCACCCTGAAGTCTGTTTCATCTGATATCATTATGGCTACACCTGATTTTCTCTGGATAGCATTTGCTTGGAGTGTGAATTTCCACCCTTTCACTTTGAGTCTATGTTTGTCCTTACAGCTGAGATGTGTCTCTTGGAGACAGCATATGGTTGGGTTTAGTCTTTTTATGCAATCTGCTACTCTGTGCCTTTTTATTGGTGAGTTCAGTCCATTTATATTTAGGGTGATTATTGATATCAGAGGATTTTCTATCATTCTACCTTTGGTTTTCTGGTAAGATTGTGTCTCCATGGTTTCTTTGCCTTTTTGTTGTTGTCTATTATTTCTGTGTGGTGGTATTCTATGATGTTTCCCTCTGTTTCTTCTTTTATTAGAGTATATTTTTCAGTTCTGAATTTTTTTTTAAATTTATTGGGGTGACAATTGTTAGTGAAATTATATAGATTTCAGGTGTACACTTCTGTATTACATCATCTATAAATCCCATTGTGTGTTCACCACCACGAGTCAGTTCTCTTTCCGTCACCATATATTTGATCCCCCTTACCCTCATCTCCCGCCCCCCACCCCCCTTACCCTCTGGCAACCACTAAACTATTGTCTGTGTCTATGAGTTTCTGTTTCTCATTTGTTTGTCTTGTTCTTTTGTTGTTTTTGGTTTATATACCAAATATCAGTGAAATCACATGGTTCTCTGCTTTTTCTGTCTGACTTGTTTCGCTTAGCATTATACTATCAACATGCATCCATGTTGTCACAAATGTTCCTATATCATCTTTTCTTACCGCCGAATAGTATTCCATTCTGTATATATACCACAACTTCTTTATCCATTCATCTAACGAAGGACATTTTGGTTGTTTCCATGTCTTGGCCACCGTAAACAAAGCTGCAGTGAACATTGGAGCACACGTGTCTTTATCTCTAAATGTTTTCAGAATTTTTGGGTAGATACCCAGGAGAGGGATTGCTGGGTCATATGGCAATTCTATTTGTAATTATTTGAGGAACCTCCACACTGCCTTCCATAACGGCTGCACCAGTCTGTATTCCCACCAACAGTGTATGAGGATTCCTTTTTCTCCACAGCCTCTCCAACATTTGTTACTATTTGTCTTGTTGATGATAGCCATTCTGACTGGGGTGAGGTGATATCTCATTGTGGTTTTGATTTGCATTTCTCTGATGATTAGTGATGTTGAGCATTTTTTCATATGTCTATTTGCCATTTGTATGTCCTCTTTGGAGAAATGTCTCTTCAAGTCCTCTGCCCATTTTTCAATTGGGTTGTTTGTTTTTTTGTTGTTGAGTTGCATGAGTTCCTTGTATATTCTGGATACTAGCCCCTTATCGGAGGCACTGTTTGCAAAAATCTTCTCCCATTCAGTTGGTGGCCTCTTTATTTTGTCAATGGTTTCTTTTGCTGTGCAGAAGCTTTTAAGTTTCATATAGTCCCATTCGTTTATTTCAGCTTTTACTTCCATTGCCTTTGGAGTCAAGTTCATAAAATGCTCTTTGAACCCAAGGTCCATAAGTTTAGTACCTATGTTTTCTTCTATGCAGTTTATTGTGTCAGGTCTTATACTTAAGTCTTTGATCCATTTTCAATTAACTTTGGTACATGGTGACAAATAGCAGTCCAGTTTCATTCTTTTGCACGTGGCTATCCAATTCTCCCAGCACCATTTATTGAAGAGGCTGTCTTTGCTCCATTGTATGTTTTTAGCTTCTTTGTCAAAAATGATCTGTCCATATTTATGTGGTTTTATTTCTGGGTTCTCAATTCTATTCCATTGGTCGATGTGTCTGTTTTTCTGCCAATACCATGCTGTTTTGATTATTGTAGCCCTGTAGTACAAGCCAAAGTCAGGAAGTGTGATACCTCCATTATTGTTCTTTTTCCTTAAGATTGCTTTGGCTATTCGGGGTCTTTTGTGGTTCCAAACAAATCTGATGATTTTTTGTTCTATTTCTTTAAAATATGCCATTGGGATTTTGATGGGGATTGCATTGAATCTGTATATTGCTTTGGGTAATATGGCCATTTTAACTATGTTGATTCTTCCAATCCAAGAGCACAGAATGTCTTTCCATTTCTTTGTGTCTTCTTCAATTTCTTTCAAAAATGTCTTATAGTTTTCAGCATATGGGTCTTTCACATCCTTGGTTAAGTTTATTCCTAGGTAATTTATTCTTTTTGCTGCAATTGCAAAAGGAATTGTTTTTTGTATTTCTTTTTCTGAGATTTTATTGTTAGTATATAGAAGGCAATGGACTTTTGTGCGTTGATTTTGTAGCCAGCGACTTTACTGTATTTGTTGATTGTTTCTAATAGCTTTTTGGTGGAGTCTTTAGGGTTTTCTATATATAGCATCATGTCATCTGCAAAGAGTGACAATTTAACTTCTTCATTCCCAATTTGGATGCCTTTTATTTCTTTGTCTTGCCTGATTGCTCTGGCAAGGACTTCCAACACGATTTTGAAAAGCAGAGGTGATAGGGGACATCCCTGTCGTGTTCCTGAACGTAGAGCAAAGGGCTTCAGTTTTTCTCCATTAATTATGAGATTAGCAGAGGGCTTGTCATATATGGCCTTTATTATGTTAAGGTATTTTCCTTCTATACCCATTTTATTAAGTGTTTTAATCATAAATGGATGTTGTATCTTGTCAAATGCTTTTTCTGCATCAATTGATATAATCATATGATTTTTGTCCTTTATTTTGTTTATGTGATGTATCACATTGATGGATTTGCGGATGTTGAACCATCCTTGTGCCCCGGGGATGAACCCCACTTGGTCGTGATGAATAATCTTTTTAATGCATTGTTGTATTCGATTTGCTAGAATTTTATTTAGGATTTTTGCATCGGTATTCATTAGAGATATTGGTCTGTAGTTTTCTTTTTTTGTGCTGTCCTTACCAGATTTTGGTATCAGGGTAATGTTGGCCTCATAAAATGAGTTAGGGAGTATTGTCTCTTCTTCAATTTTTTGGAAGAGTTTGTGCAGAATTGGTATTAGATCCTCTTTGAAGGTTTGTTAGAATTCACTAGTGAAGCCATCTGGTCCCGGACTTTTGCTTTTGGGAAGGTTTTGGATGACTGATTCAACTTCGTTACTGGTGATCGGTCTGTTTAGATTTTCCAGTTCTTCATGGTTCAGCCTTGGAAGGCTATATGTTTCTAAGAACTTGTCCATTTCTTCTAGGTTGTTGAATTTGGTGGCATATAGTCCTTCATAGCATTCTTGGATGATCCTTTGTATTTCTGTGGTGTCCGTGATAACTTCCCCTTTTACGTTTCTGATTTTGTTAATCAGTGTCTTCTCTCTTTTTATCTTAGTAAGTCTAGCCAAGGGTTTGTCAATTTTGTTAATCTTTTCAAAGAACCACCTCTTTGTCATATTAATTTTTTTTTATTGTCTTTTTGTTCTCTATTTCATTTAGTTCTGCTCTAATTTTTGTTATTTCCTTTCTTCTGCTGACCTTGGGTTTTACTTGTTCTTCTTTTTCTAGTTCTTTAAGGTGTAACATGAAGTTAATTATTTGGGAGTTTTCTTGTTTCTTGAGATAGGCCTGTAATGAGATAAATTTCCCTCTTAAAACTGTTTTCGCTGCATCCCCAAAATTTTGGTAGGATGTATTTTCATTGTCATTTGTTTCTATGTATCTTTTGATCTCTCCTCTAATTTCTTCTTTGACCCAGTCCTTCTTTAAAAGTATGTTATTTAATCTCCATGTATTTTTGTTTTTTCCCCGCTTTCTTTTTACAGTTGATATCCAATTTCAAAGCCTTGTGATCAGAGAATATGCATGGTATGATTTCAATCTTCTTAAATTTGTTGAGACTGATTTTATGTCCCAATATATGGTCTATCCTTGAGAATGTTCCATGTACACTAGAAAAGAATGTATAGTCTGATGTTTTAGGATGAAGTGCTCTATAAATGTCAATTATGTCCATTTCATCTATTGTGTCATTTAGGGCTGCTATTTCGTTATTTTTTTTTTTTTATTTTTTATTTTTAATTAGTTTCAGGTGCACAAGACAAAGCAAAACTTAGACATTTATCATTTATATCCCTCACACTGTGTGAACCCCCCTCCCCCCATCCACTATCCCTCTGTACGTTCCCAAAACCTCTCACCTTCCCCTTATCCCCACCACCCCGCCCCTCTAGCAACCCTCTGTTTTTCCTCCATGTTTCCAAAACTGTTTCTGATTAGTTCATTCACTTATTCTTTTCTTTAGATTCCGCATATAAGTGAGATCATATGGTATTTGTCTTTCTCTTTCTGACTTATTTCACTTAACATAATGTTCTCTAGGTCCATCCATGTTGTTGCAAATGGTAAGATTTCTTTCTTCTTTATGGCTGCATAATACTCCATTGTATAAATGTACCACAGTTTCTTAATCCAGTCATCTACTGATGGGCATTTCGGTTGTTTCCAGGTCTTGGCTATTGTATATAGTGCTGCAATAAACATAGGAGTGCATAAAGATTTTTGAATTGGAGTTTTGGATTTCTCCGGATAGATACCTAGGAGTGGGATTGCTGGATCATAAGGTAGTTCCATTTTCAGATTTTTGAGATATCTCCAAACTGTTTTCCATAGTGGCTGCACCAATCTGCATTCCCACCAACAGTGCACCAGCGTTCCCTTTTCTCCGCATCCACGCCAGCACTTGTTGTTTGTTGATTTATTGATGATAGCCATCCTGACTGGGGTGAGGTGGTATCTCATTGTGGTTTTTATTTGCATTTCTCTAATGGTTAGTGAGGTTGAACATTTCTTCATATGTCTGTTTGCCATCTGTGTGTCCTTTTTAGAAAAATGTCTCTTCATGTCCTCTGCCCATTTTTTAATTGGGTTGTTTGTTTTTTTGGAGTTGAGTTGAGTGAGTTTTTTATAAATTTGTGATATTAACCCCTTATCAGATATATCATTGGCAAATATATTTTCCCAATCAGTAGGATCCCTTTTTGTTTTATTGATGGTTTCCTTTGCTGTGAAAAAGCTTTTTAGTTTGATGTAATCCCACATGTTTATTTTTCCTCTTACTTCCCTCGCGCGAGGGGATATATCAGTAAAAATCTTACTCCGGGTAATGTCTGTGAAGTTTCTTCCTATATTTTCTTCTAGGAATTTTATGGTTTCAGATCTTACATTTAAATCTTTAAGCCATTTTGAATTTATTTTTGTATGTGGTGTAAGGAGGTGATCCAGCTTCATCTTTTTGCATGTGTCTGTCCAAGTTTCCCAGCACCATTTATTGAATAGACTGTCTTTACCCCACCGTACATTCTTGCTTCCATTGTCATAGATTAAGTGGCCATATAGGCATGGATTTATTTCTGGACTCTCTATTCTGTTCCATTGATCTATGGGTCTGTTTTTATGCCAGTACCATGCTGTTTTGATTACTGTAGCCTTGTAGTATAATTTGAAGTCAGGTATTGTTATACCTCCCACTTTGTTCTTATTTCTCAAGATTGTTGAAGATATCCGGGGTCTTTTGTTATCCCATATAAATTTTAGGATTATATGTTCTATTTCTGTGAAAAATGTCGTTGGTAGTTTGATAGGAATTGCGTTGAATATATATATTGCCTTAGGCAGTATGGACATTTTAACTATATTAATTCTTCCTATCCATGAACATGGTATGTGTTTCCATCTATTTGTATCTTCTTTCATTTCTTTCTTCAGTGTCTTATAATTTTCTGAGTACAGATCTTTTACTTCTTTGGTTAAATTTATTCCCAGGTATTTTATAGTCTTTGGAGCAATTGTAAACGGAATTGCTTTTTTAATTTCTCCTTCTGATGTTTTATTATTGGTTTATACAAATGCAACTGATTTCTGAATATTAATTTTGTATCCTGCTACTTTACTAAATTCATCTATCAGCTCTAATAGTTTCTTGGTGGAGTCTTTAGGGTTCTCTAAATATAGTATCATATCATCTGCATATAATGACAGTTTTACTTCCTCCTTACCGATTTGGATGCCTTTTATTTCTTTTTCTTGTCTGATTGCTGTGGCTAGAACTTCCAGCACTATGTTGAATAGAAGTGGAGAAAGTGGGCAGCCTTGCCTTGTTCCTGATTTTAAGGGGAATGGTTTTAGTTTTTCCCCATTGAGTATGATGTTAGCTGTGGGTCTATCATATATGGCCTTTATTATGTTGAGATATGATCCCTCTATTCCCACTTTCTTAAGGGTTTTTATCATGAATGGCTGCTGAATTTTATCAAATGCTTTTTCTGCGTCAATTGATATGATCATATGATTTTTATTTTTCATTTTGTTAATGTGGTGTATCACATTAATTGATTTGCGGATGTTGAACCACCCTTGCATGCCAGGGATGAATCCCACTTGATCATGGTGTATAATCTTTTTAATATATTGCTGAATTCTGTTTGCTAGTATTTTGTTGAGGATTTTTGCATCTATGTTCATTAGCGATATCGGCCTGTAGTTTTCTTTTTTTGTGGTGTCTTTGTCTGATTTTGGGATCAGGGTGATAGTGGCTTCGTAAAAAGTGTTTGGGAGTCTTCCCTCTCTCTGGATTTTTTGGAAGAGTTTGAGGAGAATAGGTGACAATTCTTTTTGGAACGCTCTGTAAAATTCACCTGTAAAGCCATCTGGTCCAGGGCTTTTGTTTGTTGGGAGATTGTTGATTACTGATTCAATTTCCTTGGTGGTAATCAGTCTATTCAGGTTTTCTGTCTCCTCTTGAGTTAGCCTTGGGAGGTTGTATGCATCTAGGAAATTGTCCATTTCTTCCAGGTTGTCAAATTTGTTGGCATACAGTTGCTCATAGAAATTTCTTAGGATTTTTTGTATCTCTGCGGTGTCTGTTGTCACTTCTCCTCTTTCATTACTGATTTTATTAATTTGGGTCCTCTCTCTCTTTTTTTTAATGAGTCTGGCTAAAGGTTTGTCAATTTTGTTTATCTTCTCTAAGAACCAACTCTTGGATTCATTGATCTTTTGTATTGTTTTTCTGGTTTCTATTTCATTTATTTCCGCTCTGATCTTTATTATCTCCTTCCTTGTACTCCCTTTGGGCTTATTTTGTTGTTCTTTTTCCAGATCCCTTAAGTGTGAAGATAAACTGTTGATTAGTGATGTTTCTTGTTTCTTTAAGTAGGCCTGCAGTGCTATGAACTTCCCTCTTAGGACTGCTTTCGCTGCATCCCATAGATTTTGGGTCGTTGTATTTTCATTTTCGTTTGTCTCGAGATATCTTTTGATTTCTTCCTTGATCTCCTGTTTGACCCATTCATTGTTTAGTAACATATTATTCAGCCTCCATGAATTTGTGTGTCTTCCAGTCTTTTTCCTGTAGTTCATTTCTAATTTCATAGCACTGTGGTCAGAGAAGACAATTGGTATGATTTCAATTTTCTTAAATTTATCCAGACTTGCTTTGTGGCCTAACATATGGTCTATCTTGGAGAATGTTCCATGTGCGCTTGAGAAGAACGTGTATTCTGCAGCATTGGGGTGGAATGCTCTGAAAATATCGGTTAAATCCAAGTGGTCCAATGTGTCATTTAAGGCTGTTGTTTCCGTATTGATTTTCTGTCTGGAAGACCTGTCCCTTGTTGTCAGAGGTGTGTTGAAGTCCCCTACTATGATAGTGTTACTGTTGATCTCCATCTTTATGTCAGTCAATATCTGTTTTATATATTTAGGTGCTCCTATGTTGGGTGCATAGATGTTTACTAGAGTTATATCCTCTTGTCGAATTGATCCCTTTATTATTATATAGTGTCCATCTTTGTCTTTTAATATTTTCTTCATTTTAAAGTCTATTTTGTCAGAGATAAGTATTGCAACTCCAGCTTTTTTCTCATTTCCATTTGCATGGAATATCTTACTCCAACCCTTCACTTTTAGCCTGTGTGTGTCTTTTGATCTGAGGTGAGTCTCTTGTATACAGCATATACAAGGGTCTTGCTTTCTTATCCATTCAGCCACCCTATGTCTCTTGATTGGAGCATTTAAACCATTTACATTTAAAGTGATTATTGATAAGTACATAGTTATTGCCATTTTTAAATTTGTGGATAAATTGTTTTCGTCTTTCTTCTATTTACAGAAGTCCTTTTAGTATTTCTTGCAATGCTGGCTTGGTGGTAATGAATTCCTTTAGCTTATTCTTTTCTGGGAAGCTCTTTATCTCCCCATCAATTTTAAGTGATAGCCTTGCTGGATAAAGCAACCTAGGTTGTAGGCCTTTGTTTTCCATCACTTTGAGTATCTCCTGCCACTCCCTCCTGGCCTTCAATGTTTCTGCAGAAAAGTCATTTGATAGTCTTATGGGAGTTCCCTTGTATGTAACCCTCTGTCTTTCTCTTGCTGCTTTTAGGATTCTCTCTTTGTCTTTAATCTTTGCCATTTTAGCTATAATGTGTCTTGGAGTGGACCTGTTTGGGTTTATCCTGGTTGGAACTCTCTGCACTTCCTGGACTTGTATGTTGGTTTCCTTCATCAGGTTAGGGAAATTTTCAGACATTATTACTTCAAATATGTTCTCAATCCCTTGTTTCTTCTCTTCACCTTCTGGTATTCCTATGATGCGCATGTTGTTGCGCTTGATGTTATCCCATAGGTCTCTTAAACCATCTTCATTGTTTTTTATTCTTTTTTCTTTCTGTTGTTCTGTTTGGGTGATCTCTGCTAACTTGTCTTCTAAGTCGCTGATTCGATCCTCTGCTTCATCTAACCTGCTGTTAATTCCTTCAAGTGAGTTCTTTATTTCGGTAACTGTGTTCTTTAGTTCTAACTGGTTGTTCGTTATGATTTCTACATCCTTCTTGATGTCCTCTCTAAGTTCCTTAAACATTCTTATCATCAGTATTCTGAACTCTGTCTCTGACAGTTTGGTTACCTCTGCTTCATTTAGTTCCATTTCTGAAGGTTTCTTCTGCTCTTTTATTTGGGATATGTTTCTTTGTTTCCTCATTCTGGCTGACTCTCTGTGTTTGCTTCGATGTATTAGATAGGTGCCCTGGAGTTCTTAGTTCTTGCTGGATTAGTATATAATAAATGTCCTTTATATTTGACTTGCACTACTTCGTTCTTCTCCCCTGCATGTGCTCTAAAAGTGACTCTTGTGTTGTGTATATTGTCCTGTTAAAGAAGATCCTTAATTGCTTTTCGCTTGTGAGTAGGTGGAGTTAACTCCTAGGCTGACTAGTTGTAAGACTTGGCTTTGCCCACGCAGGGTATTCTGCTGCGTGAGGATTGACCGCTTAGATGTGGTTTGCCCTTTGGCCTCTATGTGCCTGTAAAGAATCCCCTCTGAGTGTGTCACTTGTAGGTCAAACCCGGTAGTACTCTGGCTTGGTCTGGAGTTGGCCGCTGGGTATGTTGAATCTTGTGCCTCTTAAGCTGGGCACTGGTAGGGCAATTACAGAACAAAGCAAATCACCAAGCACAACAATAACAACAAGGAAAAAGTCAAATACATTCACATGTAAAAAAACAATCGACAACCCCCTCTCGACATAGGCAAAGATGTCAAAAATATAAAGACAAATCAACACCGAACAAAAACAAACAAACAAACAAAAAACAAACAAACAAACAAACAAAAAACACAGCGCCAGTTGTGGCTTAAGCCCACCAAGTAATCTCCAAGTTGTTCTCTGCTGTAGCACAGAATCCCCACTCGACACAGGCAAAGATGTCAAAAATATAAAGACAAATCAACACAGAACAAAAACAAACAAACAAACAAAAAACAAACAAAAAGCAAACAAACAAACAAAAAACACAGCGCCAGTTGTGGCTTAAGCCCACCAAGTGATCTCCAAGTTGTTCTCTGCTGTAGCACAGAATCCCCACTCGACACAGGCAAAGATGTCAAAAATATAAAGACAAATCAACACAGAACAAAAACAAACAAACAAACAAAAAACAAACAAACAAAAAACAAACAAACAAACAAAAAACACAGCGCCAGTTGTGGCTTAAGCCCACCAAGTAATCTCCAAGTTGTTCTCTGCTGTAGCACAGAATCCCCACTCGACACAGGCAAAGATGTCAAAAATATAAAGACAAATCAAAACAGAAAGAAAAGAAAGAAAAAGAAAAAAAAAAAAAAAAAAAAAAAAAAAGACAGCGCCAGTTGTGGCTTAAGCCCACCAAGTAATCCCCTGCGTATTGTGCAGGTAGAGCCGGTCACCTGATGCCCAGAGTGACTCTGAGGCTGCAGCTTTAGATGCGTGGGGCTGAGGGGTCTGGACAGTAGGTTTTACAAAGTCAGTGCAGTTTCTGCCCTTGCCGGCACATATGCACACCGAGAATAGCACCACCAGCCCTGTGTCCAGCTCTCCTGAGTCTTAGGGCACCTCTTCCCTGTGTGTGTGTGTGGCCGGCAGGGAATTCCTCAGCTGCTGAAAGCTGAGTGCTGTATATACCACTTACTGCTGATCCCTGGGAGTGCCTCCGCCGATGTAATTGCCACGCCCTAGGCAGGCCAGAAAGGGTGGGGGCTGGGGATGGAAAGAGGGGTCTTCTCTTTCCCAGCCCAGCTGTGTCACACCCCACCCACAGGCCAAAAACGGTGGTATCTGGGGGTGGATGAGTCTTCTGTCTCCTAGTCCAGGGCAAACCACACTCTTCTCAGCCTCTTCCCTGGACCAAAGCCAGCGGCCAGTCTTCCCTTAGCCCAAACCCCAAGGCTCCTCTGTAATCTGACACTGCTCTTCAGATCAGGAGCCAGTTTAAGTCTCTGGAAGGGTGGGGGTAGGATTGGAAGAGCGGGGGGAGGGGCCCAGGTATGGAGTTTAATAGTCTCAAATGCTAGATATCCTCCCTCTGCGGGAGGGAGAGGTCTGCTCTGGGACGCAAAGTAGAGTCCGGCACTTGGCTTTTGTGTTCTCTCTTTTGTCCTGGGAACCCCTGCGTCTCTGCAGCTGGGGATGTGTTTACCCCGCTCTAGGCTGGCTAGAAAGGGTGGGGGCTGGGGATGGAAGGAGGGGTCTTCTCTTTCCCAGCCCCGCTGTCTTAACACTCTTCCCGCAGGCCAGAAAAGGTGGTGGCTGGGGGCGGAAGATTCCCAGCTCCTAGCCTCCTCCCTGGGCCCGCCTGTCTTCCCGGAGCCGGGGCTCCAAGGCGCCTATGTAATCTGCCGCTGCTCCTTAGTGCAGAGGCTAGATCAAGTCTCTAGAAAGGCGGGGGCAGGGTCAGAAGAGCGGGGGAAGGTGCCCAGGCACGGAGTCTGTGTTCCTTGTCCGGCCCAAGGACCAACTGAGGTTATTAGCTGAAGTTAATGCTGGATATGCTGCCCCTGCAGCGGGAGAGGTCCGCTGTGGGACGCAGGGCAAAACGCCCACCTCGTGGCTTCCGGGCTCTCCTCCGTCCTGGGATATCCTGCGTATCTGTAGCCGTGGGTGTGGGCTGGAATTTCACAGGCACAGGTGCGGAGCAGATTTCCACAACCCGAGGGTGGGGGCCGAATTTCTACCGCCACAGGTGTGGACCGCGATCCCAACCCGCGTCCCCACCGCCGCCGCAGGTGCGGCGCGTCTCCGCTCCGCTCCTTTCCTTCTTCCCCTGCTCGCCCAATTTTTCCCCACCTGCAAGAAATCCCTGCGCGAGTCTCTTCGCTGTTCTGCGTGATGAGCAGAGAGTCCTTTGATGGGTTATAAGCTTCCCGTTTCTGATAAGATCCGACGGAGAACTCAAAAAGTGCGCCCCGCTGCCGCCATTGCTATGACGTCACTCTCCTCGTTATTTATTTTCTGTTTGGATGATCTGTCCATAGCTGTCAATGATGTATTTAAGTCCCCTAGTATAATTGTGTTTTGGTCAATTTCTCCCTTTAGTTCTGTTAGTAGTTGCTTGGTGTATTTCGGTGCTCCCTGATTGGGGGCATAAATATTGATGACTGTTATGTCTTCTTGTTGTACAGTCCCCTTCACCATTATGAAATGTCCATCTTTGTCTCTTGTTATCTTTTTCACCTTGAAGTCTGTTTCATCTGATATCATTATGGCTACACCTGATTTTCTCTGGGTACCATTTGCTTGGAGTGTCAATTTCCACCCTTTCACTTTGAGTCTATGATTGTCCTTGTAGCTGAGATGTGTCTCTTGGAGACAGCATATGGTTGGGTTTAGTTTTTTGATCCAATCTGCTACTCTGTGCCTTTTTATTGGTGAGTTCAGTCCATTTACATTTAGGGAGATTATTGATATGTGAGGATTTCCTGTCATTCTATCTTTAGTTTTCTGGTAAGGCTGTGTCTCCATGGTTTCTTTGCCTTTTTGTTGTTGTCTATTATTTCTGAGTGGTGGTATGCTATGATGTTTCCCTCTGTTTCTTCTTTTATTTCAGTATATATTTCTATTCTGGATTTATTTTGAGTGTTTACCCTTAAGTTTATGTAAAAGAAAGTTTGATATTTAGAGTATTGCATTTTCTTCAGCACGCTTACTTTCTCCATTCCCATATTCCGGTTCAGGCCTTTACTCTCCCCCTTTTTGAGTTGTGGTTGCCACAAATTGTCCCTGTTGATGGTGGTCGAATAGCCTCCTTTAGTATTTCTTGTAGTGCAGGTTGTGTATTAGAAAATTCCCTCAGCTTCTCTATGTCTGGAAAGGTCTTTATTCCTCCTTCATATCTAAAGGATATCTTTGCTGGATTATTATTCTTGGCTCATGGTTTCTCTCTTTCAATAGTTTGAATATTTGGTTCCACTCTCTCCTGGCTTGTAGAGTTTCTGCTGAAAAATCTGATGATAATCTAATGGGCTTTCCTTTGTAAGTTACCGTCTTCTTTTTCCTGGCTGCCTTGAGGATTCTTTCTTTGTCGTTGATTTTAGACAGCTTCAATACAATGTGCCTTGGAGAAGGCCTGTTGGGGTTGAGGTAACTAGGTGTTCTATTTGCTTCTTGGATTTGAGGGTCCAGTTCTGTCCAGAAATTTGGGAAGTTCTCATCGACAATTTGTTTGAATATATTCTCTGTTCCCTTCTCTCTTTCTTCTCCTTCTGGTATGCCCATTATTCTTATATTGCTCCTCTGATGGAGTCAGAAAGTTCTTGTAGAGTTCTTTAATTTCTTTTAAGTCTCAAGTCTCTTTCTTCTTCTTTCTGTGTCATTTCCAGGTTTCTATCTTCGATGTCACTGATTCTTTCCTCCATCTGGTCAACTCTACTACCTGAGCTGGTTATTTTATTCTTAATTTCTTCTATTGAGTTCTTAATCTCCAGAAATTCTATTTGGTTCTTTTATAAGATTTCAATCTCTTTCATTAAATGCTCATGCTGTTCTTTGATTGAGTTTCTGAGTTCATTTAACTGCCTATCTGTGTTTTCTTGTATCTCGTTGAGTTTTTTCAGAACTGCAATCTTGAATTCTCTGTCATTTAAGTCACATATTTCGGTATCTTTAAGTGCCTTCTCTGGAGATTTTTCACTTTCTTCTGAGCTATCTTGTTGCCTTGGTTATTCATGGCGATTACTGGTTTACTATTTCTCTTCCTAGGCATCTACAGGAGTGACTTCTGCAACAGGTTGATAGAAAGCGGTCTTTCTTTTGTTTGCCAGTACTTGGTAGAATATTTTATTATTTCTCCAACTGCAACTTATTTTTCTTCTCCCACATGGTAGTGGTATGTTTTCTCTGCACTATTCCAACTTCTCACACAATGGGGGGATTCCCTGGGAGACGGGCTTCTCCTCTGTTAATAGTTCATCTAGGTCACAGGGCGCAGTGTCCCGGTGGGTATGCGCAGATCTTTTGATGTTCCAAAGCTCTTCCAGCTCCTGATTCAGAGCCCGTATGTTTCAGCAGTTCTGTTTACTCCTGCAGGGATCCGCCCAGATAGGTGGGGTCAGGGGCGGGGTGAGTTGTGAGAGGTGGCCCAGAGCAATGGCGGCAACCACCACCACAGCCGGTCCTGCTTCCACAGCTCTCTCCCCTTTGCTGGAACTAGTTGGGCTGTGAATTTGTGTTTGCGGTCCACAGTTCTCAAAACAGCAAATTTTCTGTTGTTTTGATCTGACACTGCTACTGTTTCGCTTCTAGCACCGGGCAGGTGGGGGCGGGGTGAGCTCTGGGAGGGGAGGGAGGGGGCGGCTAGTCTCAGTGCCTAAGGCTCCGTTCTCTGCTCGGCAGTGCGGGCTTATACTACCGTTTTCAGCCTTTTTCCCTCAGTCTTTTCTCCGAGGTCTCTGCCGTGAGCGTTGGGTTCAGCCGTGTTATATGTTGTCCCCTCACCCCTGTGGAGCCCTGGTGGAGCCCTAGCAGTCCGATCTCCCTCCGCTGCGGTAGTTCCGGGAAGCAGCCAGCTCGGCGCACTGAGCGAGGTCTGCGTCCTGCACCCGCGCTGCTCCATCTCCGCGCACTTCTCCCTTTACTCTTCCCTCCACTCGCGCGAATCTTCCACCTGTAGGTGATTTCAGTGGGTCGTGGGCCTCTTCGTCTTGCCTGTCTGCTGTGCAGGGAGTCCTTTGTGGAGTTATTGTTGTTTGATTCTTTGTAAATTCCAGGGGAGCTTTACAGAGGCTTACCTCATGCCGCCATTTTTCCGGAAGTCCCCACATTAGTATTTTCTATGGTCTTTTTGTTCCCTATTGCATTTAGTTCTGCTCTGATTTTTGTTATTTTCTTTCTTCTGCGTTTTCTAGTTTCATCACTTTCTTGATTTCTGTTTCTTTTTTAACCGTTCGCTGCCCCTTCTCATTCTCTCACTGCCCGTGTTGCGCTGGACATGACACTTTCCCTCTCTTGAAGATGGCTATTTCTCATTGTGGCATAATAAGAAATACATTTGTCCTTTGTCCCAGGTTCCTAGTAATGAGCTCCTAAAACCCTTGTAATTTCCTACATTAGAGGAATGTCTTTTGTTACTCATAAGTTCTTTTTTTTGAGCACACATGAGTTTATGCTAGTAAAGTGAGTTAGGATGAGGCTGGTCACCAGAAAGACTGAGTGATTATAGGGTTGCAAATTTCAGCCCTCTCCACCAGCTTCTGAGAGGGTGGGGGCTGGATACTAAACTGTATACAAACTCTTGAAAAAAAAAAAAAAAAAACCAACCAAAACTCTTGATCAATTAGATTTAAATTTTCATGTTAGGTTTGTGAATTCATCCATATGCTAGGAGGGTGGTGAACCTCAATTCCATGGAGATAGAAGTTTTTGCTCTTAAGACTCTTTCAAACCACATACTATGTGCCTCTTCATCTGGATGTTAATCTGTATTCTTTATAATATATTTTATGGTAGATGTTTCTCTGAGTTCTGTTAGGTGATTTAGCAAATTAATTGAATCCAAGGAGGAGGACATGGGTACTTCCAATTTACACCAGTCAGTCAGAAGCAGAGGTAATAATCTGGACTTGTGACTGGCATCTGAAGTGGGGGCACTCTTGTGGAACTGGGCCCTTAACCTGTGTGATCTGACACTAACTTCAGGAGATAGTGTTAAAGCTGAATTAAATTTGTCGGACACTCAGTCAGTGTCCACTGAGAATTGGAGAATTGCTTGGTGGTATTGGAAAAACACACATCAGACTCATTTTTACTTTCACTCTTAATATATCCTACATTTTTTCCCTTTCACCTTTCATACTCAATTGATGTCCTAGCTTTGTATATTATTGTAAAAAAAAAAAAAAAAAAGAAGCAATTAAGTAGAAAGCTTCTTATCTTCCCATTATGAACATCTATAAAGATATACTCTGCTTCTCTGCTGTTACTGTGCACAAAATATATTATGATTTTTTGAAAGTTATACTTGTGTTTCTGACCCTACTCTCTGTTTAGTTATGAAGAATATCTTCCTGTAATTATTTGTTTTCTTTCCTATTTTTTATCAGTTTCTCCCTGCACAAACACATGCTCTCATACTCTTACCTAAAAACAAACCAAAATCAAACAAAACAAAGAAAAAAAGCAAAACAAAACTCCACTGACTCTACATTTGCCTCTAGATACTGTTTCATATCTCTTCTCTTTCTTTTGTTTTTAAACTAATAGATTTTATTTTTTAGGGACAGTTTTAGGTTTACAGAAGAAATAAGCAGAAAGTACAGAGAATTTCTACATCCTCTTTTATCTCTCCTCCCCCGGCAAATTTCTCCTATTATTAATAGCTTGTATAAGTGTGGTATATTTGTTATAATTGATGAGCCAATATTGATACATTATTATTAACCAAAGTCAATAGTTTACATTAAGGTCTGTTTTTTTGTGTTGTACATTCTATAGGTTTTGACCAATGTATGACATGTATCCACCATTGCAGAAAGTTTTACTGCCCTAAAAACTTCCTGTGCTCTACATATTCATCAATCCTCTCTCTCCCTGAACACCTGGCAATCAGTGATCTTTTTATTGTCTCCATAGTTTTGCCTTTTCCAGAATGTCATATAGTTTCAATCATACGGTATGTAGCCCTTTCAGATTGGCTTCTATTATTTAGTGTTATGCATTTAAGATGCACTACTCTATGCCTTTTCTTGGTTTGATAACTCATTTCTTTTTAGCACTGAATAACATTCCATTATATGGGTTACCACTGTTTATTTATACATTCACCTACTGAAGGATACCTTGGTTGCTTTCAAGTTTGGGCAGTTATGAATAAAGCTGCTATAAATATTTGTATGTGGGTTTTAATATGGATGTGAATTTCAAACTCATTTTGGTAAATACCAAGTAGTATGAATGTTGGATTATATGAGGTCTGAATTAAGTTCACAAACTTGTTGCAATGGTGTTTTTAGCCTTTTTGATATCAGAGGGATTATTCTTTATGAATTTGTACCAACTGGACCAACAGTTAACCAAGTTTACTGCGAAAGTGCTGAAAAGGCTGCGTGAAAGTTAGATGAGAGCGACCCGAACTTTTTGCCAACAATTCATGGCTCTTGCATCACAACAATGCACCAGCTCACACGGCACTGTCTGTGAGGGAGTTTTTAGCCAGTAAACTAATCACTGTATTGGAACACCCTCCCTACTCACCTGATCTGGCTCCCAATGACTACTTTCTTTACCCAAAGACAAAGGAAATATTGAAAGGAAGACATTTGATGACATTCAGGACATCAAGGGTAATATGACAAGAGTTCTGATGGCCATTCCAGAAAAAGAGTTCCAAAATTGCTTTGAAGGGCAGACTAGGCTCTGGCTCGGTGCATAGCTTCCCAAGGGGAGTACCTCAAAGGTGACCGTAGTGATATTCAGCAATGAGATATGTAGCACTTTTTTTTCTTTTTTTTTTTTTAAGATTTTATTGGGGAAGGGAAACAGGACTTTATTGGGGAACAGTGTGTACTTCCAGGCCTTTTTTCCAAGTCAAGTTGTTGTCCTTTCAATCTCAGTTGTGGAGGGTGCTGTTCAGCTTCAAGTTGTTGTTCTTTCAGTCTTAGTTGTGCAGGGCGCAGCTCAGCTCCAGGTCCAGTTGCAGTTGCTAGTTGCCGGGGGCACAGCCCATCATCCCTTGCGGGAGTCGAATCGGCAACCTTGTGGTTGAGAGGATGCGCTCCAACCAACTGAGCCATCCGGGAGCTCAGCGGCAGCTCAGCTCAAGGTGCCGTGTTCAATCTTAGTTGCAGGGGGCGCTGCCCACCATCCCTTGCAGGAGTCAAGGAATTGAACTGGCAACCTTGTGGTTGAGAGCCCACTGGCCCATGTGGGAATCGAACCGGCAGCCTTTGGAGTTAGGAGCACGGAGCTCTAACCGCCTGAGCCACCGGGCCGGCCCCATGTAGCACTTTTTCTAGGATGAGTTTGCGAAGTTAATTGTCTGACCTTCATATAGTGAAAGTATGTTTACTTTATAAGAAATCACCAAACTGTCTGTGGCTATATAATTTTGCATTCCTATCAGCAATGAATGAGGGTTCCTGTTCCACATTGTTTCCAGCATTGGTATTGTCAGTGTATTAGATTTTGGCCACTCTAATAGGTTTGTAATAGTATCCCATTGTTTAATTTGCAATTCCTTAAAAACAAATGATATTGATCAGCTTTTCATATGCTTATTTGCCATCTATATGTCTTCTTTCCTTTTCATTAAAGTTTATTGAGGTGACAATCGTTAGTAAAGTAACATAGATTTCAGGTGTACAATTCTGTAATACATCATCTATATATCACATTGTGTTTTCACCACTCAGAGTCATTATATATCTTCTTTGGTGGGTACCTGTTCAACACTTTTGTCTACTTTTAAATTGGGAGGTTTGCTTTATTGTTGAGTATTAAGATTTATTTGTATATTTTGTATACCAGTCCTTTATCAAATATGCGTTTTGCAGATATTTTCTCCCAATTTATGGCTTGTTTCTCATTCTCTTAACAATGTCTTTTTCAGTGTAAAAGTTTTAAAATTAAATGGATCCAAAATGTAAGACCACATTGGTCTGGTAAAATCTGCACATGTGCATCACCTTCACAATGTCCTGATCCCTGCCCTGAACAGCTAGTGCTGCATTGCCCAGGGGCACTCTTGGCTACTGAGCAGCCAGCACCACCCCCACAATCTGTGAAAGGCTTTTCAGCAGTGGAAGGCCCACAGTAGTCCGGGGAACATTTGGTGGTGGGCAGTGAGCTACCACTTGCATTGCAGCCTCTCTTGGGCAGCTCTCAGGAATCTCTGAGCCCAATGTGAGTGGTGGCTGGCTACAGTCTTCTCAGGGCATTTTGCAAAGCTGTCACAGGCCAGGCACTGGCACAAGAACTGAATCCACATTAACCTTGTAAAAACCACTGGAAACGCCTGTGACTCCCTGGGACTCCACTCTGCCCAGCTACTGCTGCATCACCAAAGGCATTGTCAACACCAAGTCCAACAGCTCAGCTTGCGCATCTGAGGAAGCTCTTCCAACAGCTGGGCCTTATGACAGTTGGCAGGTGACAAAAGACCTAGGGAGCCCTGGGCCTTTTGATAAGCTACCCTAGGCCCAATACTACTGTAGGCAGCTGGTCTTAGTTCACAGTGAGGCCACCCCCACATGTCTCCAGGTCCAGCACAGGCAGCAGCCAACCACATATAGCTTTGTGGCTCCTACCACGTAGCTGTGGGCCAGGAACAGGCAAGGCTGAAATTGGCCTGTATGGGGCCCCTCCCAAGAGACACCAGAAACAACACACCTAGAGGTCAGCTTTAGATCTTACCAGAGCACTATCTGGTTAGCACTAAAAGGAGCATACACAAAGGGTGGTTTCAACAGGCAAAAGGGCCCACAAGATCAAATCATCCTCTAAGGGGACAGCCACACACAGCAGCTCATGTGCTGTGAGTGTATCCAGTTCTCACAGTCAGTCAGCCTGGAAGTCAGTCCCACCCACTGATGCACCAATGGCAATCAGGGCTCAACTACAACAGGAAAATACAAACAATACACACAACGGACACTCCTGGAACACACATACATAGGAGACTATGGCACTGGACCACACAGGAAATCTACTACATTAGGACACACAGCAAATACTGAGAGACATAAGAGATCTACCTAATACATAGAAGCAAACACAGAGATGCAGCCAGAATGAGGAAACACAAAGCATGTCCCCAATAAAAGAAAATGAGAAACCTCCAGAAATAAAACTAAATGAAATGGAGGCAACCAATCTATCAGAGACAGAGTTTAAAACACTGGTTATAAGAATGCTTAATAAACTTAGTGAGAATTTAAAAAAAGATATAGCATATAAAAAGATTTAGAAACCATACAAAGGAACCAGTCAGAAATGAAGAATACAATCATTGAAATGAAGAATACACTAGAAGGAATCAATGGCAAATTAGATGGAGCAGAGGATCATATCAGCAATTTAGACAACAAGGTAGCAGAAAAGACCCAATCAGAACAATAACAACAACAAAGGAATAAAAAAAATGAAGGTAGTTTAAGGGACTAGTGGGACAACATTAAGTATAACAACATTCACATCATAGGGGTACCAGAAGGAAAAGAGAGAAAGCAAGGGATCGAGAACCTATTTGAAGAAATAATGACCAAAAACTTCCCTAACGTGGTGAAGAAAATAGACATACAAGCCCAGGATCCACAGAGATGCCCAACAAGATGAACCCAAACAGGCCCACATATAGACACATGGTTTCACAGGTGAATTTTACAAAGCATTAAAAAAATAATTAACACCTATTCTCCTCAAACTATTCTAAAAAATCCAAGAGGAAGGAAGGCTCCCAAACTCATTTTATGAGGCCACCATTACCATGATTCCAAAACCAGACAAAGACATTATAAAAAAAGAAAACTATAGGTCGATATTCCTAAAGAAAATAGATGCAAAAATCATCAACAAAATATTAGCAAACAGGATTCAGCAATGCATTTAAAAAAAAAATCATACACCACGCTCAAGTGGGATTCATTCCTGGTATGTAAGGTTGGTTCAATATCTGCTAATCAATCAATATGATACACCACAGAAACAAAATTAAAAACAAAAATCATATGGTCAGACCAATAAATGCAGAAAGAGCATTTGACAAAATCCAGCATCCATTTATTATTAAAAAAAAAAAATCAAAACAACAACACTCAGAAAAACTGGACTAGAGGGTGCTTATCTCAACATAATAAAGGCCATATATGACAAACCCACGGCTAATATCACACTCAATGGGAAAATCTAAAAGCAAGTTTTCTTAAGATGAGGGACAAGACAAGAATGCCCACTTTCACCACTTTTATTCAACATAATACTGAAGTCCTAGCCACAGCAATCAGACAAGAAAAAGAAATAAGAGTCATCGAAATGGGAAATGAAAAGGTGAAACAGTCATTATTTGCAGATGACATAATACTATATATAGCCAACCCCAAAGATTCCACCAAGAAACAATTAGAACTGATCAATGAATGAAGTAAAGTATCAGGATACAAAATTAACATTCAGAAATCCATTGCATTTATATACACCAATAATGAACTATTAGAAAGATAAATTTTTAAAAATCTTATTTATAATTGAATAAAACAATAAAATACTTAAGAATAAATTTAACCAGGGAACTAAAAGACCTGTGCTCAGAAAATTATAAGACACTGAAGAGAGAAATTTAAAAATAAATACAAATAAATGGAAACATATACCATGCTCATGGATACAAAGAATTAATATAGTTAAAATGTCTGTACTACCAAAAGCAATATCTGGATTCAATGCAATCCCTATCAAAACACCAATGGCATTTTTCACAGAACTAGATAAAGTAATTCTAAAATTTATATGGAACCATAAAAGATTAGCCAAAGCAATTATGAGAAAGAAGAACAAAACTGGAGGTATCACACTAGCTGATATCAAACTACACTACAAGGCCTTAGTAATCCAAACAGCATGGTATTGGCATTAAAAACAGACACATGGATCAATAAAACAGAACAGAGAGCCCAGAAATAAATTCATGCCTATATGGTCATTTAATCTATGACAAAAGAAGCATTGAGATCAAGACAACCTATTTAATGAATGGTGCTGGGTAAACTGGATAGATACATGCAAAAAAAATAATGTGAAATTGGACCATCTTCTTAGCCATATACTAGCATAAACTCAAAATGGATTAAATACTTATGTAGGACCCAAAACCATAAAACTCCTAGAAAAAAATATAGGAAGTGAACTCTCAGATATTAGTCTTAGTAATATTTTTACCGATATATCTCTTTTTTTTTTAATTAAATTTATTGGGGTGACAATTGTTAGTAAAATTACATAGATTTCAGGTGTACAATTCTGTATTACATCATCTATAAATCCCATTGTGTGTTCATCACCCAGAGTCAGTTCTCCTTCCATCACCATATTTACCGATATATCTCCATGGGCAAAGGAAACAAAAGAAAAAAATGGAATACAACAAACTAAAAAGTTTTTTCACAGCAAAGGAACCCATCAACAAAACGAAAAGAAATCCTATTGAACGGAAAAAGATATTTAACAATCACACATCTGATAAGGGGTTAATATCCAAAATTTATATGTATAAAAAAAACCTCATACAACTCAACACCAAAAAAACAAACAATTCAATTAAAAAATGAAGAGGACCTGAATAGACATTTCTCCAAAGAGGATAGATAGATGGCCAATAGGCATGAAAAGATGCTCAGTGTCACTAATCATCAGAAAAATGCAAATCAAAACCACAATGAGATACCACCTTACTCCTGTCAGAATGGCTAGCATCAATAAATCAAAAAACAACAAGCGTTGGCGAGGTTGTGGACAAAAAGGAACCTTTGTGCACTGTTGGTGGGATTGCAAATTGGTGCAGCCACTATGGATGTTCCTCTGAATATTAAAAATGGAACAACCTTAACCAGCAATTCCACTCCTGGGTATTTATCCAAAGAAATCCAAAACACTAAGTCAAAGAAATATATGCACCTTCATGTTTACTGCAGTGCTATTCACAATAGTCAAGATATGGAAACAACCAAAATGCACCTCAATAGATGATTGGGTAAAGAAATTGGGGTACATTTATACAACGGAGTAATACTCTGCCATAAAAAAGCATGAAATCTTACCATTAGCAACACCATGGATGGACCTAGAGGATATTATGCTCAGTGAAATAAGTCAGTCTGAGAAAGACAAATACCATATGATCTTGCTTATGTGTGGAATATAAAGAACAGACTAAATTAACAAACAAAACAGAAATAGTCTCATAGATACAGAGAGCAAACTGATGGTTGATAGAAGGGACAAGGGTTGGCGGGATGGGTGAGAAAGGTAAAGGGATTAGGAAGTAAAATCTGGGAGTCACAAAATAGTCACGGGAATGTGAAGTGCAGTATGAGGAATACAGTCAGTAATGTAAAAACTATGTATGGTGTCAGACTTTTTTTGGGGTACTAAACTTATTGGGGGGATGACTTCATAAATTACATAAATGCCTAACCACTGCACTGTATACCTGAAACTAATAAAAGATAATGTTGAACAACAACTATAATTTAAAAATACATATATAGTCACAGGATACAAAGTACAGCACAGGGAATACAGTCAATGTTATTGTAATATCTATGTACAGTGTCAGAGGGGTAGTAGACTTGTCGGGGTATCATTCTGTGAGGTGTGTAAATGTCTAACCATTATGTTTTTTTGTACACCTGAAACTAAAAATTAATTAATTTATCAATTTTTTTTTCATGGATTGTGTTTGGGCCAAACCTAGATACCTACATTTTCTTCTACTCATGTGTTATCTTCAAGTTTTATAATTTTGAAATTTAGAATTAAGTCTATAACCCATTTTAAGTTAATTTTTGTGAAAAGTATAATGTCTGTGTTGTGTTATTTTTTTGCATGTGGAAGTCAACCTTGTTTCAGCACCATTTGTTGAAAAGACAATCCTTTCGCTGTTGTACATCCTTTGCTCTTTTGTTAAAGATCAGCTGACTATATCTCTGCATCTTTTTATGACAAAAAATTCTTGAATCAATTGTTTATAATTAATGTCTCCTTTTCCTTACCTCATTGTCTCCACAAAGTACTCCACCATCGCTTCTATTTCCTCTTTTTAAATTGAGTTCAAGGTGTTAGAGAAAAAATTCAACCAAGTAAATGTGAAGATCTAATTAGCTTTATTAAGTGATTCATGAAACAAGCAGCATCCCATCTAGCAGATAGAAAAGAGGTCCAAAGAGCTGTACAAAATGGGAGATGTTTATAAGCAGAAATGGGGCAAAATGAGAAAGTTAAAAAAGGTGGATCATTTTAGGCAAGGTCACCTTGGTTTGTGGGAAGACAGAGGCTCTTATGAGGCAGATTACCTCACTATTTCTTTTTCTTTAAAAAATTTTTAAAAAATTTTAATTTAAAAATTTTAATTAGTTTCAGGTGTACAAAATAATGTAATAGTTAGACATTTACACCCCTCACAAGTGATAGCCCCCCAATCTACTACCCCTCAGACTTCGTATATAACTGTTAAAATTCCATTGACTCTATTACCTATGCTGTACTCCACATCCTATAAAATTATAGTTGACATTCAGTATTATTCAGCTTCAGCTTCAGGTGTACACTGCAGTAGTCAGGCATCTACACTGTCCATGAAGTGGTCTCTCTATAAGACAAGTGCCCATCTGACACCGTACAAAATCTTTACAATATTATTGATTGTATTTCCCAAAATGTCTTTTGTATCCCCATGGCAATCTTGTGGTTACCAATTTGTGCTTTCTAATCCCTTCTCCCTCTACTTCAGTATTGACCAGGAAATTCCAGACTGATTGGCTTACAATACCACTCATGGGAGAAACTGCAGTTAGGTTAGGTATTAAGTGTTGGTGGGGCTTATCACAGTGACTCCATGATGACATATGGTCATATCTTTGTGTCTATTTCACTAAACCTGCATTTAAAGAAGTTGTCACTCATTCTCTTTTTTTCTGTTTATATATACAAGGTCAGACATTTAAGTTCGCGAACTCATCCTAGAAAAAGTGATACATACCTCATTGCTGAATATCACTACGGTCACCTTCTAAGTACACCCCTTGGGAAGCTATGCACTGACAAGTGCCTAGTCTACCCTTCAAAGCAATTTTGGAACACTTTTTCTGGAATGGCCATCAGAACTGTTATTGTATTACCTTGATGTCTTGAATGTCATCAAAATGTCTTCCTTTCAGTATTTCCTTTATCTTCAGGTAAAGAAAGAAGTCATTGGGGGCCAGATCAGGTGAGTAGGGAGGGTGTTCCAATACAGTTATTTGTTTACTGGCTAAAAACTCCCTCACAGAGAGTGCTGTGTGAGCTGGTGCATTGTTGTGATGAAAGAGCCATGAATTGTTGGCATAAAGTTCAAGTCGTCTAATGTTTTCACACAGCCTTTTTAGCACTTCCAAATAGTAAACTTGGTTAACTGTCCAGTTGTTACAAATTCATAATGAATAACCCCTTTGATATAAAAAAAGTTTAGCAACATCATTTTAAGTCTTGATTTGGACTGATGGAACTTTTTTGGTTATGGAGAATTGTCTGACTTCCATTGTGCACTTTGACACTTTGTTTCAGGGTCGTACTGGTATATCCATGTTTCATGACCAGTGATAACATGGCTCAAAACATTGCCAAAAGGTCTTGGCAAACTTCAACTCTCCTTTGCTTTTGTTCATTGGTGAGCTCCTTCAGGACCATTTTTGCACACACCTTTCTCATGCCAAGATGTTCAGTTCAGATTTTCCTGTTTCTCTATCGATGTTTACTCGGTCTGCTGTGCTTCTCACAGTTAGCTGACAATTCTGACGCACAATTCGATGAATTTTTGGAATGTTTTCATCAGTTCTGCTCATTACTGGCTGCCCTGACCTCTCTTCATCAGTGATGCATTCTATCTCCTCAGAAAAATGTTTAATCCATTTGTACACTGCCGTTCTCTTCATGGCATTATCCCCATAAACTTGGACTAACATGTCCCTGATTTCACTTCCACTCTTGTGATGTTTAACAAGAAATTTAATGTTTGTTTGCTGCTCTACTTCAAGCTCAGACATTTTCGCCAAGGCACACAAAAACATGCAACAAGAGTAATGAATGCCACTCAACAAGATACCGGCACACGTCGACACGAACACAGCTGTGAGACACTGATATAACAAGGTTATGAAACCTTACCGAGCTGTTTGTACAGTGCTGCCAATGTAAGCACACGGTGGCTAGTTCATGAACTTAATTGTCAGTCTTTATATATGAGGAGGAACTGAGGCCTCCTACTGACATAGGAATGAGCCATTTTAGAAGCAGATCCTCCAAACATAAGCCTTGAGAGGACTGCATGTCTTGCAGTTACACTAAGTTCAATTTCATGAGACTCCTGGGGCGGTAACAATTCAGTCAAGCTACTCTGGAGTTTCTGACCTACAGAATGTGTAAAATAATAAACATTTATTTTTTAAATTTTGGAGTATTAGTCAGCAGTAGATCACAATAGATACTCACAGCAAGCCATTTTTCACATTACTCTTAGAAATATAATTGTTATTTACAAAAAAGATAATTTTTATCTGTTCTCTTAAGATTCCAGATTGTTGTGAGAAACCCCATTCCTTGAAAATCAAATAGGAACGCTAAATTAAAATGTGTCTCTCCTGTCATGTTTCTCTTTTTATCTTGAAAAAAAAAATCTGAAGTCTTTAGGTAGACCTTGTAATATGTCTAATCCACCAGAGGATCACGGACCTACCATTAAAACATTCACTGGCAAAAGGAAATGGAAAAACTATAATTATTTTAGGCCACTCAAGACTTACACAAACTGTCTGGGCACATAATCTCTACTACATGAATACAATTTAGGTTCTCTTAGTAACGTAAAAGAATGAGAAGTGCTGGTGTAATCTTGTCAAGCTGACCACTCCAGCCTCCTCCCCACCTTGCTCCTCCTCCCAACTCCTACCTTTCTGAATTAGTAACCTCCACTCCTGTACGCATGTTGTGTCTCCTCAGCTCTCCCTCTCGTTTTCCCTTGGCGTTCCTATCCATTCTTCCAGATTTGCTCACAAGTCAGCGTATTCGGTAACCTTTCTGAACTAGGCAGTGATAAAACCTTCTCGATGAGAGTCCCTTGGTGAGAAATGGGTCCGAAAGTTCAGAGAACCATTCCCTCCGCAGAAAATAAAGCACCACTTGAGTAGAGGTTTAAACTCAATCTTAGAAGCAACGCGTTTCTAACTTCCTACCAAAGAATCAGAACACGACCTGAGGATTCGTATTCTCTGGATTTGATTTGTATTCCTTGGATCAAATGAGTTTCAGAAGGCCGCAGGAAGCAATTCAGCATCTTTGCCTTTTAGCCCTCCCAGTTGCTAAGAGGAGAAGGGATTTATTTTTGCAATCCCTCCGTTAGCTTCTTGTTTTCTAAGAAAACGGTTTCTGGCATGCGGGAATGCGGTGCAGAAATGGGGAGGGAAATTTGGTGTCATTTGGTAGGTTTCATAGTTAATTACAGTCATTGGCAAAGCATTTTTTAATTTTCCTGTAAGGATTTGCTTTTGTCCTGCCTGTCTTTTGAAAAAAGAGAAAAACACTCAGAAAAGGAGGGTCCAGTAGAATGTTTTTTACTGAGATTTCCGATCCCATTGTGTTCTCATCAGTCACTGAATATCTGCAAAATACAGGGTAATCAGAATTACTTGGTAATAGATTCCTATGAAATAGAGGTATAAAAATTGTAATTTTTGTTTGCAAGAGAGCAAATTAAATTTTCTTTAGAAAAAAAAGTAAATTTCTGTTTTTATTTCATGAAAGTAGGATAGAAAACAAAAGTTCCAGCCGAAGGGGATGTAGCTCAGTGGTAGAGCGCATGCTTAGCATGCATGAGGTCCTGGGTTCGATCCCCAGCATCTCCAGCTTTTCCTTCTTGCTTGATTACTCAGGAAACATCTTTCTTCTATGTTACAACCACAGACCCATTTCTGTAGAATCTGAAAATTAATCATCTTGCCTCCAAGTACTTATAATTTGCTCTAGCTGTGCTTGTAACACTGTCCTTTTAAAATTTGATTCCTGTCCATCCTCAGCAGGGTTTACATACAGTCTTCCACACCCCGAAATCAAGAGTGACTGGTCCCTATTCCATGAACAATAATTATTGACATTTATCCATGTAAACTAAACTAGAAGATTTGCGAACGAATTAGTATTTTCCAGTAGTTTTCGTGCTGGGGTTTTGGGTGGGGGGTGAGGCGGTAGGCTGAGCTCCTATTTCTGGTTTCACATTTTGAGGCTGTCAAAAGAAATAATAAATAGAGCCACTTTAAAATGGAGCCAGAGCTGCCATGCTGGAGGAACTGCTTTGCACATCTCATGTCTCAAACCTTTGGAATGTTAAACCAGGACAAAATAACCTTTGGACTGGACCTAGGGCAACATTGTTCCAAAAACTGCTTACAAGATAACAGGATAGCAGTTATGATGACTACTGGACTGAAAATTAAAAACATTGTTTAGAATTAACATCACTATGTTATGTGCACCAATAGAAATGCCTTCCTTCTACTGATGTAACTGTCCCCCTCTTTCCCTTCTCATAAATACGCATTGCCTTTGTCTCCTATTTGGGCTTCTGCCTGAATTAGTGCTTCCTGAATAGATATTCTTACTGATCTCAAATAAATTGCTGATTTCCTTTCAATTTGAAAAATATTTCTATTTTTAGGTAGCAAGACCAAAAAGCAGAAAGATGGATTTTAACAGGAGCTTTCTAGAAAGAAAATATACATTTCCCAGTTCAGAGACTATGAAAATATTGGACAAATCTAGTTCCTGAGAACATAACGTTTCTCTCAGAAATTGAAGACGTAGGAGTGAAATAGAAGCATTCCAAAACAAACATGCTTTTCCCTTAGTACATTTTGTCATTGAGTGCCTAATGTTCACATTGTGGGGGATTGGAACACTTCTGTCCTGATCTCTTGTAATCTCAGGGTTTGCCTCACTGATTCTAACACAACTCACTTCCATTCTCTCAAAAAAAAGTCCACTTCTCTTTCTAAACCAAATCCACAGAAAACTGTTTTCTAAATTTCCTTCACTTGCTAATGTGACAGGGTGTCACAGATTGGAAGTTGAGACAAAAGAACCAACATACAAGAGATGCTGCGTTCCACCAGGTAATGACTTTCAACAAAATACACGTAGTTAGCCAAAGAAAACCCTTTCCCACACGTGTCCTTTTTTTCTCAGACAGGCCGCCTAGCTGCTCCAGGGTTGTAGGAGGCCCTTGCCTGCCTGTGGTTAAGCCAAAGGCTCATGAACTCGACTGGGAGGAGGTACTAAAGTCTTACAGGTACAGGAGCTCAGTGCCAAAAAATAATAATGGCTATCATCCTTTCTGTTAGACTCTTTAATGGTTATTTTATTTTTTATTTTATTAAATTTATTGGGGTGACAATTGTTAGTAAAATTACAAAGATTTCAGGTGTACAATTCTGTATTACATCATCTATAAATCCCATTGTGTGTTCATCACCCAGAGTCAGTTCTCCTTCCATCACCATATATTCGATCCCCCTTACCCTCATCTCCCACCCCCCACCCCCCACCCAACTTACCCTCTGGAAACCACTAAACTATTATCTGTGTCTATGAGTTTCTGTTTCTCATTTGTTTGTCTTGTTCTTTTGTTGTTTTTGGTTTATATACCACATATCAGTGAAATCACATGGTTCTCTGCTTTTTCTGTCTGACTTGTTTCGCTCAGCATTACTCTCTCAAGATCCATCCATTTTGTCACAAATGTTCCTATATCATCTTTTCTTACCGCCGAATAGTATTCCATTGGGTATATATACCACAACTTCTTTGTCCATTCATCTATGGAAGGACATTTTGGTTGTTTCCGTGTCTTGGCCACCGTAAACAAAGCTGCATTGAACATTGGAGCAATGTGTCTTTATGTAAAAATGTTTTCAGATATTTTGGGTAGATACCCAGGAGAGGGATTGCTGGGTCATATGGCAATTCTATTCGTAATTTTTTGAGGAACCTCCACACTGCCTTCCATAACGGCTGCACCAGTCTGCATTCCCACCAACAGTGTATGAGGGTTCCTTTTTCTCCACAGCCTCTCCAACATTTGTTACTATTTGTCTGGTTGATGATCGCCATTCTGACTGGGGTGAGGTGATATCTCATTGTGGTTTTGATTTGCATTTCTCTGATGATTAGTGATGTTGAGCATTTTTTCATATGTCTATTTGCCATTTGTATGTCCTCTTTGGAGAAATGTTCTTCAAGTCGTCTGCCCATTTTTCAATTGGGTTGTTTGTTTTTTCGTTGTTGAGTTGCATGAGTTCCTTGTATATTCTGGATACTAGCCCCTTATCGGAGGCACTGTTAGCAAAAATCTTCTCCCATTCAGTTGGTGGCCTCTTTATTTTGTCAATGGTTTCTTTTGCTGTGCAGAAGCTTTTAAGTTTCATATAGTCCCATTCGTTTATTTCAGCTTTTACTTCCATTGCCTTTGGATTCAAGTTCACAAAATGCTCTTTGAACCCAAGGTCCATAAGTTTAGTACCTATGTTTTCTTCTATGCAGTTTATTGTGTCAGGTCTTATGCTTAAGTCTTTGATCCATTTTGAATTAACTTTGGTACATGGTGACAAACAGCAGTCCAGTTTCTTTCTTTTGCACGTGGCTATCCAATTCTCCCAGCACCATTTATTGAAGAGGCTGTCTTTGCTCCATTGTATGTTTTTAGCTTCTTTGTCAAAAATGATCTGTCCATATTTATGTGGTTTTATTTCTGGGTTCTCAATTCTATTCCATTGGTCGATGTGTCTGTTTTTCTGCCAATACCATGCTGTTTTGATTATTGTAGCCCTGTAGTACAAGCCAAAGTCAGGAAGTGTGATACCTCCATTATTGTTCTTTTTCCTTAAGATTGCTTTGGCTATTCGGGGTCTTTTGTGGTTCCAAACAAATCTGATGATTTTTTGTTCTATTTCTTTAAAATATGCCATTGGGATTTTGATGGGGATTGCATTGAATCTGTATATTGCTTTGGGTAATATGGCCATTTTAACTATGTTGATTCTTCCAATCCATGAGCACGGAATGCCTTTCCATTTCTTTGTGTCTTCTTCAATTTCTTTCAAAAATGTCTTATAGTTTTCAGCATATGGGTCTTTCACATCCTTGGTTAAGTTTATTCCTAGGTATTTTATTCTTTTTGCTGCAATTGCAAAAGGAATTGTTTTTTGGATTTCTTTTTCTGAGATTTCATTGTTAGTATATAAGAAGGCAATGGACCTTTGTGCGTTGATTTTGTAGCCAGCAACTTTACTGTATTCGTTGATTGTTTCTAATAGCTTTTTGGTGGAGTCTTTAGGGTTTTCTATATATAGCATCATGTCATCTGCAAAGAGTGATAATTTAACTTCTTCATTCCCAATTTGGATGACTTTTATTTCTTTCTCTTGCCTGATTGCTCTGGCAAGGACCTCCAACACTATGTTGAAAAGCAGAGGTGATAGGGGACATCCCTGTCGTGTTCCTGAACGTAGAGCAAAGGGCTTCAGTTTTTCTCCATTAATTATGAGATTAGCAGAGGGCTTGTCATATATGGCCTTTATTATGTTAAGATATTTTCCTTCTATACCCATTTTATTAAGTGTTTTAATCATAAATGGATGTTGTATCTTGTCAAATGCTTTTTCTGCATCAATTGATATAATCATATGATTTTTGTCCTTTATTTTGTTTATGTGATGTATCACATTGATGGATTTGCGGATGTTGAACCATCCTTGTGCCCCGGGGATGAACCCCACTTGGTCATGATGAATAATCTTTTAAATGCATTCTTGTATTCGATTTGCTAGAATTTTATTTAGGATTTTTGCATCGGTATTCATCAGAGATATTGGTCTGTAGTTTTCTTTTTTTGTGCTGTCCTTACCAGGTTTTGGTATCAGGGTAATGTTGGCCTCATAGAATGAGTTAGGGAGTACTGTCTCTTCTTCAATTTTTTGGAAGAGTTTGTGCAGGATTGGTATTAGATCCTCTTTGAAGGTTTGGTAGAATTCACTAGTGAAGCCATCTGGTCCCGGACTTTTGCTTTTGGGAAGGTTTTGGATGACTGATTCAATTTCGTTACTGGTGATCGGTCTGTTTAGATTTTCCAGTTCTTCATGGTTCAGCCTTGGAAGGCTATATGTTTCTAAGAACTTGTCCATTTCTTCTAGGTTGTTGAATTTGGTGGCATATAGTCCTTCATAGCATTCTTGGATGATCCTTTGTATTTCTGTGGTGTCCGTGATAACTTCCCCTTTTACGTTTCTGATTTTGTTAATCAGTGTCTTCTCTCTTTTTATCTTAGTAAGTCTAGCCAAGGGTTTGTCAATTTTGTTAATCTTTTCAAAGAACCAGCTCTTTGTCACATTAATTTTTTTTTTTTTTTATTAAATTTATTGAGGTGACAGTTGTTAGTAAAATTACATAGATTTCAGGTGTACAATTCTGTATTACATCATCTATAAATCCCGTTGTGTGTTCATCACCCAGAGTCAGTTCTCCTTCCATCACCATATATTCGATCCCCCTTACCCACATCTCCCACCCCCCACCCCCCACCCCCCACCCCCCTTACCCTCTGGCAACCACCAAACCATTGTCTGTGTCTATGAGTTTCTGTTTCTCATTTGTTTGTCTTGTTCTTTTGTTGTTTTGGTTTATATACCACATATCAGTGAAATCACATGGTTCTCTGCTTTTTCTGTCTGACTTATTTCGCTTAGCATTACACTCTCAAGATCCATCCATGTTGTCACAAATGTTCCTATATCATCTTTTCTTACTGCCGAATAGTATTCCATTGTGTATATATACCACAACTTCTTCATCCATTCATCTATCGAAGGACATTTTGGTTGTTTCCATGTCTTGGCCACTGTAAACAAAGCTGCAATGAACATTGGAGCACACGTGTCTTTATCTCTAAATGTTTTCAGATTTTTTGGGTAGATACCCAGGAGAGGGATTGCTGGGTCATATGGCAATTCTATTCGTAATTTTTTGAGGAACCTCCACACCGCCTTCCATAACGGCTGCACCAGTCTGCATTCCCACCAACAGTGTATGAGGGTTCCTTTTTCTCCACAGCCTCTCCAACATTTGTTACTATTTGTCTTGTTGATGATGGCCATTCTGACTGGGGTGAGGTGATATCTCATTGTGGTTTTGATTTGCATTTCTCTGATGATTAGTGATGTTGAGCATTTTTTCATATGTCTATTTGCCATTTGTATGTCCTCTTTGGAGAAATGTCTCTTCAAGTCCTCTGCCCATTTTTCAATTGGGTTGTTTGTTTTTTTGTTGTTCAGTTGCATGAGTTCCTTGTATATTCTGGATACTAGCCCCTTATCGGAGGCACTGTTTGCAAAAATCTTCTCCCATTCAGTTGGTGGCCTCTTTATTTTGTCAATGGTTTCTTTTGCTGTGCAGAAGCTTTTAAGTTTCATATAGTCCCATTTGTTTATTTTAGCTTTTACTTCCATTGCCTTTGGAGTCAAATTCATAAAATGCTCTTTGAACCCAAGGTCCATAAGTTTAGTACCTATGTTTTCTTCTATGCAGTTTATTGTGTCAGGTCTTATGCTTAAGTCTTTGATCCATTTTGAATTAATTTTGGTACATGGTGACAAATAGCAGTCCAGTTTCATTCTTTTGCACGTGGCTATCCAATTCTCCCAGCTCCATTTATTGAAGAGGCTGTCTTTGCTCCATTGTATGTTTTTAGCTTCTTTGTCAAAAATTATCTGTCCATATTTATGTGGTTTTATTTCTGGGTTCTCAATTCTATTCCATTGGTCTATATGTCTGTTTTTCTGCCAATACCATGCTGTTTTGATTATTGTGGCCCTGTAGTACAGGCCAAAGTCAGGAAGTGTGATACCTCCATTATAGTTCTTTTTTCTTAAGATTGCTTTGGCTATTCGGGGTCTTTTGTGGTTCCAAACAAATCTGATGATTTTTTGTTCTATTTCTTTAAAATATGCCATTGGGATTTTGATGGGGATTGCATTGAATCTGTATATTGCTTTGGGTAATATGGCCATTTTAACTATGTTGATTCTTCCAATCCATGAGCACGGAATGTCTTTCCATTTCTTTGTGTCTTCTTCAATTTCTGTCAGAAAAGTCTTATAGTTTTCAGCATATAGGTCTTTCACATCCTTGGTTAAGTTTATTCCTAGGTATTTTATTCTTTTTGATGCAATTGTAAAAGGAATTGTTTTTTGTATTTCTTTTTCTGAGATTTCATTGTTGGTATATAGGAAGGCAATGGACTTTTGTGCGTTGATTTTGTAGCCAGCAACTTTACTGTATTCGTTGATTGTTTCTAATAGCTTTTTGGTGGAGTCTTTAGGGTTTTCTATATATAGCATCATGTCATCTGCAAAGAGTGATAATTTAACTTCTTCATTCCCAATTTGGATGCCTTTGATTTCTTTCTCTTGCCTGATTGCTCTGGCAAGGACTTCCAACACGATGTTGAAAAGCAGAGGTGATAGGGGACATCCCTGTCGTGTTCCTGAACGTAGAGCAAAGGGCTTCAGTCTTTCTCCATTAATTATGAGATTAGCAGAGGGCTTGTCATATATGGCTTTTATTATGTTAAGGTATTTTCCTTCTATACCTATTTTATTAAGTGTTTTAATCATAAATGGATGTTGTATCTTGTCAAATGCTTTTTCTGCATCAATTGATATAATCATATGATTTTTGTCCTTTATTTTGTTTATATGATGTATCACATTGATGGATTTGCGTATGTTGAACCATCCTTGTGCCCCGGGGATGAACCCCACTTGGTCGTGATGAATAATCTTTTTAATGCATTGTTGTATTCGATTTGCTAGAATTTTATTTAGGATTTTTGCATCGGTATTCATCAGAGATATTGGTCTGTAGTTTTCTTTTTTTGTGCTGTCTTTACCAGGTTTTGGTATCAGGGTAATGTTGGCCTCATAAAATGTGTTGGGGAGTACTGTTTCTTCTTCAATTTTTTGGAAGAGTTTGTGCAGAATTGGTATTAGATCCTCTTTGAAGGTTTGGTAGAATTCACTAGTGAAGCCATCTGGTCCCGGACTTTTGCTTTTGGGAAGGTTTTGGATGACTGATTCAATTTCGTTACTGGTGATCGGTCTGTTTAGATTTTCCAGTTCTTCATGGTTCAGCCTTGGAAGGCTATATGTTTCTAAGAACTTATCCATTTCTTCTAGGTTGTTGAATTTGGTGGCATATAGTCCTTCATAGTATTCTTGGATGATCCTTTGTATTTCTGTGGTGTCCGTGATAACTTCCCCTTTTACGTTTCTGATTTTGTTAATCAGTGTCTTCTCTCTTTTTATCTTAGTAAGTCTAGCCAAGGGTTTGTCAATTTTGTTAATCTTCTCAAAGAACCAGCTCTTTGTCACATTAATTTTTTCTATTGTCTTTCTGTTCTCTATTTCATTTATTTCTGCTCTAATTTTTGTTATTTCCTTTCTTCTGCTGACCTTGGGTTTTACCTGTTCTTCTTTTTCTAGTTCTTTAAGGTGTAACATGAGGTTATTTATTTGGGAATTTTCCTGTTTCTTGAGATAGGCCTGTAATGAGATAAATTTCCCCCTTAAAACTGCTTTCGCTGCATCCCAAAAATTTTGGTAGGATGTATTTTCATTGTCATTTGTTTCTATGTATCTTTTGATCTCTCCTCTAATTTCTTCTTTGACCCAGTCCTTCTTTAAAAGTATGTTGTTTAGTCTCCATGTATTTGTGTTTTTTCCCGCTTTCTTTTTACAGTTGATATCCAATTTCAAAGCCTTGTGATCAGAGAATATGCATGGTATGATTTCAATCTTTTTAAATTTGTTGAGACTGATTTTATGTCCCAATATATGGTCTATCCTTGAGAATGTTCCATGTACACTAGAAAAGAATGTGTAGTCTGATGTTTTAGGATGAAGTGCTCTATAAATGTCAATTATGTCCATTTCATCTAATGTGTCATTTAGGGCTACTATGTCGTTATTTATTTTCTGTTTGGATGATCTATCCATAGCTGTCAATGATGTATTTAAGTCCCCTAGTATAATTGTGTTTTGGTCAATTTCTCCCTTTAGTTCTGTTAGTAGTTGCTTGGTGTATTTCGGTGCTCCCTGACTGGGGGCATAAATATTGATGACTGTTATGTCTTCTTGTTTTACAGTCCCCTTCACCATTATGAAATGTCCATCTTTGTCTCTTGTTATCTTTTTCACCTTGAAGTCTGTTTCATCTGATATCATTATGGCTACACCTGATTTTCTCTGGGCACCATTTGCTTGGAGTGTCAATTTCCACCCTTTCACTTTGAGTCTATGCTTGTCCTTGTAGCTGAGATGTGTCTCTTGGAGACAGCATATGGTTGGGTTTAGTTTTTTGATCCAATCTGCTACTCTGTGCCTTTTTATTGGTGAGTTCAGTCCATTTACATTTAGGGTGATTATTGATATGTGAGAATTTCCTGTCATTCTATCTTTAGTTTTCTGGTAAGGCTGTGTCTCCATTGTTTCTTTGCCTTTTTGTTGTTGTCTATTATTTCTGTGTGGTGGTATTCTATGATGTTTCCCTCTGTTTCTTCTTTTATTTCAGTATATATTTCAGTTCTGGATTTTTTTTGAGTGGTTACCCTTAAGTTTATGTAAAAGTAAGTTTGATATTTAGAGTATTCCATTTTCTTCAGCACGCTTACTTTCTCCATTCCCATATTCCGGTTCAGGCCTTTATTCTCCCCCTTTTTGAGTTTTGGTTGCCACAAATTGTCCCTGTTGATGGTGGTCGAATAGCCTCCTTTAGTATTTCTTGTAGTGCAGGTCGTGTATTAGAAAATTCCCTCAGCTTCTGTATGTCTGGAAAGGTCTTTATTCCTCCTTCATATCTAAAGGATATCTTTGCTGGATATATTATTCTTGGCTCATGATTTCTCTCTTTCAATAGTTTGAATATTTGGTTCCACTCCCTCCTGGCTTGTAGAGTTTCTGCTGAAAAATCTGATGATAATCTAATGGGCTTTCCTTTGTAAGTTACCGTCTTCTTTTCCCTGGCTGCCTTGAGGATTCTTTCTTTGTCGTTGATTTTAGACAGCTTCAGTACAATGTGCCTTGGAGAAGGCCTGTTGGGATTGAGGTAACTAGGTGTTCTATTTGCTTCTTGGATTCGAGGGTCCAGTTCTGTCCACAAATTTGGGAAGTTCTCATCGACGATTTGTTTGAATATATTCTCTGTTCCCTTCTCTCTTTCTTCTCCTTCTGGTATGCCCATTATTCTTATATTGCTCTTTCTGATGGAGTCAGAAAGTTCTTGTAGAGTTCTTTCATTTCTTTTAAGTCTCAAGTCTCTTTCTTCTTCTATCTGTGTCATTTCCAGGTTTCTATCTTCGATGTCACTGATTCTTTCCTCCATCTGGTCAACTCTACTACCTAAGCTGGTTATTTCATTCTTCATTTCTTCTATTGAGTTCTTAATCTCCAGAAATTCTATTTGGTTCTTTTTTAAAATTTCAATCTCTTTCGTAAAATGCTCATGCTGTTCTTTGATTGAGTTTCTGAGTTCATTTAACTGCCTATCTGTGTTTTCTTGTATCTCGTTGAGTTTTTTCAGAACTGCAATCTTGAATTCTCTGTCACTTATGTCACATATTTCTGTATCTTTAAGTGCCTTCTCTGGAGATTTTTCACTTTCTTTCTGAGCTATCTTGTTGCCTTGGTTATTCATGGCGATTACTGGTTTACTATTTCTCTTCCTAGACATGTACAGGAGTGACTTCTGCAACAGGTTGATCGGAAGAGGTCTTTCTTTTGTTTTCCAGCGCTTGTTGGTAGAACGTCTTATTATTTCTCCAACTGCAATTTATTTTTCTTCTCCCACACGGTAGTGCTCTTTTCTCTGCACTGTTCCTGCTTCTCACACAATGGGGGGATTCCCTGGGAGACGGGCTTCTCCTCTGTTAATAGTTCGTCTAGGTCACAGGACGCAGTGTCCCGGTGGGTATGCGGAGAGCTTTTGATGTTCCAAAGCTCTTCCAGCTCCTGATTCAGAGCCCGTATGTTTCAGCAGTTCTGTTGACTCCTGTAGGTGATTTCAGTCGGTAGTGGGCCTCTTCCTCTTGCCTGTCTGCTGTGCAGGGAGTCCTTTGTGGAGTTTCTGTTGTTCGATTCATTGTAAATTCCAGGGGAGCTTTACAGAGGCTCACCTCACGCCGCCATTTTTCCGGAAGTTGACTCTTTAATGTTTTGAACTGACAGCCTTGGGTGGATCCAGTGCTGTGCCACTTGACTCTTTAAGAAAAAACACAAAATTAGTGTGTGGGTCTTAAATAGGCCTGTGAAAATGGGGTGCCCTGAAGCTTACACTCTGTTAGCTGCTATTAACTTCATGCTAAGTCATCCTGTGCTGTCATTCATTGAGTAATTTTTCTGCCTTAATTGTAATTATTTTTGTTTAAGTAATTGTTTATTACAGGCCTGTACTAGTGTGTCTCTAACATATCTTTAAAGATATTAGAACACTTTGAACTAATTTAAAATAGTAGCCATAGCATCTACCAACTAAGAAGTCAATAGGAAATAGTTCACAGACTTTTTCCTTGCTTTTTCGTCATGTTTTCAAAGTGGCTTATTATCCACAATCAAGGCCAGCAGTTGTGAAATACCAAGGGTTTCACATAGTATCCTGCTCTGAATTGTAATTATTCCTCTCCCCACTTCATTCTCCACCTTGTAGTGTCTTTTGTTGTCACTTTAGGTTATCAGACTATGATCAACTTGATTGAAGATTGTTTTTAAGGTTTCTCTATTCTAACACATGAGAAGACTCTCCTTTAATTTAATCAATAAAAAAAAGTTTTAGGTACAATTTAAGAATAGTGCCTTAACTAAATTATTTTATCTGGTAGGTAAGGTGTGTGCTGGGTAATGAGAGGAATAAAATAAAACAGAAACCAATATAGTTTCCCTGAGCCCTCAGGTTTCTTTAAACCTGAAGCAGTGGTTCTCCAACTTGGCTGCACACTGGAATCACTTGCCGAGCTCTAAAATTTCCCGATGCCTGGATCTCACTTTGAGAGATTCTAGTTTCATTTGTCTGGAGTATAGAATGGACACTGGCATTTAAAAAATTGCCCTCAGTGATTTGAATATGCAGTCAAGGTTGAGAACCACTGGCCTAGAAAGCCTCTATTTAAATTATTTCCAAATACCTATACAGGTAGGAGGAGGCATAAGGGATGTACATCTGCCAGGTTTATTCCTTTCTCAGTTAGGTTAAGCTTATGTAGAGACACTGACCACTCAGATAGTCACAGATACATGACTGATGTAGTCAAGGGCAGAGGAAAGTGGCCAACGGGATGTAACTTAAACTAATTACTCCACATACAGTTCTATGAAGTAGACAGAAGTCAGTCTCTCTCTCTCTCTCTCTCTCTCTCTCTCTCTCTCTCTCTCTCTCTCTCTCTCTCTCCTACTACAGTTGCCCAAGGACTATGAAATGAGAACTGCCGCTCTCTGAGATCCCTGGTTTGCAAAGCTAATCCCTGGGAATAAAGTGGATCATGTAATAATTCGGAGCCTTCTGGGATATACTCTAAGCCCTGCTCCCCCAAACGTAAATCTGGAGATTATGTCTATTGCCTGAGAGACTCTGACCTAGACTTAAAGCAAGGAAAAACAATAAATTTCCTGAAATGAAGTTACCTCATGGAAAAGGAAAAGTTGAGATTGATAACTTGGGGCTAAGACTTGTTTTAGTTTATCATATGACTCTAGGTCCCTGGTAGGAAAATAATGTTTTTAACAACATTTTAAGAGATGACTATTTTAACTAGGTAAAACCAGACCTCATTTTCTGTAGTTTTTCTTCCTAAAGAATATTGAGGAGCAAATGTAGAAAGAAAGGAGGCTATTTTCTCTGAACACAGAAATGAGCAGAGAGCTGAAAGCTGGGGAAAATTCTTCTATTTGCTGATCTTTATTCCTTGGCATTGAAGAAAAAGGCTAAAAAGACTCCTTTTACTTACCAGCACTGAAACCTTACTTTGTGTCAGGGCGCGAGTGTGTGTGTTTGTGTGTGTGTGTGTGTGTGTGTGTGTGTGTGTGTGTAGGGAGGCTGGGAAGGGGAGAGAGAGAGAGAGAGAGAGTGAGAGAGAGAGAGAGAGAGAGAGAGAGAGAGAGAGAGAGAGAGAGAGAAGTTTGTTTTAAGGAATTGGCTCACACAATTGTGGGAGCTGCAAGTCTGATATCGGCAAGGCAGGCTGACAAGCTGGAAATTCTGGAAAGAGCTGATGTTGCAGTCTTGAGTCTAAAGGCCATCTGGAGGCATATTTTCTTCCTCTTTGGAGGAACTCTGTCTTTTCATTCAATTGATTGGCTGAGGCCCACTCACATTATGGAGGGCAATCTACTTTACTCAAAGTCTATTGATTTAAGTATTAATCACATCTAAAAAAATGTTTTCACAGCAACAATTAGACTGGTTTTTGACCAAACAACTGGACACCATAGCCTAGCCAAATTGACACATAAAATTAATCTATCACACTATCATACTGCAATTTTCTTGTGTAATATTTTATCTTCCAAAAGATTGCCAGTTCTCTAACCGAAGCAATAATCCCTGAATTTATGAAGAAATAAGAATCATGTTAAGGAGGAATAGAACACTTTCAAAATATATTAATATATTTCCAGTTCTTGTAGCACAACGTTGTTACTTAAGAAAACATTCATCTGTGGTAAAGACTAATATATATATGTGTATATACATATATATATTTATTTTTTTTACTTTACTTTGCTTTCAAATACTCCAGGGAAAAAAAGTATTAAGATAGATTAAATAAGAATGGCAACATCTGGATAGTTCAAGATGATGATGGGCAAATGCAATTCTTTATATGACTCTCTTCTTTTTTGTTTGAAAAATTTTATAATAAACTGCTTAAAAAGAAACAATGAAGAAGCAACAAACTACTATTACAAATGATAGGAGAATTCAGAAAAGTGGATGAGTAATAATATTAAAAAATGTATTATCTTAATATTTTAAAAATATTAGAATATATATTTGAAGGAAAGAGCCCTTTGTTTCAGTTAGGAAATCATTTAGCTAAAAGTAATAGGAAAGCAAACTAGCAGGAGTTTAGTTTTCTTACATGGCACAAAGTATAGAAATGTTGGCTGCAGATAAGTGTAACTAAAAAAAAATTCAGAATGTCAAAAAGAACATAAAGTCAAAATACATATGTAAACTGGAAAACATCTTTTACTGATACAGATTCAGCAGCTCAATGACATCAGTAGAGGTGTCCCGTAGAAATGTCTTTCCATCATAACCACAAGATGGATACTGAATCTCCACATATCATTACTACATTCAAGGCAGGAAGGAATGGGGGAGGAGTTGACACCACTCACATATATATTATCTTTATCAGGAAAGAAAAGGGTCTCCCCAAAATCTCCCAGTAGACTTTAACTTATATATTTTGGGCCAGAACTAGACACATGGCCACCCCTTGACATAAGGGAGGCTGGAAGAATGGACATCTCATTTTTTGAGTTCACAGAGTGTGAGGTGATCAAAGGAGAAGAGGATTGAAATATGGGGATTGCAATAGCCACTTTACAGTTTCTACCCACTTAACATTGCAACAGAAGGATTAGCTTCCCAGTAATGAACAAAGTAGCAAACGTGCTAGGTGCATAAAAAAGCAATATTCATATTTTGGTATTCTAAATAAGCTATTCACCAAAAAATAAAAAATTAAAGTAAATGTAGGAGACAGAGAAAAATTATACTGGAGAGAACTAATATGCTCAGATAAAATTTCCTGTGCTTAATCCATAAAGGGTCTTATTTTTTCCCCCAAAGTTTTCTTTTAGGGAAAATTCTAAGTTATTTGGAATGGTTGTTTCACAAAGTGAGGAAATTTTACATTGTTATGCCAAGTCATTGTCTATACTTTCCCATTTTTATTTGTATTATCTTTTAAAAAGATTTTTATAAAAAATATAGCTAACATACAATATTATATTAGTTTCAGGTGTACACCATAAGTATTCAACATTTATATACCTAACTAAGTGATCACCCTAAGTCCAGCAACCATCTGACACCGTACCCCGCTATTATAATATTATTGACTATATTCCCTATGCTATACACCCCCATGATGTATTTGTTTTATACCTGGAAATTTGGACTTCTTGTTCCCCTTCACCTACCCTCTTTTTAAAATTTTAAATTACAGTGGACATTCAACATTATTTTACATTAATTTCATGTGTACACTGTATATACTTATTACCATATTATTGACTATATTCCCTATTCCTTAATTAACATCCCCATGACTATTTTGTAACTACCAATTTGTACTTCTTAATCCCTTCCCCCTTTTTACCCTTCCCTCAACCCCTTTTCCATCTATCACCCTGATAAATCTAGTACCCATCTGACACCATATAGTTATTACAATATTATTGACTATATTCCTTATACTATACCCTACATACCCATGACTACTGTGTAACAGGTACTATTTGTACTTCTTAATTCCTTCCCCTTTTTTCACCCACCCACAACCACCCTCCCATTTGGCAGCCATCAATATATTCCCTGTATCTATGAGTTTGTTTCTGTTTTGTTTGTTTGTTTATTTGTTCTTTAGATTCCGCTTATAAGTGAAATCACTATGCATCTGTCTTTCACTGTCTGACATACTCCACTCAGCATAATACTCTCCAGGTCCATCCATGCTGCTGAGGATGGCAAGAACCCATTCCCTTCTGTGGTCAAGCAATATTCCATTGCATATGTGTACAACCACCTCTTTATCCATTCATCCATTGATGGACACCCAGGCTGCCTCCTTGGCCATTGTAAACAATGCTGCAATGAACATGTGGGTTCACTTGTCCCCTCAAAGTAGCATTTTGGGTTTCTTCGGATAAGCACCCAGAAATACGATAACTGGGTCTTTCTTTGTCTCTTGTTATAATCTTTGTTTTAAAGTCTTAAATAATTTTTTTTTTCATCTTAAAGAAGGCCCTCTAACATTTCTTGTAATACTGGATTTGTGGCCATGAACTTCTTTATTTTTTTCTCGTCTGGAAAGCTCTTTCTGTCCTTCAATTTTAAATGATAACCTTGCTGGGTAGGATAGTCTTGGTTGTCGGTTATTGCTTTTGATCACTTTGAATATTTTCTGCTTCTCTTTTCTGACCTGCAAATTTCCTTTTGAGAAATCAGCTGACTATCTTAAGTGAGCTCCCTTATAAGTATCTAGTTGACTTTCTCTTGCTGCTTTTAAGATTTTCTCTTTGTCTTTCACCTTTGGCATTTTAATTATGATGTGTCTTGGTGTGGGACTGTTTAGATTCATCTTGTTTGGGACTCTATGCACTTCCTGGTCTTGTATGTCTATATCCTTCACCAGGTTAGGAAAGTTTTCAGTCATTATTTCTTCAAATAGGTTCTTAATCCCTTCTTCTCTCTTTTCTTCTGGTACCCCTATGATGTGAATGTTGTTATGCTTGATGTTGTCCGAAAGGTCTCTTCAACTGTCCTCATTTTTTTAAACTCTTTTTTTTTTTTTTTTTGCTGTTCTGATTGGGTGTTTTCTGTCACCTTGTCTTCCAAGTCACTGATTTGATCCTCTGCTTCATCTAGTTAGATCTGCTGCATTTCCCAGTCTTTGCGGAGTTACTTTATGTAGTAGGTGCCAGGTGGGGCACTGGCATAGTCTCCCTGATCACCTGCTCTGGGTCCTCCAAAAGTGTCCCTTGTGTGGATTGTGTGTGCCCTGTTATAGTTGAACCTTGATTTCTATTGGCATGTCAGATGGTGGGATTGACCCTCAGGCTGACTACATCCACAGTTTATGGGCTGCTGTCGGGTGGGCTAACACACAGAGTGGGATTTGTGCCAGTGGGATCTAGTGTCTATTGAGATCACCCTTTAGGTTTGCCACTTGTGGGGCTAATTAGGTGGTGCTCTGCTGTGGTCTGAAGCCAACCTCCAAGAATGTTGGTTCTTGGGCTTCTTGGGAGGGGCTCTGGTACAGGTCAAGATCAGCCACTGTCTGTGACCAGCTGGGGACTACCTTGTAGGAGCTACAAAGTGATTCATGGTTGGTCACTGCCTGTGCTCAACCCAGAAGCAAGTGGGTGAGGCAACTGCTGAAGATGGCTGTCACCTGTACTGGGCCTGGGGTAGCTCTGCCAAAAGCCGGAACACCGCAAGGCCTGCTGCCACTTGTCGGCCCCCATAAGGTTCAGCCACTTTTGATAAAGGCTTGTGAAGTATGTGAGTTGGGTGATGCAGGGTCTAGGGAGTTACCAGAGTAAAGTGAGCGGAGCTCACCAGACCAATTCAGATTCAGATTTGGCCATGAACATGGGGGGAGAGCTCAACACAGGAAAGATGGCACCCACCTGCTGGCTGCACGGAGGGGGACCCCACACAGAGAAAATGGCAACTGTCCCTACAGTCCTTGCCCTGAAGCCAGACAACTCAGTTTCTCCCCATATGTCTCTGACATCCCCTAAGTCACTGTCCCTCTGCTGGAGCCCAGGGTGAGTGTCTGTGAGTGAGTGAGTCTGTGCACTGGCCCTTTAAGAGGACATCTGAATTTTCCACAGCCTTACATTCCACCTGTTTGGTCAGAAACTCCACTATTTTTCACTGCCAGATGTTGTGGGGACTCCTTTTCCTGGCACCAGTACTCGGGGCTGGGGAGCCTGGTGTGGGGCTGGGGTCCCTTGCTTCTCAGGGGAATCTCTGGGGCCAAGGATCCCTCCTGATTCTCAACCACCATATGGAGGTTTGGGGCCCGTTTCGCATTTCTGCTGCTTTTACCAGTCTCTATTTGGCTTCTTGTTTATATCTTTAGTTATAAAATTTCTGTTCAGCTAGACTTCAGACAGTTCTCCAGATTGATGGTACTCCAATTTAGTTGTAATTTTTACATGTTCATGGGAGAATATTATAATCGATGTCATGTACCTATTACCTAGATCTTTCTTTTTCTAAGAACATGATTTAGAAGTATGGTTGAAGCATTACCCCTCACTTTCCATTCTCCTTCCTCTCTCCATAAAAATAACCACCGTCTTGAGGTCTATATGTATCCTTTCAGTCTACATTTTTATCTTTTACTATGTGTACGTATATCTATAAAAATTTTACAGCATTTACTGAAGTCACACTGTACATATTTGTTACAATATCCTTTTTATTCATCATTATGTGTTTAATGCAAATTCCTTATGATAGGAGATACATCTTATTTACTTTAATTGTATAATCTATTGAAGAACATATCATTTTATTTCCAATATTGCTTTACAAGTAACAAACATCATTGTACATATCTCCTTGGATAAACTTATAAGGAGTTGCTAAGTTATACATCTAAAAGTGAAATGCTGAATCATAAAGTAAGGATACCTTCTGCTTTTCTATACTAATAGTACACATTTATATTCTTGAAAACAATCTATGATAATATCTATCTCCCACTATCTACCAACCCTTAGCATTATTGAACTTAAAAAATATTGCCAATAGATGAAGATGGAAACATCCTTCAAATTTGCATTCTCAGATTGCTAGTGAGATTTGATACATCTCATATATTTATTGGCCTTTTATGTTTCTTTATCTGGGGATTGAGTCTTTATATCCTTTGTCCAATTTTCTTTTTTTTTTTAATTTTAATTTTATTTTATTAAATTTATTGGGGTGACATCACCAATTTTCTGTTGATTGTTAAACTCTATATTTACATTATCCTTCATTAGTTTACTAAGTGATGAATGCCTCTTTGTCTTAAAATTACACTACAGTTTCGTCTTGCTCTGCCACCTGAATGTTAACATTGAAATTCATTGGGCTTTTCATTAGACACGGTGAATGCTGAGGTCTCCCCAGTGCTGATTCACAATAGAGGTGTTTCATCTACTGAGCATGATCAATATCTCACTTCTCTTGTTCAACAATACAGTGATTGTTAAATGTTTTAATTACAGATATTGACCTACAAATTTCCATGACATTGTTGCTAACACTTTCGATCTCTCTTATTCTTTTTAAAGTCATCCGAGTATTATTTACTATCATAATTTAAATTAATGTATCTTTAAAAAATTAGCTACAGATTTTTCTATTTGTTTAGCTCACCATTGTTTTTTACATCTCAATGCTTCTTGTTCAGTTCATGTTTTTTCTTAGGATAAATTATTTCACGTTTATCTCAAGTAAGGTCTTAATTTATGGCACATTTTAAAAAGTCTTTATTTAATCCTTATTCTTGGTTAACTGTTTAGCTGGATATAGAATTTTATCCTCAAAGTCATCTTTCCTTAGCACTGTATTCATGTTATTACATCATTTTATTTGTTGTTATCCTCTTTTAGTTTCTAGTGCTACTGATGAAAAACCCACTATAAATCTAGCTATTATTTCCTTTATTATAAAGAAAACTATGTAGGGTGGCTCAGGTGGCTGGAGCTCCTGGAGCTGCGGTCACCAGTTTGATTCCCACGTGGGCCCGTGGGCTGCACCCTCTGCAGCTGAGATTATGAAGAGCAGCTCTCCCTTGAGCGGGGCTGCTGTGCGTGGCCAAAGGTTGGCGTGTGCTGTCGAAGGCTGCTGTGTGCTGTCAGGGGCTACTGTGTGCCACTGGGAGCTGCTGGCAGCCAGTGTGAGTGGCAGGCAGCCGTTGAGAGCTGCCCTGAGCTGCTGTGAGCAGCTTGATGGACGGACAACTGGCGACCGACTGCGGAGTGGGCGGGAGAAGCAGAAGAAGGGGAGTGGGAGAATAAATAAATTAATTAATTAAAATAAATAAATAAATAAATAAATAAATAAATAGGAAAAAAAAGGAAACTATGGTAAATTTAAAAATAAGATCAGATTATGAGATTCTCCCATAAAGTATGATGAAAGCTTATAAGAAGCTAGTGCTTGCCAGCAAGAAGAAACAGAAAAATAAATGTTTCAAAGCAAGTATATTTTCAGTTTCCCTATAACAGAAGCCATTTTTCACTGAGCTCATTCTGTAGGGCCCCCCTCTGCAACCACCACACATACCTTTTATTTCTATATTTGCCTTCAAAATACCTTCTCCTGCCTACCGACTCTTCCTACTCTGTCCCCATATCTCTAAATCGAGCCCCCAACCCACCTTAATCTTAGATCTCATCTACTTTTCTTATTTCCCCCATTCTCTCACTTCCTGCTCTTAAAACCCTCTCTCCGGCTCCAGCTTGCTTTGTGCTCTTATCTCACAGTCTTTGCTTTTACTCCCTCTTTAGTATTAAAGAGGTTTTCAAGTACTACTTGAACAGTATATATATATATATATATATATATATATATATATATATATATATATATATATATCCTTTTTCTAGCAAAAATAAAATAAATTAGAGGAAATGACAAAAAATGTATTAAATTGGGCAGTGTGCACAGTATTATGTCTAAATCATATTACCAGCCTCTGTTGGTGCTCATCTATCATCTTGTACTTCTTTTATTATGATACTTATAACATTTATTAAAATTTCTTGTTTTTTTTAAATCATCTGCAGCCAACTTGTACCTACTTCTGATAGGGTAGGCAGATAGATAGAAATGAGCAGAAGAAGGAGAAATTTAGCCCCAGTTAGAAAGCCTCTTGCTGTGCCTCCTACTTGGTCATGACCCTTTGCAGCTGCATAGCAGGATTCCAGGCTTATGCATACCCCTTAAATGATGTGATTACACATGCCTCTAAATCAAAGGGGTATGTTTGCACACGCCCCTACATAAAAGAAATGCATTGTTAAATGCCAAAAAAGAGAGTACTAGTCACCTATGGGGGGCGGGGGGAGAGATAAGAGAAGGGAGAGGGGGAGGCATTTCCACCCCTAGAAATAAAAGCCTTCGTGCAATGTAAGGTGAGGCTTCTTCCCTCTCTTGGGTCAGCCCGTTCCATGTCATGGAGTGTACTCTCTTTCACTAATAAACTTCTGCTGTTCATGCTGCACAAAATTCTGTCTCTTGATTGAATTTGTTCCTTCAAGAAGATGAAGAGCCGAGGTTCAATGTCATTTCCTCGTAATACTTATACCCTTAGAACTGAGGATGAAAAAGGGGCCACAGGTTAAACCTGACAAGGTCAGGAGATGGAAAATAACCACACAAGATGGTGTGAACATAAAAATAAATCATAACTAAGATGGGCCATGGCGGGAAGTCACATCTTTAGCCTGAAGCTTCATAAAACTTCATAAAGTCAATCTTCACCTTAAGTGAGTCTGTCTATTTTCTTTTTGCACCTAAGATGACATCCTTGGAATGTCAGCAATCCCTTTTTCCAGAGCAGGAAAGTACTGAATCCCTCATTATTATTCTTGTCCCTGGATTAACATCTCTATAAGAACTATTAACTATCCTGTACCCTCCTGTGTGAAAGAAGTACCTGTCTCCCCAATTTACTTTTATCCAATCCCAGAGATTTCCCTGCTTTGCTTTCTCCCACCCCCTTAATCTACCACCAGTGGACTTCATGTAACTCTCCTCCTTTGATTCTATGTATAAAATAAGATGCAAACCGCCATTTTCCAGAGGATTTTATCAATCCGTTGAGACTTTGCTTCCCAACGATTGTTGTCAGTTTGGCTCAAATAAACTCTTTTAAGTTTTCTCTTAGGCTGAATGTTTTCTCGTTGACATGATTTGGCAGAGTGGGCAGGATTCCAAAGAAGCCCACCCAGGACTACCCTGCAGACCTGAATTCCAAGCTAGGTACCAGCAGGAGCAAATTGTGCCCCACCAGCTCCCTGCTTCCAATTGGGTGAACTTGGGTGAGCTTTTTTTTTGGAATTCCAGACCTCACTGTTTTAAGGGAGGAGGCCCTGACTTTATTTGAGCTGTTTCTTTTCTTTTTTTTTCATTCTTTTTTATTTTATTTTATTAAATTTATTGGGGTGACAATTGTTAGTAAAATTACATATACTTCAGGTGCACAATTCTGCATTACATCATCTATAAATCCCATTGTGTGTTCATCACCCAGAGTCAGTTCTCCTTCCATGACCATATATTCCATCCCCTTACCCTCATCTCCCACCCCCCACCCCCCGCCCCCCTTACTCTCTGGCAACCACCAAACTATTGTCTGTGTCTATGAGTTTCTGTTTCTCATTTGTTTGTCTTGTTCTTTTGTTGTTTTTGGTTTATATACCACATATCAGTGAAATCACATGGTTCTCTGCTTTTTCTGTCTGACTTGTTTCGCTCAGGATTACTCTCTCAAGATCCATCCATGTTGTCACAAGTGTTCCTATATCATCTTTTCTTACTGCCGAATAGTATTCCATTGTGCATATATACCACAACTTCTTTATCCATTCATCTATCGAAGGACATTTTGGTTGTTTCCGTGTCTTGGCCACCGTAAACAAAGCTGCAGTGAACATTGGAGCACACGTGTCTTTATCTCTAAATGTTTTCAGAATTTTTGGGTAGATACCCAGGAGAGGGATTGCTGGGTCATATGGCAATTCTATTTGTAATTATTTGAGGAACCTCCACACTGCCTTCCATAACGGCTGCACCAGTTTGCATTCCCACCAACAGTGTATAAGGGTTCCTTTTTCTCCACAGCCTCTCCAACATTTGTTACTATTTGTCTTGTTGATGATAGCCATTCTGACTGGGGTGAGGTGATATCTCATTGTGGTTTTGATTTGCATTTCTCTGATGATTAGTGATGTTGAGCATTTTTTCATATGTCTATTTGCCATTTGTATGTCCTCTTTGGAGAAATGTCTCTTCAAGTAGTCTGCCCATTTTTCAATTGGGTTGTTTGTTTTTTTGTTGTTGAGTTGCATGAGTTCCTTGTATATTCTGGATACTAGCCCCTTATCGGAGGCACTGTTTGCAAAAATCTTCTCCCATTCAGTTGGTGGCCTCTTTATTTTGTCAATGGTTTCTTTTGCTGTGCAGAAGCTTTTAAGTTTCATATAGTCCCATTCGTTTATTTTAGTTTTTACTTCCATTGCCTTTGGATTCAAGTTCATAAAATGCTCTTTGAACCCAAGGTCCATAAGTTTAGTACCTATGTTTTCTTCTATGCAGTTTATTGTGTCAGGTCTTATGCTTAAGTCTTTGATCCATTTTGAATTAACTTTGGTACATGGTGACAAATAGCAGTCCAGTTTCATTCTTTTGCACGTGGCTATCCAATTCTCCCAGCACCATTTATTGAAGAGGCTGTCTTTGCTCCATTGTATGTTTTTAGCTTCTTTGTCAAAAATGATCTGTCCATATTTATGTGGTTTTATTTCTGGGTTCTCAATTCTATTCCATTGGTCGATGTGTCTGTTTTTCTGCCAATACCATGCTGTTTTGATTATTGTAGCCCTGTAGTACAAGCCAAAGTCAAGAAGTGTGATACCTCCATTATTGTTCTTTTTTCTTAAGATTGCTTTGGCTATTCGGGGTCTTTTGTGGTTCCAAACAAATCTGATGATTTTTTGTTCTATTTCTTTAAAATATGCCATTGGGATTTTGATGGGGATTGCATTGAATCTGTATATTGCTTTGGGTAATATGGCCATTTTAACTATGTTGATTCTTCCAATCCATGAGCACGGAATGCCTTTCCATTTCTTTGTGTCTTCTTCAATTTCTTTCAAAAATGTCTTATAGTTTTCAGCATATAGGTCTTTCACGTCCTTGGTTAAGTTTATTCCTAGGTATTTTATTCTTTTTGCTGCAATGGCAAAAGGAATTGTTTTTTGTATATCTTTTCCTGATATTTCATTGTTAGTATATAGGAAGGCAATGGACTTTTGTGCGTTGATTTTGTAGCCAGCAACTTTACTGTATTCGTTGATTATTTCTAATAGCTTTTTGGTGGTGTCTTTAGGGATTTCTATACATAGCATCATGTCATCTGCAAAGAGTGACAATTTAACTTCTTCATTCCCAATTTGGATGCCTTTTATTTCTTTCTGTTGCCTGATTGCTCTGGCAAGGACTTCCAACACGATGTTGAAAAGCAGAGGTGATAGGGGACATCCCTGTCGTGCTCCTGAACGTAGAGCAAAGGGCTTCAGTTTTTCTCCATTAATTATGAGATTAGCAGAGGGCTTGTCATATATGGCCTTTATTATGTTATTTTCCTTCTATACCCATTTTATTAAGTGTTTTAATCATAAATGGATGTTGTATCTTGTCAAATGCTTTTTCTGCATCAATTGATATAATCATATGATTTTTGTCCTTTATTTTGTTTATGTGATGTATCACATTGATGGATTTTCGTATGTTGAACCATCCTTGTGGCCCGGGGATGAACCCCACTTGGTCGTGATGAATAATCTTGTTAATGCATTGTTGTATTCGATTTGCTAGAATTTTATTTAGGATTTTTGCATCGGTATTCATTAGAGATATTGGTCTGTAGTTTTCTTTTTTTGTGCTGTCCTTACCAGGTTTTGGTATCAGGGTAATGTTGGCCTCATAAAATGAGTTAGGGAGTACTGTCTCTTCTTCAATTTTTTTGAAGAGTTTGTGCAGAATTGGTATTAGATCCTCTTTGAAGGTTTGTTAGAATTCACTAGTGAAGCCATCTGGTCCCGGACTTTTGCTTTTGGGAAGGTTTTGGATGACTGATTCAATTTCGTTACTGGTGATCGGTCTGTTTAGATTTTCCAGTTCTTCATGGTTCAGCCTTGGAAGGCTATATGTTTCTAAGAACTTGTCCATTTCTTCTAGGTTGCTGAATTTGGTGGCATATAGTCCTTCATAGTATTCTTGGATGATCCTTTGTATTTCTGTGGTGTCCTTGATAACTTCCCCTTTTACGTTTCTGATTTTGTTAATCAGTGTCTTCTCTCTTTTTATCTTAGTAAGTCTAGCCAAGGGTTTGTCAATTTTGTTAATCTTCTCAAAGAACCAGCTCTTTGTCATATTAATTTTTTCTATTGTCTTTTTGTTCTCTATTTCATTTAGTTCTGTTCTAATTTTTATTATTTCCTTTCTTCTGCTGACCTTGGGTTTTACTTGTTCTTCTTTTTCTAGTTCTTTAATGTGTAACATGAGGTTATTTATTTGGGAGTTTTCTTGTTTCTTGAGATAGGCCTGTAATGAGATAAGTTTCCCTCTTAAAACTGCTTTCGCTGCATCCCCAAAATTTTGGTAGGATGTATTTTCATTGTCATTTGTTTCTATGTATCTTTTGATCTCTCCTCTAATTTCTTCTTTGACCCAGTCCTTCTTTAAAAGTATGTTGTTTAGTCTCCATGTATTTGTGTTTTTTCTCGCTTTCTTTTTACAGTTGATATCCAATTTCAAAGCCTTGTGATCAGAGAATATGCATGGTATGATTTCAATCTTCTTAAATTTGTTGAGAGTGATTTTATGTCCCAATATATGGTCTATCCTTGAGAATGTTCCATGTACACTAGAAAAGAATGTATAGTCTGATGTTTTAGGATGAAGTGCTCTATAAATGTCAATTATGTCCATTTCATCTAATGTGTCATTTAGGGCTACTATTTCGTTATTTATTTTCTGTTTGGATGATCTATCCATAGCTGTCAATGATGTATGTAAGTCCCCTAGTATAATTGTGTTTTGGTCAATTTCTCCCTTTAGTTCTGTTAGTAGTTGCTTGGTGTATTTCGGTGCTCCCTGATTGGGGGCATAAATATTGATGACTGTTATGTCTTCTTGTTGTACAGTCCCCTTCACCATTATGAAATGTCCATCTTTGTCTCTTGTTATCTTTTTCACCTTGAAGTCTGTTTCATCTGATATCATTATGGCTACACCTGATTTTCTCTGGGTACCATTTGCTTGGAGTGTCAATTTCCACCCTTTCACTTTGAGTCTATGCTTGTCCTTGTAGCTGAGATGTGTCTTGGAGACAGCATATGGTTGGGTTTAGTTTTTTGATCCAATCTGCTACTCTGTGCCTTTTTATTGGTGAGTTCAGTCCATTTACATTTAGGGTGATTATTGATATGTGAGGATTTCCTGTCGTTCTATCTTTAGTTTTCTGGTAAGGCTGTGTCTCCATTGTTTCTTTGCCTTTTTGTTGTTGTCTATTATTTCTGTGTGGTGGTATTCTATGATGTTTTCCTCTGTTTCTTCTTGTATTTCAGTATATATTTCAATTCTGGATTTATTTTGAGTGGTTTCCCCTTCAGCACGCTTACTTTCTCCATTCCCATATTCCGGTTAAGGCCTTTACTCTCCCCCTTTTTGAGTTTTGGTTGCCACAAATTGTCCCTGTTGATGGTGGTCGAATAGCCTCCTTTAGTATTTCTTGTAGTGCAGGTCGTGTATTAGAAAATTCCCTCAGCTTCTCTATGTCTGGAAAGGTCTTTATTCCTCCTTCATATCTAAAGGATATCTTTGCTGGATATATTATTCTTGGCTCATGATTTCTCTCTTTCTTTTTTTTGTTTTTTAATAACAAATGTTGGAGAGGCTGTGGATTTCTCTCTTTCAATAGTTTGAATATTTGGTTGCACTCCCTCCTGGCTTGTAGAGTTTCTACTGAAAAATCTGATGATAATCTAATGGGCTTTCCTTTTTAAGTTACCGTCTTCTTTTCCCTGGCTGCCTTGAGGATTCTTTCTTTGTCGTTGATTTTAGACAGCTTCAATACAATGTGCCTTGGAGAAGGCCTGTTGGGATTGAGGTAACTAGGTGTTCTATTTGCTTCTTGGATTCGAGGGTCCAGTTCTGTCCACAAATTTGGGAAGTTCTCATCGACAATTTGTTTGAATATATTCTCTGTTCCCTTCTCTCTTTCTTCTCCTTCTGGTATGCCCATTATTCTTATATTGCTCTTTCTGATGGAGTCAGAAAGTTCTTGTAGAGTTCTTTCATTTCTTTTACCTCTCAAGTCTCTCACTTCTTCCATCTGTGTCATTTCCAGGTTTCTATCTTCGATGTCACTGATTCTTTGCTCCATCTGGTCAACTCTACTACCTAAGCTGGTTATTTCATTCTTTATTTCTTCTATTGAGTTCTTAATCTCCAGAAATTCTATTTGGTTCTTTTTTAAAATTTCAATCCCTTTCGTAAAATGCTCATGCTGTTCTTTGATTGAGTTTCTGAGTTCATTTAACTGCCTATCTGTGTTTTCTTGTATCTCGTTGAGTTTTTTCAGAACTGCAATCTTGAATTCTCTGTCATTTATGTCACATATTTCTGTATCTTTAACTGCCTTCTCTGGAGATTTTTCACTTTCTTTGTGAGCTATCTTGTTGCCTTGGTTATTCATGGAGATTACTGGTTTACTATTTCTCTTCCTAGACATCTACAGGAGTGACTTCTGCAACAGGTTGATAGAAAGCGGTCTTTCTTTTGTTTGCCAGTACTTGTTGGTAGAACGTTTTACTTTTTCTCCGACTGCAGGATTTTTTTTTTTTTCCTCTCTCACAAGGTAGTGCTATGTTTTCTCTGCACTATTCCAGCTTCTCACACACTGGGGGGATTCCCTGGGAGACGGGCTTCTCCTCTGTTAATAGTTCGTCTAGGTCACAGGGCGCAGTGTCCCGGTGGGTATGCGGAGAGCTTTTGATGTTCCAAAGCTCTTCCAGCTCCTTATTCAAAGCCCGTATGTTTCAGCTGTTCTGTTTACTCCTGCAGGGATCCGCCCAGATAGGTGGGGTCAGGGGCGGGGTGAGTTGTGAGAGGTGGCCCAGAGCAATGGCGGCGACCACCACCACAGCCGGTCCTGCTTCCACAGCTCCCTCCCCTTTGCCAGAACTAGTTGGGCTGCGGATCTGTGTCTGCGGTCCACAGTTCTCAAAACAGCAAATTTTCTGTTGTTTTGATCTGACACTGCTACTGTTTCGCTTCTAGCACCGGGCAGGTGGGGGCGGGGCGAGCTCTGGGAGGGTAGGGAGGGGGCGGCTAGTCTCAATGCCTAAGGCTTCCGTTCTCTGCTCTGCAGTGATGGCTTAAACCACCATTTTCAGCCTTTTTCCCTCAGTCTTCTCTCCGAGGTCTCTGCCGTTAGCTTTGGGTTCAGCCGTGTTATATGCTGTCCCCTCAGACCTTTGGAGCCCTGTTGGTGCCCTAGCAGTCCGAGCTCCTCCCTCTCCTGCAGCTGCGGTAGTTCCGTTAAGCAGCGAGCTCGGCGCACTGAGCTAGGTCTGTGTCCAGTGCCCTAACGGCTCCGTCTCAGCACACTTCTCCGTTTCCTCCTCCCCCCACTCGCACGAATCTCCCACCTGTAGGTGATTTCAGTTGGTAGTGGGCCTCTTCGTCTTGCCCGTTTGCTGTGCAGGGAGTCCTTTGTGGAGTTTTTGTTGTTCGATTCTTTGTAAATTCCAGGGGAGCTTTACAAAGGCTCACCTCACGCCGCCATTTTCCTGGAAATCCTATAGTTTTTCAATTTGTTGTAAATTCCAGGGGAGATTTCCAGAGGCTCATCTCATGCTGTCATTTTGATGACTGAGATAGGTTATCACTTTATGAGGGTTGTAAATGTCTAACTATTACATTGTTTTGTACACCTGTAACTAATTAAAACATACAAACAAATAAATAAATATTCAGTCACTGTTAAAAAACAAAAATGCGCACAGGATCTAAACAGACACTTCTCCCAAGGAGACGTACAAACATCCAATAGATGCATGAAGAAATGCTCAACTTCACTTGCTATTAGAGAAATGCAAATCAAAACCGCAATGAGATATCATCTCACACCTGTTAAATGGCTATTATCAACAACACAAATGATAACAAATGTTGGAGAGGCTGTGGATAAAAAGGAACCCTCATACACAGCTGGTGGGAATGTAAATTGGTACAGACACTATGGAAAACAGTATGGAGGTTCCTCATTAAATTAAGAATAGAGTTACCATATGATCCAGCAATCCCTCTCCTGGGTACCTACTCAAAAAATCTGAAAAAATTTATCCATAAAGATTTATGTACCCCAATGTTCACTGCAGCATTATTTACAGTGGCCACCTAGAGTGTATGTAATATTCATACCAATTTTTAGATCATAACTTCAGGGGAACTAAAAAGATAACTAAAAGCTCTGCACAGCAAGAGAAACCATTAACAAACAAAGAGGCAACCAACTGAATGGGAGAAGATATTTGCAAACAACACCTCTGATAAGAGGCTGATATCCAAAATATATAAAGAACTCATACAACTCAACAACAAACAAACAATTCCATTAAAAACATTTATCCATAGCTATAACCAATAGATACAACATATATATATATATATATATATATATATATATATATATATGACAATAACCAATAGATAATCAATAGATGATTGGATAAAGAAGATGTAGTCTGACAATTAAGTTTGCTAACTGGTTGCAAGATGTTGCTAACCTTTTTCGATATCTGAGGGATTATTTGTTATGTATTTGTGTCAACTGGACAAATAGTTACCCAAGTTTACTATTTGGAAGTGCTGAAAAGGCTGCATTAAAAAGTTAGATGACCTGAACTTTTCCCCAACAATTCATGGCTCTTGCATCTTACAAGACACTGTCTGTGAGGGAGTTTTTCATCAGTAAACAAATAACTGTATTGGAACACCCTCTCTACTCACCTGATATGCCCCCCAATGACTTCTTTATTTACCCAAAGATAAAGGAAATATTGAAAGGAAGACATTTTGCTCCGAGCTCGCTGCTTCCCAGAACTACCGCAGCTGCGGGAGATCGGACTGCTAGGGCTCCGCCAGGGCTCCACAGGGCTGAGGGGACAGCATATAACACGGCTGAACCCAATGCTCACGGCAGAGACCTTGGAGAAAAGACTGAGGGAAAAAGGCTGAAAACGGTAGTTTAAGCCCGCACTGCCGAGCAGAGAACGGAGCCTTAGGCACTGAGACTAGCCGCCCCCTCCCTCCCCTCCCAGAGCTCGCCCCGCCCCCACCTGCCCGGTGCTAGAAGCGAAACTGTAGCAGTGTCAGATCAAAACGACAGAAAATTTGCTGTTTTGAGAATTGTGGACCGCAAACACAAATTCACAGCCCAACTAGTTCCAGCAAAGGGGAGAGAGCTGTGGAAGCAGGACCGGCTGTGGTGGTGGTCGCCGCCATTGCTCTGGGCCACCTCTCACAACTCACCCCGCCCCTGACCCCACCTATCTGGGCGGATCCCTGCACGAGTAAACAGAACTGCTGAAAAATACGGGCTCTGAATCAGGAGCTGGAAGAGCTTTGGAACATCAAAAGCTCTCCGCATACCCACCGGGACACTGCGCCCTGTGACCTAGATGAACTATTAACAGAGGAGAAGCCCGTCTCCCAGGGAATCCCCCCATTGTGTGAGAAGTTGGAATAGTGCAGAGAAAACATAGCAATACTGTGTGGGAGAAGAAAAATAAGTTGCAGTTGGAGAAATAATAAAACATTCTACCAACAAGTACTGGCAAACAAAAGAAAGACCGCTTTCTATCAACCTGTTGCAGAAGTCACTCCTGTAGATGTCTAGGAAGAGAAATAGTAAACCAGTAATCTCCATGAATAACCAAGGCAACAAGATAGCTCACAAAGAAAGTGAAAAATCTCCAGAGAAGGCAGTTAAAGATACAGAAATATGTGACGTAAATGACAGAGAATTCAAGATTGCAGTTCTGAAAAAACTCAACAAGATACAAGAAAACACAGATAGGCAGTTAAATGAACTCAGAAACTCAATCAAAGAACAGCATGAGCATTTTACGAAAGGGATTGAAATTTTAAAAAAGAACCAAATAGAATTTCTGGAGATTAAGAACTCAATAGAAGAAATAAAGAATGAAATAACCAGCTTAGGTAGTAGAGTTGACCAGATGGAGCAAAGAATCAGTGACATCGAAGATAGAAACCTGGAAATGACACAGATAGAAGAAGTGAGAGACTTGAGACTTAAAAGAAATGAAAGAACTCTACAAGAACTTTCTGACTCCATCAGAAAGAGCAATATAAGAATAATGGGCATACCAGAAGGAGAAGAAAGAGAGAAGGGAACAGAGAATATATTCAAACAAATTGTCGATGAGAACTTCCCAAATTTGTGGACAGAACTGGACCCTCGAATCCAAGAAGCAAATAGAACACCTAGTTACCTCAATCCCAACAGGCCTTCTCCAAGGCACATTGTATTGAAGCTGTCTAAAATCAACGACAAAGAAAGAATCCTCAAGGCAGCCAGGGAAAAGAAGACGGTAACTTACAAAGGAAAGCCCATTAGATTATCATCAGATTTTTCAGCAGAAACTCTACAAGCCAGGAGGGAGTGGAACCAAATATTCAAACTATTGAAAGAGAGAAATCATGAGCCAAGAATAATACATCCAGCAAAGATATCCTTTAAATATGAAGGAGGAATAAAGACCTTTCCAGACATACAGAAGCTGAGGGAATTTTCTAATACACGACCTGCACTACAAGAAATGCTAAAGGAGGCTATTCGACCACCATCAACAGGGACAATTTGTGGCAAGCACAACTCAAAAAGGGGGAGAGTAAAGGCCTGAACCGGAATATGGGAATGGAGAAAGTAAGCGTGCTGAAGAAAATGGAATACTCTAAATATCAAACTTTCTTTTACATAAACTTAAGGGTAACCACTCAAAATAAATCCAGAATAGAAATATATACTGAAATAAAAGAAGAAACAGAGGGAAACATCATAGAATACCACCACACAGAAATAATAGACAACAACAAAAAGGCAAAGAAACAATGGAGACACAACCTTACCAGAAAACTAAGAATAGAATGACAGGAAATCCTCACATATCAATAATCACCCTAAATGTAAATGGACTGAACTCACCAATAAAAAGGCACAGAGTAGCAGATTGGATCAAAAAACTAAACCCAACCATATGCTGTCTCCAAGAGACACATCTCAGCTACAAGGACAAGCATAGACTCAAAGTGAAAGGATGGAAATTGACACTCCAAGCAAATGGTACCCAGAGAAAATCAGGTGTAGCCATAATGATATCAGATGAAACAGACTTCAAGGTGAAAAAGATAACAAGAGACAAAGATGGACATTTCATAATGGTGAAGGGGACTGTACAACAAGAAGACATAACAGTCATCAATATTTATGCCCCCAATCAGGGAGCACCGAAATACACCAAGCAACTACTAACAGAACTAAAGGGAGAAATTGACCAAAACACAATTATACTAGGGGACTTAAATACATCATTGACAGCTATGGATAGATCATCCAAACAGAAAATAAATAACGAAATAGTAGCCCTAAATGACACATTAGATGAAATGGACATAATTGACATTTATTCAGCACTTCATCCTAAAACATCAGACTATACATTCTTTTCTAGTGTACACGGAACATTCTCAAGGATAGACCATATATTGGGACATAAAATCAGTCTCAACAAATTTAAGAAGATTGAAATCATACCATGCATATTCTCTGATCACAAGGCTTTGAAATTGGATATCCACTGTAAAAAGAAAGCGGGAAAAAACACAAATACATGGAGACTAAACAACATACTTTTAAAGAAGGACTGGGTCAAAGAAGAAATTAGAGGAGAGATCAAAAGATACATAGAAACAAATGACAATGAAAATACATCCTACCAAAATTTCTGGGATGCAGCGAAAGCAGTTTTAAGAGGGAAATTTATCTCATTACAGGCCTATCTCAAGAAACAAGAAAACTCCCAAATAAATAACCTCATGTTACACCTTAAAGAACTAGAAAAAGAAGAACAAGTAAAACCCAAGGTCAGCAGAAGAAAGGAAATAATAAAAATTAGAGCAGAAGTAAATGAAATAGAGAACAAGAAGACAATAGAAAAAATTAATATGACAAAGAGCTGGTTCTTTGAGAAGGTTAACAATATTGACAAACCCTTGGCTAGACTTACTAAGATAAAAAGAGAGAAGACACTGATTAACAAAATCAGAAACGTAAAAGGGGAAGTTATCACGGACACCACAGAAATACAAAGGATCATCCAAGAATACTATGAAGGACTATATGCCACCAAATTCAACAACCTAGAAGAAATGGACAAGTTCTTAGAAACATATAGCCTTCCAAGGCTGAACCATGAAGAACTGGATAATCTAAACAGACCGATCACCAGTAACGAAATTGAATCAGTCATCCAAAACCTTCCCAAAAGCAAAAGTCCGGGACCAGATGGCTTCACTAGTGAATTCTACCAAACCTTCAAAGAGGATCTAATACCAATTCTGCACAAACTCTTCCAAAAAATTGAGGAAGAGACAGTACTCCCTAACTCCTTTTATGAGGCCAACATTACCTTGATACCAAAACCTGGTAAGGACAGCACAAAAAAAGAAAACTACAGATCAATATCTCTAATGAATACCGATGCAAAAATCCTAAATAAAATTCTAGCAAATCGAATACAACAATGCATTAAAAAGATTATTCATCACAACCAAGTGGGGTTCATCCCCGGGGCACAAGGATGGTTCAACATTCGCAAATCCATCAATGTGATACATCACATAAACAAAATAAAGGACAAAAATCATATGATTATATCAATTGATGCAGAAAAAGCATTTGACAAGATACAACATCCATTTATGATTAAAACACTTAATAAAATGGGTATAGAAGGAAAATACCTTAACATAATAAAGGCCATATATGACAAGCCCTCTGCTAATCTCATAATTAATGGAGAAAAACTGAAGCCCTTTGCTCTACGTTCAGGAACACGACCGGGATGTCCCCTATCACCTCTGCTTTTCAACATCGTGTTGGAAGTCCTTGCCAGAGCAATCAGGCAAGAGAAAGAAATAAAAGGCATCCAAATTGGGAATGAAGAAGTTAAATTATCACTCTTTGCAGATGACATGATGCTATATATAGAAAACCCCAAAGACTCCACCAAAAAGCTACTAGAAACAATCAACGAATACAGTAAAGTTGCTGGCTACAAAATCAACGCACAAAATTCCATTGCCTTCCTATATACTAACAATGAAATGTCAGAAAAAGAAATCCAAAAAACAATTCCTTTTGCAATTGCAGCAAAAAGAATAAAATACCTAGGAATAAACTTAACCAAGGATGTGAAAGACATATATGCTGAAAACTATAAGACATTTTTGAAAGAAATTGAAGAACACACAAAGAAATGGAAAGACATTCCGTGCTCATGGATTGGAAGAATCAACATAGTTAAAATGGCCATATTACCCAAAGCAATATACAGATTCAATGCAATCCCCATCAAAATCCCAATGGCATATTTTAAAGAAATAGAACAAAAAATCATCAGATTTGTTTGGAACCACAAAAGACCCCGAATAGCCAATTGGATAGCCACGTGCAAAAGAATGAAACTGGACTGCTATTTGTCACCATGTACCAAAGTTAATTCAAAATGGATCAAAGACTTAAGTATAAGACCTGACACAATAAACTGCATAGAAGAAAACATAGGTACTAAACTTATGGACCTTGGGTTCAAAGAGCATTTTATGAACTTGACTCCAAAGGCTTTGGAAGTAAAAGCTGAAATAAACGAATGGGACTATATGAAACTTAAAAGCTTCTGCACAGCAAAAGAAACCATTGACAAAATAAAGAGGCCACCAACTGAATGGGAGAAGATTTTTGCAAACAGTGCCTCCGATAAGGGGCTAGTATCCAGAATATACAAGGAACTCATGCAACTCAACAACAAAAAAACAAACAACCCAATTGAAAAATGGACAGAGGAGTTGAAGAGACATTTCTCCAAAGAGGACATACAAATGACAAATAGACATATGAAAACATGCTCAACATCACTAATCATCAGAGAAATGCAAATCAAAACCACAATGAGATATCACCTCACCCCAGTCAGAATGGCTATCATCAACAAGACAAATAATAACAAATGTTGGAGAGGCTGTGGAGAAAAAGGAACCCTCATACACTGTTGGTGGGAATGCAGACTGGTGCAGCCATTATGGAAGGCAGTGTGGAGGTTTCTCAAAGAATTACAAATAGAATTGCCATATGACCCAGCAATCCCTCTTCTGGGTATCTACCCAAAAAATCTGAAAACATTTAGAGATAAAGACACGTGTGCTCCAATGTTCATTGCAGCTTTGTTTACAGTGGCCAAGACATGGAAACAACCAAAATGTCCTTCGATAGATGAATGGATAAAGAAGTTGTGGTATATATACACAATGGAATACTATTCGGCAGTAAGAAAAGATGATATAGGAACATTTGTGACAACATGGATGGATCTTGAGAGAGTAATGCTGAGCGAAACAAGTCAGACAGAAAAAGCAGAGAACCATGTGATTTCACTGATATGTGGTATATAAACCAAAAACAACAAAAGAACAAGACAAACAAATGAGAAACAGAAACTCATAGACACAGACAATAGTTTAGTGGGTGCCAGAGGGTAAGGGGGGCAGGGGTGGGGGGTGGGAGATGAGGGTAAGGGGGATCGAATATATGGTGATGGAAGGAGAACTGACTCTGGGTGATGAACACACAATGGGATTTATAGATGATGTAATACAGAATTGTACACCTGAAATCTATGTAATTTTACTAACAATTGTCACCCCAATAAATTTAATGAAAAAAAAAAAGAAAAGAAAAGAAAGGAAGACATTTTGATGACATTCAGGACATGAAGGGTAATATGATGACAGCCCTTATGGCTATTCCAGAAAAAGAGTTCCAGAATTGCTTTAAAGGGTGGATTGGGTGCTGGCATTGGTGCATAGCTTACCAAAGGGAGTACTTAGAAGGTGACTGTAGTGATATTCAGCAATGAGGTATGTAGCACTTTTTCTGGGATGAGTTCCTGAACTTAACTGTCAGACCTCTGTATATACATAATGGAATACTACTTGGCCATAAGAAAAGATGAAATACTGCCATTTGCGACAACATAGATGGATCTTGATATTATGCTAAGCAAAATAAGTCAGGCAGAAGAAGTCAAGAACCCTATACTTTCACTCACATGTGGGATATAAAACAACAAAGGAACAAGACAAACAAAGAAACAAAAATTCATAGACACAGTTTAGTGGGTACCAGAGGATAAGGGGGAGGGTTAGTAGAAGACTGTAAAGGGGGTCAAATATATGGTGATGGAAGAAGAACTGCCTCTGGGTGGTGAGCACACAATGTGATATATAGATGATGTATTATAGAAATGTACACTTGAAACCTATATAATTTTACTAACCATTGTCACTCCAATAAATAAAAAATTTTGAAATGATGAAAATACACTCTCTTCTGAATGATGTTTTTAAACAATTTGAGATATCTTTATGTTCTTTTAATAATGATGAAATTAAGATAGGGTTGTTGCCAACATTTTTATTACCTAAGTAGCCTAAGGAAATTTTAATAAATGAGGATTGTGATATTTCTAAATATGTTTTATTGTGCAAAAAACCAAGAGTCCTTTTGTTGCTAACATCTGCAATATATAGATGATGTATTATAGCATTGGACACTTGAAACCTATATACTTTTACTAACCAATGTCAGCGCAATTTAATAAAAATTATAAAAAGAAATTGAAAAACAAATAGAAACAAATGATCTTAACTGTACATCATGTTTCTTACGTAACTATACAAATAAAATAATGAATTCAAATAAGATTTGTATACAGTGCTCTGACTATATTCCCCTAATTGGATATAATTTAAGAACAAATAAACAAATAAAGCCAACAAAGACAATTTGAACTACATGTAGTAGGTGTATTGTTGCTAGTAATAATTGGTATTGTAATGTTGAAAACTGTTTTGTTTATATTGAAAGGTAGAGCAAATTGTGTGAATATAGTGATACTATTGGGAACAAAGGTTTTCACTGTGGGAGAAAGGAAAAACAAATTGTGGCTGGCGGTCCAATTGAGAAAATGAAAAAAAAAATTCTGTGGTGTTGTATTTGAATTGAAGATTTATTGTAAAATCCTGAAAAAATATGATATATATATATATATATATATATATATATATATATAATTGAATATATATAATTATATAATTCTGGCTTTTAAGTCCACTGATATGGCCTGGAAGCAATGAAAGAGCCAGTACCAACAGGTCTAGTACCAATGACTTTTTTTTCTATTGCCCTAAACCCAGATCTTGCGTTCTGTATACCATTGACCACTAAAAGGAAGCTGAGCTTCATGAAAAAATGGTGGATTCCAGATCTAGGGCAGGAAAAGTATAAAATGAGCCTGAACTATATTGTGCAAGTAAGTATAGTGCACAAAAACTTACTTTGCAGGAAATAGCAACTAATAAATGTAGAAGGAATGTGCCTCAGTGTTTCTCATCTGTTAAATGGGATTAATTGTGCCTAACTTGCAGGGCTGTTTTGGATAATAAATGAGTTAATATGTGTAAAACACTGTTAGCTGTTATTATGGTGGACCCTTAAGCAACGCGGAGGTCAGGTGCGCCCACTTTCCCTGCAGGAGAAAATCCGCGTATAGCTACGCATATTGCTTCTGTTCCCCAAGAGAGTATGCCACTTGGCGCTTCACTACACCTACAGAAGGGATCAGCGAGGCGACCACAGAGGTGCGGAAACCTCCAAGATTACTAGAAGGAACGCGGCCAGACCGCTGTTACCCTGGAGAGCGACTAGGTGTGACGCACTTCCTGCCTTTGTGGTTTATCCTGCCGTGAGCTGCGATTGTCAAGGACTGAGGGGTGCGTTGTGGCTGGCGAGCCCCTGCTCCCACGGAGACCCAGTGAGCTCTGGAGTCCCGCCACCGCGGAGGGCCGGTGCGAGGTCGGGTCCGTGCGCGCCGCCCCTGGCTGGCTGTGGGGAGGAAGCATCCAGGGCTTCTTGGCTCACGCGGGACGGGACGGGAGGGGAGAGGAGGCTGCCCGGTAATCTGAAGGGCCTTGCGAGTTAGAAGGCAGCGTCCTGCCCCACCCCCCACCTCCTCCCCCAGTGTGTTTCAGAGCTCTTCAACCAGCCTGCCCTAGTAACGGTGCCCCTTTGAACTCTTTCTCTCCGAAGCTTAGGATAAGAATAGGTACAGATACCGAGGGATGTCTGTGTTTTCCGACGTCTATCATTCTCTACTAAGGACTTTAGACAGCGAACAAGGATAGCTTTATAATACGCCACAGCCTCCTAGTGTGATTCACATAGTGCAAAGGCTCATCTCATCTGTTGCTTTTATCTTTCAAATGAGTGTTTAAATAGCACGTATGTGCCAGGCAGTCACTGTTCAAAGCACTTTCCAAGTATGAACTTATTTACTTCTCATCACTATATGATATAGGCACCGTTATTTTGTAACCTCCCCCCCGCCCCCCCCCCCGCCCCACTTTTAACATCAAGAAGAAAAAGAGGTTGAGTGACTTGCTTAGGGTCATACAGCTGGTAAGGGGTGTAGTTAGGATTCAGATCTAGGCAGCTGGGCAGTTTGGCTCCAGAGTCTATTTTTTAAACCCTTTGCTGTGGTAATTATGCTTTTTTTCTGTATTAGCTTTACAGCCACAACCCAGGAAATTACTTCTCTCATTTGAATCTGATCCTACTCCTTTTGGACCTCAGTAGTTCTGGGCCTCTAGTTAGGATTTAAGATTAGAGAGAAGTATATGCTCAAAGACATGCATATCTGTCTGCAAATCTGATGAAACAGCCATTTTGTTTGTTTCTGTATACGTTTCCCCACCACTCACCCATGTTGTGCTTTGGGCAATAGAAAAGATTACAGTCTTGGTGCTAAAGGTAGGTATTGATTAAGCCACCTGAACCAAAAAGTGTGTGTTATCTCGTTAAGAGGTGGTTAATTTGCATGTTTATTATGCGCCAAGCTTTGTGCAAAACCCCTTTATATGCATTATCTCATTTAATACTCTACAACTTTGCAAGGAGGTTGTCCTCATTTAATACATGAGGAGATTGAAGCTCAGAAAAATGAATCAAATAACTTGTCCAAGGTCACATTGTTAGTAGGTCAGAATTTACAACTAGATCTGCCTGTCTATGTTGTCTGCTACCTCTTACTACCTTCTACTTAACTCAGACTAATAGGAAAACTATGGGCTATGTTTTGTGTGTGTGTGTGTGTGTGTGTGTGTGTGTGTGTGTGTGATTGCAGATGCATAGACAAGGATACATTCGAATCTAACAGCATCTATTTTTCAGAGTAGAACTTGGTGAGGGAATTATATATTCTGTACTTTCTGAATTTTTTTTTAAATATGAGAAGTAACTGCAAGAGAGATTGTGACTGAGGGTAGAAGTTGGGGCACATGAAATAAGAGCTGGAAGGAGGAAGGGATTGGACTGGAATGGTGGAGGAAAACTTTAGAGAGGATGTGAGATTCGAATCAAGCTGCAGAGACTGGGTAAGGTTTGAATATGTGCAGAAGGCAAGAGCAAGGACATGGAACTAAAGAATAGTGAGAAAAAAAGCCCAGGTGGAGCTGACAGTGTTTGCATGGAATAGAGGAAAACAAGAGTGGGGCCAGAGGTCTGATTGGTCTTGAGCCAGACTTGAGAGTTTGGGAATTCATCCAGTAAGTAAAGGGGAGCCATAGATGGTGACAGCAGTGGAGAGAGTGGGGGAAAGTATTATGATAAAGGTACATTTGCATGGTGTGCTACATAGTCTTCACCTACATGCATTTCTTTGGTAAAGTTCATCCCTCTACAAGAATGATGGTAGATTTAGGGATGTTGAACTTGCTGAGGCCCTAGGAGAAACCAGCTTTAAAATGTAGATGTTTGTTTTTTAAGGTGGGAGAGATTATTACGCTAATTATATAATTGACGTATACAGTGGGGTGGTGATCCTGAATGAGAGATTAATAACTATGTTTGTGACCAGGAGGGCAGGGTTATAAGACACTTGGGAAGCCTTCAGAGACACTGAGTTCAAAGAACTACGATGTGCTGCTGGTGTGAGGCCATGGGTATTCAGGCCACCAGGTAAAAGAAAAATCAGGGAAAGGAAAGCAAAAGGACCCTAGGATATAAAGAGAAATTGATCTTAGTGAAACCGAGTAAAGATTTGAAACACCATATATGAGAAGTGGGCAGAGCTTAAAACTTTAGCTTCATCACCTGTGAACAGAAAACCGTTGACTTGAAACCTAGGTGAATAGGCAACAAATAGGAAAAAGACATTTTTCCAAGGTCCTAAAAGGTTGAAAAAGAGCATGAGTGGCTTTTAACCCTTTGAACCCATGCTAGGTTAATTGAGTAATGTGAAAGCACATATTCTCAATTCACCTATTTGATATCTGCACCCTAAAACTCTAGATCCCTAGAACAAACTCAGCCAACCATCATCTCTTCCCTAGCTTATTGCCGTAACTTTTCTCCCTGGTTTCACTTTTCCCCATGACCTATTATCACAGCAGCCAGTTATTATTAGTTTTCATATTTAATGTAAATAACAATTTGTAACCCCTCTGCTGCAAAACTCTTATGGCTTTCCATGTCTCTTAGAGTACAAGACAGAATACTTGCAATGGCTTTTCATGATCTGACTTCTGTCACTGTCTCTTTTGCTTGCTCTGTCCCAGCACATTATTCAACTAGCTGTTCCTTGAAGAATCCAGGCCATTTCCTACCTCCAAGAACTCAATGTTCCCTTTGCATGTAACAGTCTTTTTCCAGATCATTTTGTACTTGCTCCTCACTTCCTCCAGATCCTGCTCAAATACTGTCTTATCAACAAGGCCTTCTCTGTCTGCCCCACATAAAATAGAAACCTTCCTTCACCCTTTCTATCTTCTTTACCTTTATTTGTCTCTATAGCATTTATTACCACTTGACATATATTTAATTACTGTCTGTCCTCTGTGGACCCCTTCGCTCATCTTGTCCCTTTCTTTCCTCTACATAGAGGAGAGATAGTAGCATAATGGTTGAGACTATGAATTCTGAGGTTAGATTTCCTGGGTTTGAATTGTACTTACTACCTGTGAAACCTTGGGCAAGTGACTCTTTGTGCCTCAGTTTTGTTATCTGTAATAGGATAATAATAATACCTTACTCATAGTTATTTTGAGGATTAAGTGACGTAATATATGTAAAGCACCAGAACAATGCCTGGTATCTTAAAACTACTATAACTGCGAGCTATTATTAATATTGTTATTAGATTGTAAAATGCATGAGACTAGGCACTTTTTTTGTTTGCAGCTTATCCACACTGTCTAGAACAGTACTTGGACTATGGTAAGCTCTGAATAAATATTTGCTAAATGAATGAGTATTGTATGAAAAGTTTTGGCAGAAAAACATAATGTGGTAGTCACAGTGGTAGTGAGTAGGCCCTGAGAAAAACTGGGGGAAAAACATGAACTCAAGGACCCTGTCTTTGCAGGGAAAAACCTGTCTACTCTTCCCGGGGTAGTGACTATAGAAGTCAACCAAGCCAAAGATGTGAGAAATTTGTGAAGAGGATTATATTTGCAGATTACCCAGGAGGATGCTGCCCCGCCCCAGTGTTTTTTTCCTCCTTGACAGGTATAACCAGTAGTAACAATATGAATTTATCTTCTAGTTGTAGTGTGATCCGTGTTCACTTGTAATTTAAATATCCTATTCTTAGCTTTTAAAATTTTGCAATGCCTGCCAATACCTAAGAATAGTGTAGGGTTATTTTTACAGTGAATTACAATGATTTTATTTAAAATTGAAAAACATTTACAGGTTATGATCCCATTATGTGGGTCATGAAATCTATGTGTAGGGCTATGACCAGGGTTTTTGTTTTTTGGGTTTTTTTTTTAAATAGGATTAAAAACAATAGTATATACGGTAGCACATAAAGTAACAATACACAGTGTTCTGTGAAATAATTATTTCAGTTATTTGTGTGTGTATCTTATTCATGCACATTCATTCATATGCACAGGAATGCCTGTTCTGGGCCTTAATATAAGATATTTGTTGCTGACAGTCCTGGTCAAAAAAGTTTGAAAGCCTCTGCCCCAAAATGACGCTTGGAAATCAGTAGATCACATAATTATTTTTCTTACAGAAAATTGCCTTTGTTAATTACTATCCTGGTTAAGATTGTTTATAAGCTTAAAGAAGTCATAGACATTTGTTTTTATTTACACTCATTTTATTTTACATATAGTCACTCACTCTCCATCCTCAAGGAGTTTAAAAAAAAATGATTTCCAAAACATTGAAGGGCAAGAAAGAGCTCAAACTCTACCCCTGTTTTAAAATATTAGAACTAATGTCTTTTAATTTTAAAATTTAATACTTCATTTAATATTTTAATAAAACTTGTAAGAAAAATAACAATAGTGGTAACTTACAGTACTTTGGAGTTTACCAAGCTGCCAGCTTCTTGAGCTCTTTATCCATGGTCTTATTTTATCTTTATATCAACCTAGAAAGATAGGCAAGTTTGGCTTTAGGATTGTTATTTTACAGATTGAGTAGACTAAGCTTCAAAAGGTGAAGCCCAAGCCTTCAGAAGGTGTACCTGGCAGATCATGTCTCAATCCCAGATTTTCACCGGTCCAAACAGATTTATTTCCTCCACACCTCACCTGATTAAAGGAACTCTACCTCTCCTCTCAATTGTGCATTTCCTTTGTTCCTCGTTATGTCTTTTTATCTCCTTTACTTTCTCTCCCTCCTCCATTTTCCTTCCCTTTTTTCCTTGATTCTTATTTGGACCACTTGGGACCAAAGTGCTTGTTTACCTCCATTCAACTAAAAACTTATTATGAGTCTAGTCTCTTGCCATTCAAATGGAAACCTAATATATTCCAGCTGATTTATTTGAGCTGATTTCATTCCGGATGATCAAAATGGTCTCTTCCTTCAATAAAACTGTGTGTGTGGTGGTACGTGTGTGTATGTGTGTTGTGTGGCGGGGAGTTGTTTCTGTTTTCCTTCCTGTATTATCTGCATCAGCATTATTTAGTCCTCATGCGTTCAGTGTTCTTCATTAGACAGGGTGACTGATTTTGGTATAAATACTGCCAGTACATGTCAGCAGGAAAGATTTTTCTACATTTTAATATTTTTTTCTCTGCATATTATTTTTTAGTTTTTGGGATTTCCAGAAGAAAAGATCAAGGGGGAATTATCAAGAATACATTCTTTTTCTGAGTAGTTAAGCCTAAAATGACCACAACCTTGGCCCTTCAGACTCCACAGATGCAGGAGGGACTTCTGTCAGTGAAAGTAAAAGAGCAAGAAGAAGACCGTGTCTGTGGGCAAGAATCTGGCCTGTCAAGAGATAACCCTCATACCAGAGAGTTCTTTGGTAGACGTTTCAGGCAGTTCTGCTATCAGGAGACTCCTGGGCCCCGAGAGGCTCTTCGAAGACTCTGGGAGCTCTGCCATCAGTGGCTGAGGCCTGAGCTGCACACCAAAGAGCAGATCCTGGAGCTGCTGGTGCTGGAGCAGTTTCTGACCATCCTGCCTGAGGAGCTCCAGGCCTGGGTGAGAGACCACCACCCAGTGAGTGGGGAAGAGGCAGTGACTGTTCTGGAGGATTTGGAGAGAGAGCTGGATGAACCAGGAGAGCAGGTGGGAAAATAGGAGAACAGAAGTTTGTACCTATAGGATCAAATATGGGTTTTTAGTGTGGAGAAAGAGGAGGAGGATTTCTTTATGTCTGGTTGTGGGCTCTTAATCTCTGTGGGTTTTTTTTGTTTTGTTTTGTTTTGTGTTTTTTTTTTAACCAGTTTCTTGCTCCTTTTCTTATCCAGTGGCTCTGAGAAGGCCTCCTTGCAATGTTTTCCATGATATTTGATTACCAACTGTCCTTAATTTCCACCAGGTCCCAACCTATGTTCATGAACAGGAAGTGTTTGTGAAGGAGAAAGCAACTCTAGGACCAACCCAGAAATCGTCAGTTGGCCAGATCCAAACCTTGGAAGAGCAGTGTCAATGTAATTTGTGAGAGGTGTGCCTGGTACAAGACATTGGTGAGGATTATTAGCATTTCCTCGGGAAGCCTATCTCAGTCCCTCAGTGTTCATCAATTCAATACATTTATTTAGTGTCAGTACATTTATTTATGTGCCAGGCACTGTGCTAGGTTCTAGGGCTACAGTGATGAGGAAGGTAGACATGGTCCCTACCCTCATGAAGTCTGCAATCTTGTAGGAGACGCAGTTATAATACAGTGCATCTTCTCCCTGAGGTCTGGGTATAATTGCTAGAGTGGGAAAGTCAACAGAAAACATGGTTGCTTGTGTCCTTCCACTCTCTTCCCAGTTTTTTCTTTAGAAACATAACATTCATGTGATCCATTTATTATTTCAGATAATGAGGCTGGGGCTTGGAATGAGCTTTCCAAAGAAATGAAATCTCTTGTGGAATTACCTGGAAAATTAAATGGGGATATTCAGATGCCTGAAAGTGGAGGCACCTGTGACCATGAGGGCAGATTGGAAAGGCAAAGGGTAAGCTCTTCAGTGGAGAGACCCCATATCTGTGGTGAATGTGGAAAAAGCTTCACTCAGAATTCCATCCTTATCGAGCACCAGAGAACACACACAGGTGAGAAGCCCTATGAGTGTGATGTGTGCGGGCGGGCCTTCAGCCAGCGTTCAGGCTTGTTCCAGCACCAGAGACTGCACACCGGGGAGAAGCTCTACCAGTGCAACATTTGTGGCAAAGCCTTCAGCCAGAATGCTGGGCTTTTCCATCATCTCAGGATCCACACTGGGGAAAAACCTTACCAGTGTAATCAGTGCAGTAAGAGCTTTAGTCGACGTTCTGTCCTCATTAAGCATCAGAGAATTCATACTGGAGAAAGACCTTATGAATGTGAAGAATGTGGTAAGAACTTCATTTACCATTGCAACCTCATCCAGCATCGGAAAGTCCATCCTGTGGCAGGATCCCGCTAGCTCCTTGGAACAGGTAGGGCAAACTTTTATGATATCAGATCACAAGGCAAGGTAGCAAGGTTGGTTCTTTCTTTGTTCCTGAGAGAACACTAACGGCTTAATCGTTTAGTATAGGAAGCTCGAAGGGAAGCCAGTGAAAATTTCCTTATTTATTTTTTCAATTTTTTCTTTTAACTTTATTGGGTGACAATGGTTTCAAGTGTACAATTCTGTAATACTTCATCTATATATTGCATTATGTGTTCACAACCCAGAGTCAGTTCTTTTTCCATCATCATATATTTGATCCCGTTTACCCTCTTCTACCATCCCACTCCCCCCTTACCCTTGTAACAACTAAACTGTTGTCTGTGTCTATGACTATTTGTTTTGTTATTTGCTTGTCTTGTTCCTTTGTAGCTTTCAGTTTTAATCCCACATATCAGTGAAATCATATGGTTCTTGACTTTTTTTGTCTGACTTCACTTAGCATAATAATCTCAGGATCCATCTATGTTGTCACAAATGGCAGTATTTCATCTTTTCAAGGCAGATTAGTATTCCATTGTGCGTGCATACCACAGCTTTATCCAATCATCTATGGAAGGATACTTTGGTTGTTTCCATGTTTTGGCCACTGTAAATAATGCTGCAATGAACATTTATGGATAAATGTTTTCAGATTTTTTTGATAGATGCCCAGGAGAGGGATTGCTGGGTCATATGGTAATTCTATTATTAATTATTTTGAGGAATGTCCATACTGTTTTCCATGGTGGCTGTATCAATTTACATTCCCACTAATAGTGTTTGAGGGTTCCTTTTTCTCCACAGCCTCTCCAACACTTGTTATTATTTATGTTGTTGATGATAGCCATTCTAACAGGTGTGAGGTGATACTCATTGTGGTTTTGATCTACCTTTCCCTAATAGCTAGTGAAGTAGAGCATTTCTTCATGCATCTGTTCGACGTTTGTATGTTTTCTTGGGAGAAGTTTCTGTTCGTGTCCTCTCCCCATTTTGTAATTAGATTGTTTGTTTTTTTGTTGCTGAGTTGTATGAGTTCCTTATATATTTTGGATATTAGCCCCTTATCAGAGGTGTTTACAAATATCTTTTCCTATTCGGTTGGTCGCCTCTTTGTTTTGTCAATAGTTTCTTTTGCTATGCAGAAGCTTTTTAATTTGATATAGTCCCATTCATTTATTTTAGCTTTTACTTCTCTTGCCTTTGAGGTCAAACTCATAAAATCCTCTTTGAACCCAAGCTCCATAAGTTTCGTATCTATGCTTTCTTCTCTTCAGTTTATTGTTTCAGGTCTTATATTTAGATCTTTCATCCATTTTGAGTTAATTTTGGTATGTGGTGACAGATAGTAGTCTAGTTTCATTCTTTTGCACGTGACTTTCCAATTCTCCCAGCACCATTTATTGAAGAAGTTTTATTTTCTCCATTGTATGGTTTTGGCTCCTTTGTCGAAAATTATCTGTTCATGTTTATGTGGGTTTCTTTCTGGGTTTTCAGTTCTATTCAATGGGTCTATGTGTCTATTTTACTGTCAATACCATGCTGTTTTGATTATTGTCACCCTGTAGTACAAGCTGAAGTCAGAGAGTGTGATACTGCCAGCCTTATTCTTTTTCTTAGGAATTCACAACAAATTGATCAACTATAATTCCACAAAGGACACCCTGTGCAGCAGATAGGCAAGACGAAGAGACTCACAACTGAAATCATCTAAAGATGAGCAAATTGAGTGAGCGGGGAAGGAGGAAAGGGGGAAGTGTGGAGACATGGGGCTGTGCATGCAGGACGCAGACAGAGCTCGGAGCTCCAAGCTCCCTGCATTCCAGAGCTATCACAGTCACAGGAGAGGGAAGAATTCGGACTGCTAGTGCTCCACTTATGGCCCACAGTCCCGACTGAGGGGTCAGCCTATAAAACAGCTGAACCCAACACTTGTGGTAGAGACCACGGGGCAAAGACTGAGGGAAGAAGGGTGAAAACGGTGGTTTTAAGACCTCACTGCCAAGCAGAGGACCGGAGCCTAGCTGACCCCTCCCCAACCTCCCAGAACTCACCCCACCCCCACATGCCCAGTGCTATGAAGCAGAACAGTAGCAGCATCAGATCAAAAGAAGAGACTATTTGCAGTTCTGAGAACTGTGGCTAGCAGCCACGGACTTGCAGCCCAATTAGTTCCAGCAAAGGAGAGAGAGCACTGGGCGTAGGACTGGCTGTGCTACCATGCATTCACTCAGGGCTACCTCTCACAACCCAGCCTGATCCTGTCCCCACCTATCTGGGGAGTAAATGGAGCTGCTGAAACACACAGGCTCTGAAACTGATGCAAGATGAGCTTTGGAACTTCAGAAGCTCTTCATATCCCCCCACGGAGGTAGTGCCCTGTGACCCAGGCTACCTGTTCACGCAGGAGAAGCACACCTTCCAGGGGATACCCCCACCCATGTTGTGTGAGAAGCTGGAGCAGTGCAGAGAATATATAACACTATAGCATGAGAGAGAATAAAAGGCTGCAGTTGGAGAGAAAATATTCTAACAACACCTACTGAAAAGCAAAAGAAACACTGCTTCCTATCAACCTGTTGCAGAACCCTCTCTTGTAGATGCCTAGGAAGGTAAATAATTCATTAATTGACATGAATAACCAAGGTAACAAGACAGATCAGAAAGAAAATGAAAAGTCTCCAGAAAATGAACTTAAACACATGGAAATATGTGACTTAAATGTCAGAGAATTCAAGATTGCAGTTCTTAAAAAATTGAATGAGATGCAAAAAATCACAGACAGGCAGTTTAATGAACTCAGAAACACAATCAAAGAACAACATGTACATGTTACCAAAGAGATTGAAATTTTAAAAAAGAACCAAATAGAATTTCTGGAGTTAAGAACTCAATAAAAGAAATGAAGAATGAAATAGCCAGCCTAGGTAGTAGAGTTGACCAGATGGAGGAAAGGATCAGTGACATCGAAGATAGAAACCTGGAAATGAAACGGATGGAAGAAGAAAGAGACTTGAGACTTAAAAGAAATGAAAAAACCCTACAAGAACTTTCTGACTCCATCAGAAAGAGCAATATAGGAATAATGGTCACACCAGAAGGAGAAGAAAGGGAGAGGGGAACAGAGAGTATATTCAAACAGTCAAAGAGAGCTTCCTAAGCTTGTGGAAATAACTGGATCCTCTGTTGTCACACAACAGCCTAGCCCAGGGATGTCCAAACTGCAGCCCGCAGGCCAACTGCGGCCCGCAATCCGTTTTTAATTGGCCTGCAGCAAATTCCAAAAATATATTTAGTTTACTTAAATAAACCAGGTGAGGCAATACGTACTTCACCTCGAGTGAGTGGCCTGACTGTTTGTGTATTTTACCGCATATGGCCCTTGGTGAAAAATGTTGAAAAAAGTTTCGACACCCCTGGCCTAGCCGATTGTCCCCCGTGTCTTTCCTTAAGGAAAGAAGAGTCTGTGAGACTGTGCATCTCTGGGACTGTATATTTCTCTCTATTTAGTCTCCAAAGGAGGGTTTGCAGCCAATGACGAGTAAGATTCCCCACGGGGGGAGTGGGACAACTCAAGCCAGGTGGAACCCTGTGGAGACCCCCCCGATAAGCTGCCTTAGAAAGATTTGGGAAGGGGCCTTGTCTCCCCTTCCCCCTGCCTGGGAAAAAACACTGCTGACTCTGGTTTTTCCCCTCTCACCTAATTGTGCGAAAAGTCTTTAGAGCGATAAGATCAAGCCCTCTCTGTTCAGCTCTATAAAACAGTCTCAACATGTGATATATGTCCTTTAGTGTGGGGAGCCATGGTTTCTTGCAACCCTGAACCTTGCAGACTGGCTCGGTTTCTGCCCCCATAACATTGCCTCTGCTTTATCTGAGAGGCGCCTAACGGCTGCTGAGGAATGTGGTGGAAACGGCCAGTTCCCAGACACAGAAAACTAAGGGCTTTCTGGACAATTGGTAGGTTCTGTCTCCTTGAGATATTTACTTTTGTGAGTTTCAGTGACCTTGTATCTTCTATGTCAAAGTAAAGTTGAGGCTGGAAAGATTTACTTTCGCTGAGATAATGCATATCTTCTTCGTTTAACTGCACGTACTCAAACTGTATATATTGGTTAGAGATAATAAACTCAGGGCTTCAGCATGACTGAAGACCGGCCGCATTAGCATTTGTGTGTGTCTTTTATTTCATTCCCACTCCCCCGTTCAGGTACTGATCGACTCGTGGCGGCTGGCCCGTCACACTTGGCGCCCGAACAGGGAACTGAATACAGGGGATAACAGTGAGGAACACCGCGTGGCAAGGGCCCAGCTCGTATAAGAGCTAATTTCAGTGGATGCGTGGTGAGTAAGGCACAATACCCCTCGGTCGAATGAATGTGTGAGTGAGTGATAGTTCCACGACTTCTTGTCACGGAGCTTGCTTGGGCCCTAATCTGCGGTTCCGGTTCTGTCATACGGCATAACGGCAACTGGACTTCTGTCCACCTGTTCGGGAGCTATACCGAAGCGCCTTAGCCAAGACAGATTTAGCTCTGCGAGGGGCACAGCCAGACGGGCATCAGAGTGTTTTCCTTGTTGATTGAAGGGCCGAGTTAGGGTGAAGGATGGGTCATGCTAGCAGCAAGGACCTGTATGTTAGAGGACTTAAGAAATTGCTTGCCGCCCGTGGCAGTCGGGTGAGCAGGGAACAGTTAGATAAGTTTTTAGAATTTGTAAAAGAAGTTTGTCCATGGTTTCCAGAAGAAGGCACTGTCAGTCTGGAAACTTGGGAGAAAGTTGGAGAGCAGTTACAAGATTATTATGCTGCCCACGGACCTCAGCAGATCCCTGTAGAAACATTCGGGTTGTGGACCTTGATTAGAGATTGTTTAGATCTCAGGCGTAAGAGCTGTAAACTAGAGAAAGTGAAACAAGCTGGCAATGAAGAAATTCTTTCATCTGCCGCTTCTCTGGCAGAGAGAGAAAAGGGGGAGGAAGCCAAAACCACAGAAGAACTTTTTAAAGATACAGAGCCTATTTATCAGGAACCTCCGGTCGAGGACTGGGAAGATTTAGACCCTCAGGATCAGGAAGACTCAGAGGATGAAGCAGCCAAATATAATAGGAACAAATACCCTCCTTTGGTGGCTATGGCTCAAGAAGGCAGACAACCTGCAGGCACTACACTTTCTCTTGCAGATCAGATAAAGATGATTCAGGGACAGCTGATTGAACTTAAAGTTGCTGTGGACGGAGGAAATTGTCCTCGGGGTCCCCAGATTCCTTTTAGAGAGCAATGGAATCCTCGGGGCAAAGATCTCCCCATAGTTATTCCCTTTGCACCACCTCCTGAGGAGCTCTGTATGTGGGGTCCTCCGTTGCAGCCCCCAGTTTGGGACATGCCTACTAAGCCTCCGCCGGATTATGTTAAACCAGGATCGGACTCTAATGTGCGTTCCCCTCTTCAAATGACTTGTAAAGAAGCTCACAAGCAGGGGGAATCCACAGAACAATTTGGAGTATATCCTCTTTTTGACAGGCTTGACCAGGAAGGAAATAGGTTTAGAGAATGGAGGCCATTTCAATGGAAACAATTAAAAGAGTTAAAAGAGGCTTGTGTATAGTACGGCCCTATTGCCCCTTTCACCATGGCAATTCTGGATGCTTTGTCTAATGAAGCTACTCCTCCAGAGGATTGGAAGCATATTGCTCATGCTTGCCTTTCCGGGGGCGATTATCTTTTGTGAAAATCCGAGTTTTATGAAAATTGCAAGGAGAAAGCTAATCAGAATGCCTTAAGACAAATTCCCATCACTTTTGACATGTTAACAGGAGAAGGCATATATGCTGAATTAAAAAATCAGATAGACTTTGTGGCAGGAGCTTATGTTCAGACCACTGCTGCAGCAAAAGATGCCTGGCGTATGCTGCCAGATACTTCCCGCAAAGAGGAACATGTTTCTCAGATAAGGCAAGGACCCAATGAGCCCTTTCAAGATTTTGTATCTCGCCTCAATACAGCTACAGGGCGGATTTTTGGGCCATCAATGGCCACTCAGTCCTTTATAACACAGCTTGCCTATGAGAATGCTAATTCTGCATGTCAAGCTGCTATTAGACCATTCAAAAAAAAGGGAACCTTATCCGATTATATTCTCTTGTGCTCTGATGTAGGTTCCTCTTTTACACAGGGCATAGCCATAGCGGCTGCTCTTCAGGGAAAGCCTATGAAAGAAATACTGTATCAACAAGCAAGATTTAATGCAGGAAGTCGCTCTGGAGTTTGTTTTACTTGTGGCAAAAAGGGACATCGAGCTGCTCAATGCCCTCATAAAGGGGAATCTGAGAACTCGGCTGCTCCTGTGAGAAAGCCTCCAGATGTGTGTCCTAAATGCAGGAGAGGAAAACATTGGGCCAATGAATGCAAATCCAAAACAAACAAAAATGGAAAGCCGATTCAGGGAAACTGGGTGAGGGGCCAGCCCCAGGCCCCGAATCAACAATGTTATGGGGCACTGCAGGTCCCAGAACAGATGCAGGGACAGAAAGGGAACGAACCTCTGAGAGGAAATACATCACAAATTTATTTCAGGCCACCTCAGGTAGCGCAGGATTGGACCTGTGTTCCACCACCGACATTGTACTAACTCCCGAGATGGGAATGCAAGCATTGCCCACAGGAATCTTTGGGCCACTACCACCAAAAACTGTAGGTTTATTATTAGGAAAAAGCAGTACCACTATAAAAGGGATTCAGGTTTCCCTGGGAGTTATTGATGAGGATTTTACCGGAGAAATTAAAATCATGACTCATTCACCCTTGAATGTTTCGACCATACCTGCTGGAACTCGCATAGCTCAGCTAATTATTTTGCCTCGTGTAAAAATAGGAAAAAATAGGCAAAATCAGGAACGTGGAGACCGAGGATTTGGTTCCTCTGATGTTTATTGGGTTCAGGAAATAAAAAGAGATCGACCTGTTTTGCAGCTTAAAATTAGTGGAAAAAGTTTTCAGGGACTTTTGGATACTGGCGCTGATGTCTCCTGTATATCTGCACAACACTGGCCATCTAACTGGCCGATGCAAAGCACTATTACAGATTTACAGGGCATAGGACAATCTCATTCCCCTAAACAAAGCAGTAATTTGTTGTCATGGCAGGATGAGGACGGACATCAAGAGACTTTCCAGCCATATATTATTCCCGGCCTGCCTGTTAATTTGTGGGGACGAGATATTATGAGTAATATGGGAGTCTATCTTTATAGCCCAAGCACTCAAGTAACTCAGCAAATGTTTGATCAAGGGCTTCTCCCAGGACAAGGCTTAGACATTAAGGGACAGGGACGTCAGAAACCTATTTTGCCTAACCCTAATTTACAAAAAACAGGTCTGGGATATTTTCCCCAGGGGTCATAGATTTATCTGTACTCCCCCAAAAAACTACAAAAACAATAACTTGAAAATCTGATATGCCTGTGTGGATAGATCAATGGCCCCTTACTAAAAAAAAAATATTAGCCGCTCAAGCGCTAGTACAGGAACAGCTTGATAAAGGCCATGTAATTGAATCTACGTTGCCCTGGAATTCACCCATTTTTGTAATTAAGAAAAAATCAGGGAAATGGAGATTATTGCAAGATTTGAGGAAAAGTAAATGAAACTATGGAAGTTATGGGTGCTCTCCAGCCAGGGTTACCTCATCCTTCTGCTATTCCAAAGGATACTTATAAAATAGTGCTAGATTTGAAAGACTGCTTTTATAATATACCACTCCATCCCCAAGATTGTAAGAGATTTGCCTTTAGCATTCCTAGTCCAAACTTCCAGAAACCTGTAAGAAGGTATCAATGGAGAGTCCTTCCCCAAGGTATGGCCAATAGCCCTACCTTGTGTCAGAAGTTTGTTAGTAAAGCAATTGATAACACCAGAAAACAGTTTCCTTCTGTGTATATCATTCATTATATGGATGACATCTTATTGGCTTGTAAGAAAGAAGGAATGTTGTTAGCTTGCTTTGCAGATATGAAAAAGAACCTTCTAGCCTCAGGTCTTATTATTGCACCTGAAAAAGTGCAAAGAAGTGAGCCTTATTCTTACTTGGGATGGCAGTTATTTGCTCAGTATTTCACTCCACAAAAAATAGAGCTTAGGAAAGATCATCTTAAATCTCTTAATGATTTTCAAAAGCTGTTGAGAGATATTAATTGGCTACGTCCTTCTTTGGGATTAACTACTGGAGATCTTAAACCACTGTTTAAAATTTTAAAAGGAGATTCTGATCCGACCTCCTCCAGGTCTCTTACTGAGCCTACAAGGAAGGCTCTTTCTAAGGTTGAAAAAGCCATTCAGCAACAGCATGTTTCCTTTTTAGATTATTCTAAACCTCTATATGTGTATGTTCTGGACACTAAGCATACACCCACAGCGGTGTTATGGCAAGAAGGACCACTTAGATGGATACACCTCCATGTGGCTGCTCAAAAGAATCTTACTCCTTATTATGAATTTGTGGCCAGTTTAATTCAGGAGAGCCGCTTAGAAGCTCGAAAATATTATGGAAAAGAGCCAGATTCTATTGTTATCCCTTTTACAAAAACACAAATTCAAGGCCTGATGCAGTTTACAGTTTTCCTATTGCATTGGCTCATTTTGTGGGAACTTTAGATAATCATTATCCCAAACATAAATTGCTTCAATTTTTTCAACATCATGATCCAATTTTTCCTTCAATAGTGTCACATACTCCTCTTCCTGCTGTACCTAATATTTTTACTGATGGATCTAGCAATGGTGTAGCTGTTTATGCGCTCAATGAAAAAGTCATCAAAAGAGTACAGACACCTCCTGCCTCAGCTCAGATAGTTGAGCTTCGAGCAGTTCATATGGTATTGCTTGACTTTGCTTCTCAGTCTTTTAATTTATTCTCTGACAGCCATTATGTGGTTCGTGCCATCAGAAATTTAAAAACGGTACCTTTTATTAACACCAGTAATCCTGTTATTCAGGACCTGTTTCTTCAGATACAACAGGCCATTCAGCTACTCTGTAAGAAATTTTACATTGGCCATATTAGAGCTCATTCTAATCTTCCAGGTCCTTTAGCCTCAAAAAATCAAATTACAGACTCTGCTACTCAGCTCATTGCCTTGACTCAAATAAAAAAGACACAAAAGGCTCATAGCCTCCATCATCAAAATAGCCAGAGCTTGAGACTACAGTATAAAATAACCAAAAAAAACAACACGTCAGATAGTAAAACAGTGTCCGGATTGTTCACATCTCCAACCTGTGCCTCATTATGGAGTCAACCCTCGAGGCCTGCGTCCTAATGACTTATGGCAAATGGATGTGACTCATATACCTGAATTTGGAAAGTTAAAATATGTTCATGTCTCTATTGATACCTTCTCCGAATTCGTTGTGGCCACGGCTCAGACTAGAAAAGCCACGTCCCATGTTATCAGACATTGTCTTGCTACATTTGCCATGATTGGAACCCCTAAAAAACTTAAAACAGATAATGGCTCAGGTTATACCAGCAAAAAATTTTCTCTATTTTGCCAGCAATTTTCGATCAATCATGTTACTGACATTCCTTACAATCCCCAAGGACAAGGGATTGTTGAGCGCACTCATGGTACATTGAAAGTTAATTTGCATAAAATAAAAAAGGGGGAGTTATATCCCCTGATGCCTCATAATTATCTGTCTCATTCTCTCTTTATTCAAAATTTCTTGACCTTGGATGCCCATGGTAAAAGTGCTGTGGAACGCTTTTGGCATCCTTCTACTGCCCCTCAGGCTTTAGTCAAATGGAAAGATCCACTTACGGGCTCTTGGCAAGGCCCAGATCCAGTCCTCATATGGGGACGAGGACATGTATGTATTTTTCCACAGGATGCAGAAGGCCCTCGGTGGCTGCCAGAACGATTGGTGCGACATGTGGACCCTCTACCTACTGATGAGGCTGATAGTCCTCAGCAATGCAGAAGACGACCAGACGTATTGGGCCTATGTACCTGATCCACCAATCCTCCACCCCGCAGTGTGGGATGGTCCTGAGATTCCAGTCTATGTTAATGACACCCATGCCTTAGGACTGCCCTCTGATGGACACATGAAACAGCATTTGGAAAAGAAGTTCACTTATAATGGTATAGGAATAGGTTTGCCTATTTGTATTGTAAAAAAAATAGGTCTACATCTGGGTGCTTGCGCAGTTCTCCTGTCACTATGCACATTAATGACTCTTTAGTTGGATGGACTATTCGTCTTAACATGCTAGGCGATTGGTCTGGAGGATACAAGATAAATCTGCCCGTCCCTCCATCGCGTCCATCTTACAATAAAAGATTGAAATTGAATATTGAGACTGTCCCATGGAGAGACTGTCCTGGCAATGATCCTATTCGTTATGACATCCCCGGGACAAACAGATATATCATGGACTGGTCAAAAAGTAACCGGTCAGGATGGGCCAGAGAACTGACTTCTGGACTTTGGACTTCTGATACGCAGTATCAGCAAAATTCACTATGGAGGCTTATGGGAGCAATGGATAAGGTTGAAACCAGGCTCTCTCTGCCCATGAGGATTTTGGAAGACGGAACTAGGGATTGGACTATTGTTACTGAGACTGTTAATGTATCTGCTTGTGTTCCTTCTCCTTATGCGCTGTTGATTGAAAATGTTAATGTACACTTTGTAGGAAATCAATTTAATGTATCTTGTAGCAATTGTTCTTTAGCAAATTGTATTTCTTGGGTACCATCAGGAACTCATGTTATGATACTTAAACAACCATCTTTTGTTATGCTTCCTGTTAATATTTCTGGACCTTGGTATACTGAAAAAAGTTTACAGATTTTCAAAGAAATTGAGTATGCTTTGAGTAGGCAAAAGCGGTTTATTGGACTTCTAATTACAGGAATTATGGCTTTGGTTACTATTATTGCAACTGCTGCTACAGCAGCTGTGGCTCTTTCTCAGACTATTCAAAATGCTCATTATGTTAATACTCTTTCAAAAAATGTTACTTTAGCTTTAGGGACCCAAGAAGCTATTGATGAGAAATTAGAGCAAAAAGTGAATGCCCTTTATGATACGGTTCAGTATATGGGAAATGTCATTCAGGGTATGAAAGTTAAATCTCATTTAGAATGTCATGCAGAATATCATTGGATATGTGTTACTTCTAAAAAGTATAATAGTAGTCAATATGATTGGAATCGGGTTCGTTTACATCTTCAAAAAATTTGGCATAATGCTAATTTGTCTTTAGACATGCTTCAGCTTCATGATAAAGTTCAAAGTATGAGAGAAGCTGAACCCTTAAAATTTGATGCAGCTCAGGCTGCTTCTGAGTTTGTTAGTGTTCTTAGGAATGTTTTGCCCTCTATGCCTTATATTACTCATTCTGTTATAATATTTCTTACATTGGGCATCTGTGTCTGTTTGGTTCTGTGCCTACTCCCCATCCTCATCAGATGTTTCATCAGCAGGATGTTAGACTTACGAGCTGACATCCATCAGCTTGAGCTTAAGGCAAGCCATAAGCTTCTCTCCCCTGTGCATTTATGAGGGACGGGTTAGTCAGCGACGGGTAAATACTTGGGAGCCGCTTCAACACCTAAGACAGGGCTTGTATGATAAAATATGAGTACCAATGACGGGTAAGTTGAGGCTGGCGTCCTAGGACACCTAAGACAGGCTCCGTCACCTCGCCATCCTGGCTGGATGGACTTTGCTTTTATAAAATAAAAAAGGGGGAGATGTGGGGAGCCATGGTTTCTTGCAACCCTGAACCTTGCAGACTGGCTCGGTTTCTGCCCCCATAACATTGTCTCTGCCTTATCTGAGAGGCGCCTAACGGCTGCTGAGGAATGTGGTGGAAACGGCCAGTTCCTGGACACAGAAGACTAAGGGCTTTCTGGACAATTGGTAGGTTCTGTCTCCTTGAGATATTTACTTTTGTGAGTTTCAGTGACCTTGTATCTTCTATGTCAAAGTAAAGTTGAGGCTGGAAAGATTTACTTTCGCTGAGATAATGCATATCTTCTTCGTTTAACTGCACATACTCAAACTGTATATATTGGTTAGAGATAATAAACTCAGGGCTTCAGCATGACTGAAGACCGGCCGCATTAGCATTTGTGTGTGTCTTTTATTCATTCCCACTCCCCCATTCAGGTACTGATCGACTCGTGGCGGCTGGCCTGTCACACTTTAGGGAGTCACATACCTCACCTCAGTCATCATAGGACTTTTTGCTTTGGCTGTTTGGGGACCAACATAATTGGTTTGGGTTATTTCTATAACGTGATAGATGAGTCTCACAGACTGTGGCAGAAACAATAACACTCCATTGTATGCTTATCAATAAAAGCCACCAGTCAGCTTTATTCTGGGCTCCAGTCTTTCAGAACTGTGAGACCCCTGGCCTTCTGAGATTTAACTGCATTAAGTCTCTGTTTCGTTCTTAAAACTTAACCCAAAGCCGCCCCTTCTTGCACCCTCACTGCCCGTGTTGCACTGGACGTGACAATCCTTGAATGCAAGAAGCAAAAGGAATACCTAATTAAATTACCTCAATCCCAACAAACCTTCTCCAAGGCATATTGTACTGAAGCTGTCAAAAATTAACAACAAAGCTGCCAGGGAAAAGAAGACAGTAACCTGCAAAGGAATGCCCACTAGGTTATCATCAGATTTTTCAGCAGAAACTCTACAAGTCAGGAGGGAGTGGAATCAAATATTCAAACTATTGAAAGAGAGAAATTATAAGCCAGGAATAACATATCCAGCAAAGATATCCTTTAGATATAAAGGGGGAATAAAGACCTTTTCAGACATACAGAAGCTGAGGGAATTTTCTAACATACGACCTGCTCTACAGGAAATACTGAAGGAGGCTATTCGACCTGAAACAAAAAAGTAAAAGAATACAAAACTATGAGAACTATTATGAACATACAGAAGCAGGAAGTGGCAACACCTACACCAAATAGGACACTATACACTTAAACATAACTTACAAGGTGAAGAAGGGGAAAAAAAAACACAGCACTTAGAAAAAGAAGAAAAAGACAACTTGCTATTGCAGCACAAAAATCAACTCACAGCAAAAATAGGGATAATTTGTGACAACAAACACATAAAAGGAGAGAGAGTAAAGGTCTGAACTGGCAAAAGGGAGTGGAGAAAGTAACCTACTGAGTAAAATGGAATACTCTAAATATGAAACATTTTAAAAAAATAAACAATGGTAACCACTCAAAAAAAAAAAATCCAGAACTGAAAAATATAACATAAAAAAGAAGAGGGAAAAGTCGTAGAATACCACCACACTGAAATAATAGACAGCAACAAAAAGGAAAAGAAACAATGGAGGCACATTTCTATCATAAAACCAGAAATAGAATGATAGAAAATTCTCATATATCGATATCACTTTAAATGTAAATGGACTGAACTCACCAATAGAAAGGCACAGAGTAGCAGATTGGATAAAAAAACTAAACCCAACCATATGCAATCTACAAGAGATACATCTCAGCTACAAGGACAAATATAGACTCAAAGTGAAAGGGTGGAAATTTTCTCTGAATACCATTTGCTTGGTGTGTCCCAGGGACACAAGGATGATTCAACATATGCAAATTGATCAATGTGATATACACCACATAAACAAAGTGAAAGACAAAAAACATATGATTATATCAATTGATGCAGAAAAAGCATTTGACAAGATACAACATCATTTATGATGAAAACACTTAATAAAATAGGTATAGAAGGAAAATACCTTAACATAATAAAGGCCATATATGACAAACCCTCAAGTAATACCATAATTAACAGTGAAAAACTGAAGCCCTTTGCTCTATGTTCAGGAACACAACAGGGCTGTCCTCTATCACTTCTGCTTTTCAACATAGTATTAGAAGTTCTAGCCAGAGCAACCAGCAAGAGAAAGAAATAAAAGGCATCCAAATTTGGAATGAAGACGTTAAATTGTCACTTTTTGCAGATGACATGATGCTATATATAGAAAACCCTAAAGACTCCACCTAGAAGCTATTAGAAACAATCAACAAGTACAGTAACATTGCCGGCTACAAAATCAATGTACAAAAGTCCATTGCATTCCTATATACTAACAATAAAATCTCAGAAAAAGAAATAAAAAAAACCCCCACAAAAAACAATTCCTTTTGCAATTGCAATGAAAATAATAAAATACCTAGTAGTACATTTAACCATGGTTGTGAAAGACTTATATACTGAAAATTATAAGACATTTTAAAAAGAAATTGAAGAAGACACAAAGAATTGGAAAGGCATTCCTTGTTCATGGATTGGAAGAATCAACACAGTTAAAACGGCCATATTACCCAAAACAATATACAGATTTAATGCAATTCCCATCAAAATCCCAATGGCATTTAAAAAAAAGAAATAGTAGAAAAAATCATCAGATTTATATGGAACCACAAAAGACCCCAAGTAGCCAAAGCAATCCTAAGAGTAAAGAACAATGCTGGAGGTATCACACTCCCTGACTTTAGCTTGTACTACAGGGCAACAATAATCAAAACAGTATGCTACTGGCAGAAAAACAGATACACAGACCAATGGAATAGAACTGAGGACCCAGAAATAACCCCGCATAAATATAGACAGATAATTTTTGACAAAGAAGCAAAAAACATGCAACGGAGAAAAGACAATCTCTTCAATAAATGGTGCTGGGAGAATTGGAAAGCCATGTGCAAAAGAGTGAAACTAGACTGCTATCTGTCACCATGTACTAAAATTAATTAAAAATAGATCAAAGACCTAAACATGAGACGTGAAAGAATAAGCTGCATAGAAGAAAACATTGGTACTAAACCTATGGACCTTGGGTTCAAAGAGCCTTTTATAAATTTGACTCCTAAGGTAAGTAAAAGCTAAAATAAATGAATGGGACTGTATCAAACTACAAAGTTTCTGCACAGCAAAAGAAGCCATTGACAGAATAAAGAGGCAACCAACCGAATTGGAGATTTTTGCTAACAATGCCTCTGATAATGGGCTACTATTAAGGTTTTATTTTTTTTTTTAAACCTTAATCCTTTTCTCTTTGTGCATATACACAATCATCTTCTCACTGGTTCTCTGTTTGCCCGTAAGTAGACCAGGGCTCAAAGTCTGCTTGGTTGTCCCAAAACCCTACACTCTTCTTGAGAAGGTACTATTCTTTGCTTGGTTTCCTGTGTCTTTTTGTTGGTCTTTGTTCTGTTGCATAGTATTTAATAAAGATATTTTAAACTATTTGCTCATTATGGTAGAAAGATAAGTGTATCACTTTTGCTTCTTTCTAGAGTTAGCCTTCCATTTCATTTGCAAATAAAAAGAAAAATTTGAATAGAATTACCTTATGACACAGCAATCCCTCTCCTGAGTATCTACCCCAAAAATCTGGAAACATTTATTCGTAAAGATATATGTGCTCCAGTGTTCATTGCAACTTTATTTCCAGTGTCCAAGACATGGAAACGACCAAATTATCCTTCAATAGATGATTAGATTAAAAAGTTGTGGTATATATACACAATGGAATACTGTTCTGCCATAAGATGAAATAGTAGCATTTGTGACAACATGGATGGATCTTGAGATTATTATGCTGAGCAAAATAAGTCAGACAGGAAAAGTCAAGAACCATATGATTTCACTGATATGTGGTATATGAAACAAAAACAACAAAAGAACAAATGAGAAACAAAAACTCATAGACACAGACAATAGTTTAGTGGTTACCAGAGGGTAAGCGGGGAGGGGGGTGGTAGATAAGGTAAAGGGGATCAAATATATGGTGATGGAAGGAGAACTGACTCTGAGTGGTGAAGACACAATGGGATATATATAGATGATGTATTACAGAATTGTACACCTGAAATCTATGTAAATTTATGAACAATTGTCATCCCAATAAACTTTAATTAAAAAAAAAAAAAAGAATGTGGGTAAACAGAATAAAGCTTTCCTTCTCCTCTTGAGTTTTGTAAATTATGTTTAACTGTTCAAGCAAATATTATAACTGGTGTGGTTCTAAATGTATTTATAGGAAATATTTAAAGAGAATTATAAATGGAAAAGGTAAGGAAAGTAAGGTTCCTATACTTCACTTAAACTGGTAAATGATGACATCACTAGAATGTGATAAGTTGTGTACATATACTGTGATACCTGGAATAATGACTAAAAAGACTATATAGAGAGATATACTCATGAATAAATAAAAGCTACATAGAGAGACATACACAAGAATAAATCAAAATGCATTTCTAAAAAAAATTCAAATAACCTACAAGAAGGCAAGAAAAAAGAAATATGAAATAACAAACATAAAAAAATCAGATTGACTCCCTAATATATCAATACATACATTAGACAAAAGTGATCTAAAATATACTAGTTAAAAGACAGAGATTGGCAAGGTGGATTAAAAAACATGACCCAACTATATGTTGTCTACAAGAAACTCACTTCAAATATGGCATATAGAAAGCTGAAAATATAAGGATGGGAGAGGATGTATTATGCAAATAATAATCAAAGGAAATCAGGAGTAGCTATATTAATATCAGATAAAGTATACCTCAGAGTAAAGGAAATTACTATAGAGGGACATTACATAATGATAAAAAGGACCAATCCATCAAGAATACATGGCAAGCCTAAATACATATGCACTGAACAGAAATACAAAATATGTGAGGCAAAAACTGATAGAACTCAAAGGAAAAATAGGCAATTATAGTTAAAGATTTCAACAGCCTTCTCTTAACAATTGCTAGAAGAAGTAGAAAAAAATCATCAAGGATATTGAATAACTCAATACAATCAATCAACAGGATTCAATTGACATTTATAGAATATGCCATCCAACAAGAGCAGAATATACATTCTTTTCAAGTGCCAAAGAACATATAACAAAATTGACCAAATGCAGATTCATGAAGCAAACCTTAACAAACTTATAAGATTGAAATCATATAGTGTGTTCTCAGACAATAATTGAACCAAACTTGAAATTAGTCTCCGAGAGATAATAGTTCTAATAATCCATGGATTTTAAATAATCTAAATAATTGATGACTCACTTCTAAATAATCCATGGGTCTGGGTCAAGGAGAAATCTTAAGGAAAAAAAAATTAAAATACAATGAAATGAAAGAAAATGAAAATGCACCATAGCAAAATTTGTGAGACAGGGCTAAAATAGTCTGTGAAGGAAATGTATACTATTAAATGTATACATTAGAACAAAGAAAGGTTTTAATTCAATAATCAAATCCTATACGTCAAAAACCTTTAACAAGAAGAAAAAATGTAAAACCAAAGCAAACAGGAGAAAAGAAATAATAAAGATAAGGGAATCAATGAAGTTGAAACCAGAAAAAGAATAGAGAAAAATTAATGAAACAAAGAAGTATTCTTTTAAAAGACTGATAAAATTAACAAGTCTCTAGACAGCAAAAAAAAAAAAAACAAAAAACCCACCCACACACACAAAAACAACAACAATCAAAAACAAAACAAAAAGAGAGGGGGAGAAGATGCAAATTATCAATACACATATGAAAGAGGGGTTGTCAGTGCTGATCTCATTGGCATTAAAAGGGAAATAAAGGAATACTTTGAATTACTCAATGCTCATAAATTTTTTTTCTTAAATTTTATTTTATTAAATTTATTGGGGTGACAATTGTTAGTAAAATTACATAGATTTCAGGTGAAATCGAACAGTTTCTTGAAAAATAAACTCCCGGGACTTCCGGAAAAATGGCGGCGTGAGGCAAGCCTCTGTAAAACTCCCCTGGAATTTACAACAAATCAAACAACAAAAACTCCACAAAGGACTCCCTGCACAGCAGACAGGCAAGATGAAGAGGCCCACTACGGAATTCACTGAAAGGTGGGAGAATCGCGTGAGCGGGGAAGAAGGGAAGGGATAAGTGCAAGGAGATGGAGCCGCGCGGGCCCAGGATGCAGACCTAGCTCAGTGCTCCGAGCTCGCTGCTTCCCGGAACCACCGCAGCTGCAGGAGAGGGAAGAACTCAGACTGCTAGGGCTCCGCCTGGGCTCCACAGGGCTGAGGGGACAGCATATACCACGGATGAACCCAACGCTCACGACAGAGACCTCGGAGAAAAGACTGAGGGAAAAAGGCTAAAAATGGTGGTTTAAACCCTCACTGCCGAGCAGAGAACGGCGCCTTAGGCACTGAGACTAGCCGCCCCCTCCCACCCCTCCCAGAGCTCGCCCCGCCCCCACCTGCCCGGTGCTAGAAGCGAAACAGTAGCAGTGTCAGATCAAAACAACAGAAAATCTGCTGTTTTGAGAACTGTGGGCCGCAGACACAAATTCACAGCCCAACTAGTTCCGGCAAAGGGGAGGGAGCCGTGGAAACAGGACCGGCTGTGATGGTGGTTGCCGCCATTGCTCTGGGCCACCTCTCACAACTTACCCCGCCCCTGGCCCCACCTATCTGGCTGGATCCCTGCAGGAGTAAACAGAACTGCTGAAACATACGGGCTCTGAATCAGGAGCTGGAAGAGCTTTGGAACATCAAAAGCTCTGCACATACCCACCGGGACACTGCGCCCTGTGACCTAGACGAACTATTAACAGAGGAGAAGCCCGTCTCCCAGGGAATCCCCCCATTGTGTTAGAAGCAGGAATAGTGCAGAGAAAACAGCACTACCGTGTGGGAGAAGAAAAATAAGTTGCAGTTGGAGAAATAATAAGACATTCTACCAACAAGTACTGGAAAACAAAAGAAAGACCTCTTCCTATCAACCTGTTGCAGAAGTCACTCCTGTAGATGTCTAGGAAGAGAAATAGTAAACCAGTAATCGCCATGAATAACCAAGGCAACAAGATAGCTCAGAAAGAAAGTGAAAAGTCTCCAGAGAAGGCACTTAAAGATACAGAAATATGTGACTTAAGTGACAGAGAATTCAAGATTGCAGTTCTGAAAAAACTCAACGAGATACAAGAAAACACAGATAGGCAGTTAAATGAACTCAGAAACTCAATCAGAGAACAGCATGAGCATTTTACGAAAGATATTGAAATTTTAAAAAAGAACCAAAGAGAACTTCTGGAGATTAAGAACTCAATAGAAGAAATTAAGAATGAAATAACCAGCTTAGGTAGTCGAGTTTACCAGATGGAGGAAAGAATCAGTGACATCGAAGATAGAAACCTGGAAATGACACAGATAGAAGAAGAAAGAGACTTGAGACGTAAAAGAAATGAAAGAACTCTACAAGAACTTTCTGACTCCATCAGAAAGAGCAATATAAGAATAATGGGCATACCAGAAGGAGAAGAAAGAGAGAAGGGAACAGAGAATATATTCAAACAAATTGTCGATGAGAACTTCCCAAATTTGTGGACAGAACTGGACCCTCGAATCCAAGAAGCAAATAGAACACCTAGTTACCTCAATCCCAACAGGCCTTCTCCAAGGCACATTGTATTGAAGCTGTCTAAAATCAACAAGAAAGAAAGAATCCTCAAGGCAGCCAGGGAAAAGAAGACGGTAACTTAAAAAGGAAAGCCCATTAGATTATCATCAGATTTTTCAGCAGAAACTCTACAAGCCAGGAGGGAGTGGAACCAAATATTCAAACTATTGAAAGAGAGAAATCATGAGCCAAGAATAATATATCCAGCAAAGATATCCTTTAGATATGAAGGAGGAATAAAGACCTTTCCAGACATACAGAAGCTGAGGGAATTTTCCAATACACGACCTGCACTACAAGAAATGCTAAAGGAGGCTATTCGACCACCATCAACAGGGACAATTTGTGGCAAGCACAACTCAAAAAGGGGGAGAGTAAAGGCCTGAACCGGAATATGGGAATGGAGAAAGTAAGCATGCTGAAGAAAATGGAATACTCTAAATATCAAACTTTCTTTTACATAAACTTAAGGGTAACCACTCAAAATAAATCCAGAATTGAAATATATACTGAAATAAAAGAAGAAACAGAGGGAAACATCATAGAATACCACCACACAGAAATAATAGACAACAACAAAAAGGCAAAGAAACAATGGAGACACAGCCTTACCAGAAAACTAAAGATAGAATGACAGGAAATCCTCACATATCAATAATCACCCAAAATGTAAATGGACTGAACTCACCAATAAAAAGGCACAGAGTAGCAGACTGGATCAAAAAACTAAACCCAACCATATGCTGTCTCCAAGAGACACATCTCAGCTACAAGGACAAGCATAGACTCAAAGTGAAAGGGTGGAAATTGACACTCTAAGCAAATGGTACCCAGAGAAAATCAGGTGTAGCCATAATGGTATCAGATGAAACAGACTTCAAGGTGAAAAAGATAACAAGAGACAAAGATGGACATTTCATAATGGTGAAGGGGACTGTACAACAAGAAGACATAACAGTCATCAATATTTATGCCCCCAATCAGGGAGCACCGAAATACACTAAGCAACTACTAACAGAACTAAAGGGAGAAATTGACCAAAACACAATTATACTAGGGGACTTAAATACATCATTGACAGCTATGGATAGATCATCCAAACAGAAAATAAATAACAAAATAGCAGCCCTAAATGACACATTAGATGAAATGGACATAATTGACAATTATAGAGCATTTCATCCTGAAACATCAGACTATACATTATTTTCTAGTGTACATGGAACATTCTCAAGGATAGACCATATATTGGGACATAAAATCAGTCTCAACAAATTTAAGAAGATTGAAATCATACCATGCATATTCTCTGATCACAAGGCTTTGAAATTGGATATCCACTGTAAAAAGAAAGCGGGAAAAAACACAAATACATGGAGATTAAATAACATACTTTTAAAGAAGGACTGAGTCAAAGAAGAAATTAGAGGAGAGATCAAAAGATACATAGAAAAAAATGACAATGAAAATACATCCTACCAAAATTTTTGGGATCCAGCGAAAGCAGTTTTAAGAGGGAAATTTATCTCATTACAGGCCTATCTCAAGAAACAAGAAAACTCCCAAATAAATAACCTCATGTTACACCTTAAAGAACTAGAAAAAGAAGAACAAGTAAAACCCAAGGTCAGCAGAAGAAAGGAAATAATAAAAATTAGAGCAGAAGTAAATGAAATAGAGAACAAAAAGACAATAGAAAAAATTAATATGACAAAGAGCTGGTTCTTTGAGAAGGTTAACAAAATTGACAAACCCTTGGCTAGACTTACTAACATAGACACAGACAATAGTTTAGTGGTTGCCAGAGGGTAACGGGGGCGGGGGGTGGGCGGGTGGGAGATGAGGGTAAGGGGGATCGAATATATGGTGATGGAAGGAGAACTGACTCTGGGTGGTGAACACACAATGGGATTTATAGATGATGTAATACAGAATTGTACACCTGAAATCTATGTAATTTTACTAACAATTGTCACCCCAATAAATTTAATTAAAAAAAAAAAGATAAAAAGAGAGAAGACACTGATTAACAAAATCAGAAACGTAAAAGGGGAAGTTATCACGGACACCACAGAAATACAAAGGATCATCCAAGAATACTATGAAGGACTATATGCCACCAAATTCAACAACCTAGAAGAAACGGACAAGTTCTTAGAAACATATAGCCTTCCAAGGCTGTACCATGAAGAACTGGAAAATCTAAACAGACCGATCACCAGTAACGAATATGAATCAGTCATCCAAAACCTTCCCAAAAGCAAAAGTCCGGGACCAGATGGCTTCACTAGTGAATTCTACCAAACCTTCAAAGAGAATCTAATACCAATTCTGCACAAACTCTTTCAAAAAATTGAAGAAGAGACAGTACTCCCTAACTCATTTTATGAGGCCAACATTACCCTGATACCAAAACCTGGTAAGAACAGCACAAAAAAAGAAAACTACAGACCAATATCTCTAATGAATACCGATGCAAAAATCCTAAATAAAATTCTAGCAAATCGAATACAACAATGCATTAACAAGATTATTCATCACGACCAAGTGGGGTTCATCCCCGGGCCACAAGGATGGTTCAACATACGCAAATCCATCAATGTGATACATCACATAAACAAAATAAAGGACAAAAATCATATGATTATATCAATTGATGCAGAAAAAGCATTTGACAAGATACAACATCCATTTATGATTAAAACACTTAATAAAATGGGTATAGAAGGAAAATACCTTAACATAATAAAGGCCATATATGACAAGCCCTCTGCTAATCTCATAATTAATGGAGAAAAACTGAAGCCCTTTGCTCTACGTTCAGAAACACGACAGGGATGTCCCCTATCACCTCTGCTTTTCAACATAGTGTTGGAGGTCCTTGCCAGAGCAATCAGGCAAGAGAAAGAAATAAAAGGCATCCAAATTGGGAATGAAGAAGTTAAATTATCACTCTTTGCAGATGACATGATGCTATATATAGAAAACCCTAAAGACTCCACCAAAAAGTTATTAGAAACAATCAACGAATACAGTAAACTTACAGGCTACAAAATCACCGCACAAAAGTCCATTGCCTTCCTATATACTAACAATGAAATCTCAGAAAAAGAAATACAAAAACAATTCCTTTTGCAATTGCAGCAAAAAGAATAAAATACCTAGGAATAAACTTAACCAAGGATGTGAAAGACCTATATGCTGAAAACTATAAGACATTTTTGAAAGAAATTGAAGAAGACACAAAGAAATGGAAAGGCATTCCGTGCTCATGGATTGGAAGAATCAACATAGTTAAAATGGCCATATTACCCAAAGCAATATACAGATTCAATGCAATCCCCATCAAAATCCCAATGGCATATTTTAAAGAAATAGAACAAAAAATCATCAGATTTGTTTGGAACCACAAAAGACCCCGAATAGCCAAAGCAATCTTAAGAAAAAAGAACAATAATGGAGGTATCACACTTCCTGACTTTGGCTTGTACTACAGGGCTACAATAATCAAAACAGCATGGTATTGGCAGAAAAACAGACACATAGACCAATGGAATAGAATTGAGAACCCAGAAATAAAACCACATAAATATGGACAGAGAATTTTTGACAAAGAAGCTAAAAACATACAATGGAGCAAAGACAGCCTCTTCAATAAATGGTGCTGGGAGAATTGGATAGCCACGTGCAAAAGAATGAAACTGGACTGCTATTTGTCACCATGTACCAAAGTTAATTCAAAATGGATCAAAGACTTAAGTATAAGACCTGACACAATAAACTGCATAGAGGAAAACATAGGTACTAAACTTATGGACCTTGGGTTCAAAGAGCGTTTTATGAACTTGACTCCAAAGGCAATGGAAGTAAAAGCTAATATAAACGAATGGGACTATATGAAACTTAAAAGCTTCTGCACAGCAAAAGAAACCATTGACAAAATAAAGAGGCCACCAACTGAATGGGAGAAGAATTTTGCAAACAGTGCCTCCGATAAGGGGCTAGTATCCAGAATATACAAGGAACTCATGCAACTCAACAACAAAAAAACAAACAACCCAATTGAAAAATGGGCAGAGGACTTGAAGAGACATTTCTCCAAAGAGGACATACAAATGGCAAATAGACATATGAAAAAATGCTCAACATCACTAATCATCAGAGAAATGCAAATCAAAACCACAATGAGATATCACCTCACCCCAGTCAGAATGGCTATCATCAAGACAAATATTAACAAATGTTGGAGAAGCTGTGGAGAAAAAGGAACCCTCATACACTGTTGGTGGGAATGCAGACTGGTGCAGCCGTTATGGAAGGCAGTGTGGAGGTTCCTCAAAGAATTACAAATAGAATTGCCATATGACCCAGCAATCCCTCTCCTGGGTATCTACCCAAAAAATCTGAAAACATTTAGAGATAAAGACACGTGTGCTCCAATGTTCACTGCAGCTTTGTTTACGGTGGCCAAGACATGGAAACAACCAAAATGTCCTTCGATAGATGAATGGATAAAGAAGTTGTGGTATATATGCACAATGGAATACTATTCGGCAGTAAGAAAAGACGATATGGGAACATTTGTGACAACATGGATGGATCTTGAGAGAGTAATGCTGAGCGAAACAAGTCAGACAGAAAAAGCAGAGAACCATGTGATATCACTGATATGAGGTATATAAACCAAAAACAACAAAAGAACAAGACAAACAAATGAGAAACAGAAACTCGTAGACACAGACAATAGTTTAGTGGTTGCCAGAGGGTAAGGGGGGCGGGGGTCGGGGTGGGAGATGAGGGTACGGGGGATTGAATATATGGTGATGGAAGGAGAACTGACTCTGGGTGATGAACACACAATGGGATTTATAGATGATGTAATACAGAATTGTACACCTGAAATCTATGTAATTTTACTAACAGTTGTCACCCCAATAAATTTAATAAAATATAAATAAATAAATAAACTCCCAAAACTCACAGAAGGCGAAGTAGCTAAGAGGAAGTTTCTGCATTGGCCTTTGTATTAAGAGAACTGAATTGATATTTAATATGAAAACAACTCAGCATCAGGAACAGATGTTTTCACTGGTGAATTCTACCAATCATTTAAGGAAGAAATTATAGAAATTCTCTACAATCTATTCAAGAAAATATGTCATGTAAACACTTGGTAACTCATTCCATGAGGCCAATGTTAACCTAAAACCAAAACCAGATAAAGACATTACAGAAAGGAAAATTGCAGACCAGTATTTTTCATGAATATAGATGCAAACATCCTTAACAAAGTATTAGCAAATAGAATCCAATAATGTATATAAAAAATTATACACCATGAAGAAGTGGAATTGATTTCAGGTACGCAAAGACGGTTCAACATTTGAAAATCAATTGATGTAATCTGCCACATTAAAATGCTAACAAAGAAAAATAATAACGATGCAGAAACAGCTTTTGACAAAATCCCATGACTGTTTATGATTAAAAAAAAAAAAAAACTCTAAGAAAACTAGGAATAGATAGAGGGGAACTTCCTCAGGTTGACAAAGAGCATCAGAATACAAACAAACAAAAAAACCATATACGGGCGGCCCAGTGGCTCAGACAGTTGGAGCGCAGTGCTCCTAATTGCCAAAGGCTGCAGGTTCGATTCCCACATGGGCCAGGTAGCTGTATCCTCTACAGCTAAAACTAAAGAGTGGCTCTCCCTAGAATTCCCTAGAGTTGGGCTGCCGTGAACAGCCGGAGGTCGGTGTGAGCTACTGTGTGCTGCCATGGACTGCTGTGGGCTGCTGTGAGCTACTGTGGGCTGCCGGGGTCTGCTGTGTGCTGATGTGTGCTACCGTGAGTGGCCCACAGCCATGAGTGGCTGGCAGCCATTGTGAGTTGCTGGCAGCCGAGGAGACCTGTCGTGAACTGCTTTGAGCAGCAACCAACAACCGGCTACCGACTGCATCAGCCCAGTGGAGTGCAAGGCTCATAATACCAGCATGGGCCAGGGAACTGCGCCCTACAACTAGACTGAGAAACAATGGCTTAAAAACCTGGGGGTGGGGGCAAAAAAAAAACAAAACAAACAAAAACCCCTACAGATAACAGTATACATATTGGTGAAATATTGAATACATTTCATCTACAACTGGAAACTCGGCAAGGATGCCCAATATCACCATTTTTATCCAACCTAAAACAAGAAGTTCTAGTTCAATGAGATAAGAAAGGAGATAAGAAAGGAAATTAAAGATATAAAGTACAAAAAAGGTAACTGTCCCTAATTGCAGATGACATGATTATATACTCAGAAAATCCCAAGGAAACTACAAAACCTCCTAGCACTAATAAGTGAGTTTATCAAGTTCACACAATACAAGATCATCATACAAAAATCAATTGTATTTCTTTTTTATTTGTTTTTATTAATTTCAAGTGTACAAAATAACATAATGATTAGACATTTACACTTAATCACAAAGTGATAACCCTTCAAGTCTACTACCTCTGTGCCATCATTCATAGCTATTACAATGCCGTTGATGATATTCCATATGCTGTACTTTATATCCTGTGACTATATGTATGCATATATATGAGGTGTGATAAAAAAACATGAACGTTTAAAAAAATTTATTACAGTAAAAGACACATTGCCATTAACACCCCTCAAAATACTCCCCCTCACTTTGAACACACTTATCCCATCATTCTTGCCACTTTCTGAAGCACTTCTGGAAGTCCTCTTTCTTGAGTAACTCTAATTGCGCTATTGTGGTTGCCTCAATGTCCTGAATCGATTGAAAACATTTACCTTTCATGGTTGTTTTTGACTTTGAGGAAGAACCAGAAGTCGCACGGTGCCAGATCTGGTGAATAAGGTGGATGAGGACATACCATAGTATTTTCATTTGACAGAAATTGCCGTATACCAGAAGCGATGTGTGACACAGAGCATTGTCATGATAGATGATGAAACTATTTGTCCATTTCATGTTAATGCGTTGTTTGTGATTCATGATTTATGGACACTCAAAAATACACCTTGTCTTAACCATAGCTTACACCAAGTTGACTGCACCAAACAAGTTGAAACTTGTCACACATTGTTACTAAGGTTCTATGTGCCGCTTCCTGTTTTGAAAATCCTTGCCTTTCTCTTGGATGGCACTAGGCAGCTGTCACGTCTAGCACGACGAGGGTTGTGGGGAGCGAAGAGGGTGGTGCAGGGTTAAGAAAAGACAGTAGCCATGAATAGAGTTAAGCAGGGCCAAGGGACTTGCAGCCTCAAGGACTGAGCACGCCTAATTCGGCCCACACACTAGCTTTTATTAGTTAGGTGGGGAAGTAAAAGAGATAAACCTTGTCAATCTCAAGATCTTTGAATCCTATGCATCATAATAGGAAACTGATTCAAGCCAAACACTCTTGCCTGCAGGAAGCTGAACCATAAGTCTCAGAATGTATGTACTTCCCTAAGGGACAAAGCCTTTATGCATATGAATAGATGGAGAGCACATCATCGAATCTCTTCCCTTGCAGGTTGTGGGAAGGAATGCAGCCACAGAGGCAGAGGCTCTCCTTAGCCTGGGGATGGTGGGGGGCTGTGCCCACCTCTATGAACCCTGTGGGTTCTCCTATTGGTCCCCACTCAACTGCGCCTGGCTTGAGTTGTCCCCCCCATGGGGAATCTTACTCGTCATTGACTGACCAACCATCTTTTTGGGGCCAAACAGGGAGACATAAGGTGCAAACACAAAGGTGAAGCAAAGTCCCTGAAAGGATCCATCTCACAGACTCTCCTTTTTTGGGGGGCAAGTACAAGGAGACAGACGGGTAGGCTGCAGCATGGCAGCAGGCAGTAGCATTCACTGTATGTTTTGATCACCATATATATATTTATGGTTGATATTCAATATTATTTTATATTACTTGGTGTATAGGGCAATGGTTAGGCATATAAATAATCTATGACGACCTGACAATTAAGTTTGTGAACTCATCCTAGAAAAAGTGTTACATACTTCATTGGTGAATATCACTATGGTCACCTTCGAAGTACTCCCCTTGGGAAGCTATGCACTGATGCCAGTGCCTAGTCCACCCTTCAAAGCAATTTTGGTATTCTCTTTCTGGAATGGCCATCAGAGTTATCCTTGATGTCCTGAGTGTCATCAAAATGTGTTTCTTCCAATATTCCCTTTATCTTCTGGTAAAGAAAGAAGTCATTGGGGCCCAGACCAGGTGAGTAGGGAGGGTGTTCCAATACAGTTATTTGTTTACTGGCTAAAAACTCCCTCAAAGACAGTGACGTGTGAGCAGGTGCATTGTCATGATGGAAGAACCACGAGTTGTTTGAGAAAAGTTTAGGTCATCTAACTTTTTCACGCAGCCTTTTCAGCACTTCTAAATAGTAAACTTGTTTAACTGTTTGTCCATTTGGTACAAATTTGTAATGAATAATTCATCTGATATAAAAAAAAAGGTTAGCAACATCATTGCAACAAGTTCGCAAACTTAATTGTCAGATCTCGTAGGAAGTGATTCCCCCGATAATTCCAGACCCTTCTGACACCATGCATACTCTTTACAACTTTATAGACTATATTCCCCATACTGATTTCACATCCAGTGACTATTTTGTGACTACCAATTTGTACTTCCTAATCCCTTCACCTTTCTTACCCATCCCTCAGCCCTCCTCCCATCTAGCAACCATCAGTTTGTTCTCTGTATCTATGACTCTTTTCTGTTTTATTTACTGATTTGTTCTGATCTTTAGATCTGACATAGTGAGATCATAAGGTGTTTGTCTTTCTCAGTATGACTTATTTCACTTAGCATAATATCCTCTAGGTCCATCCATGTTGTTGCAAATGGTAAGATTTCCCTCTTTTTTATGGCAGAGTAATACTCCATTGTATAAATGAACCCCAATTTCTTTATCCAGTTGTCTATTGATGGACATTTCAGTTGTTTCCATATCTTGGCTATTGTGAATAGTGCTGCAATAAACATGGGGATGCATATGTTTTTTCAAATTAGTGTTTTGGATTTCTTTTTGGCTAAATACCCAGAAGTGGAATTGCTGGGTTATAAAGTAGTGCTATTCTAAATTTTTCTGAGGAACATCCATACTGTTTTCCATAGTGGCTGCACCAATTTGCAATCCCACCAACAGTGCATGAGAATTCCCCTTAGTCCACATCCTCACCAGCACTTGTTGTTTGTTGATTTATTGATGATAGTCATTCTGACAGGTGTAAGGTGGTATCTCATTGTGGTTTTCATTTGCATTTCTCTGACGATTAGTGATGTTGAGCGTCTTCTCATATGTCTATTGTCCATCTGTATGTCCTCTTTGGATAAACGCCTATTCAGGTCTTCTGCTCATTTTTTAATTGGATTGTTTGCATTTTTTTGATGTTGAGTTTTATGAGTTGTTATATATATGATACTAATCCCTTATCAGATGTATCATTGGCAAATACCTTCTTCCATTTAGTAAAATGTCTTTTTGTTTTCTTGATAGTTTCCTTTGCTGTGGAAAAACGTTTTAGTTTCATGTAATCCCATTTGTTTATTTTTTCTTTTGTTTCTCTTGTCTGAAGGCATACATCAGTGAAAATATTACTAATTGAATATTACTAAAATATTAAAATATTACTAATGTCTGAGGGTTTACTTCCTATATTTTCTTCTAGGAGTTTTATAGTTTCTGGCCTTCCATTTTAGTCTATAATCCATTTTGAGTTTATTCTTGTATATGACATAAGAAGGTGGTCCAGTTTCATGTTTCTGTACTTTTCTGCTCAGTTTTCCCAGGACCATTTATGAAATAGACTGTCTTTACCCCAGTGTACATTCTTGCTTCATCATAGATTAGAGACCATATAGGCATGGATTTATTTCAGTGCTTTCTATTCTGTTCCACTCATCTACGTGTCTCTTTTTGTGTCAATGCCATGCTGTTTTGATTACTATAGCCTTGTAGTATAATTTGATAACAGGCAGTATTATTCTTTTATTGGAATAAAGCATTACTTATGGAATAAAGCATTATTACAGTTTTATTCTTTTGAAGGGGATTAATGGCAATATGTATTTTACTGTAATAATTTTTAAAAATTTATTCAGTCACAGTAGTTTTTGATCACACCTCATATATATTGCTTTAGGTAGTATGGACATTTTAGCTACATTAATTCTTCCTATCCATGAGCATTGTATATATATTTCCATTTATTTTCATCTTTAATTTCTCTCTTTAACATCTTATAATTTTCTGAGTACAGTTCTTCTACTGCCTTGGTTAAATTTATTCCTAAGTATTTTTTTTTTTATGCAGTTGTAAATGGGATGGTTTTTTTTTTTTTTTTTTTTTTTTTTAATTTATTGGGGTGACAATTGTTAGTAAAATTACATAGATTTCAGGTGTACAATTCTGTATTACATCATCTATAAATCCCATTGTATGTTCATCACCCAGAGTCAGTTCTTCCATCACCATATATTGGATCCCCCTTACCCTCACCTCCTCCCCCCCCACCCCCCTTACCCTCTGGCAACCACTAAACTATTTTCCGTGTCTATGAGTTTCTGTTTCTCATTTGTTTGTCTTGTTCTTTTGTTGTTTTTGGTTTATATACCACATATCAGTGAAATCACATGGTTCTCTGCTTTTTCTGTCTGACTTGTTTCGCTCAGCATTACTCTCTCAAGATCCATCCATGTTGTCACAAATGTTCCTATATCATCTTTTCTCACTGCCGAATAGTATTCCATTGTGTATATGTACCACAACTTCTTTATCCATTCACCTATCGAAGGACATTTTGGTTGTTTCCATGTCTTGGCCACCGTAAACAAAGCTGCAATGAACATTGGAGCACACGTGTCTTTATCTCTAAATGTTTTCAGATTTTTTGGGTAGATACCCAGGAGAGGGATTGCTGGGTCATACGGCAATTCTATTCGTAATTCTTTGAGGAACCTCCACACTGCCTTCCATAACGGCTGCACCAGTCTGCATTCCCACCAACAGTGTATGAGGGTTCCTTTTTCTCCACAACCTCTCCAACATTTGTTACTATTTGTCTTGTTGATGATGGCCATTCTGACTGGGGTGAGGTGATATCTCATTGTGGTTTTGATTTGCATTTCTCTGATGATTAGTGATGTTGAGCATTTTTTCATATGTTTATTTGCCATTTGTATGTCCTCTTTTGAGAAATGTCTCTTCAAGTCCTCTGCCCATTTTTCAATTGGGTTGTTTGTTTTTTTGTTGTTGAATTGCATGTGTTCCTTGTATATTCTGGATACTAGCCCCTTATCGGAGGCACTGTTTGCAAAATTCTTCTCCCATTCAGTTGGTGGCCTCTTTATTTTGTCAATGGTTTCTTTTGCTGTGCAGAAGCTTTTAAGTTTCATATAGTCCCATTCGTTTATATTAGCTTTTACTTCCATTGCCTTTGGAGTCAAGTTCATAAAACGCTCTTTGAACCCAAGGTCCATAAGTTTAGTACCTATGTTTTCTTCTATGCAGTTTATTGTGTCAGGTCTTATACTTAAGTCTTTGATCCATTTTGAATTAACTTTGGTACATGGTGACAAACAGCAGTCCAGTTTCATTCTTTTGCACGTGGCTATCCAATTCTCCCAGCACCATTTATTGAAGAGGCTGTCTTTGCTCCATTGTATGTTTTTAGCTTCTTTGTCAAAAATTATCTGTCCATATTTATGTGGTTTTATTACTGGGTTCTCAATTCTATTCCATTGGTCTATGTGTCTGTTTTTCTGCCAATACCATGCTGTTTTGATTATTGTGGCCCTGTAGTACAGGCCAAAGTCAGGAAGTGTGATACCTCCATTATAGTTCTTTTTTCTTAAGATTGCTTTGGCTATTCGGGGTCTTTTGTGGTTCCAAACAAATCTGATGATTTTTTTGTTCTGTTTCTTTAAAATATGCCATTGGGATTTTGATGGGGATTGCATTGAATCTGTATATTGCTTTGGGTAATATGGCCATTTTAACTATGTTGATTCTTCCAATCCATGAGCACGGAATGCCTTTCCATTTCTTTGTGTCTTCTTCAATTTCTTTCAAAAATGTCTTATAGTTTTCAGCATATAGGTCTTTCACATCCTTGGTTAAGTTTATTCCTAGGTATTTTATTCTTTTTGCTGCAATTGCAAAAGGAATTGTTTTTTGTATTTCTTTTTCTGAGATTTCATTGTTAGTATATAGGAAGGCAATGGACTTTTGTGCGTTGATTTTGTAGCCTGTAACTTTACTGTATTCGTTGATTGTTTCTAATAGCTTTTTGGTGGAGTCTTTAGGGTTTTCTATATATAGCATCATGTCATCTGCAAAGAGTGATAATTTAACTTCTTCATTCCCAATTTGGATGCCTTTTATTTCTTTCTCTTGCCTGATTGCTCTGGCAAGGACTTCCAACACTATGTTGAAAAGCAGAGGTGATAGGGGACATCCCTGTCGTGTTCCTGAACGTAGAGCAAAGGGCTTCAGTTTTTCTCCATTAATTATGAGATTAGCAGAGGGCTTGTCATATATGGTCTTTATTATGTTAAGGTATTTTCCTTCTATACCCATTTTATTAAGTGTTTTAATCATAAATGGATGTTGTATCTTGTCAAATGCTTTTTCTGCATCAATTGATATAATCATATGATTTTTGTCCTTTATTTTGTTTATGTGATGTATCACATATATGGTCTATCCTTGAGAATGTTCCGTGTACACTAGAAAAGAATGTATAGTCTGATGTTTTAGGATGAAGTGCTCTATAAATGTCGATTATGTCCATTTCATCTAATGTGTCATTTAGGGCTACTATTTCGTTATTTATTTTCTGTTTGGATGATCTATCCATAGCTGTCAATGATGTATTTAAGTCCCCTAGTATAATTGTGTTTTGGTCAATTTGTCCCTTTAGTTCTGTTAGTAGTTGCTGGTGTATTTCGGTGCTCCCTGATTGGGGGCATAAATATTGATGACTGTTATGTCTTCTTGTTGTACAGTCCCCTTCACCATTATGAAATGTCCATCTTTATCTCTTGTTATCTTTTTCACCTTGAAGTCTGTTTCATCTGATATCATTATGGCTACACCTGATTTTCTCTGGGTACCATTTGCTTGGAGTGTCAATTTCCACCCTTTCACTTTGAGTCTATGCTTGTCCTTGTAGCTGAGATGTGTCTCTTGGAGACAGCATATGGTTGGGTTTAGTTTTTTGATCCAACCTGCTACTCTGTGCCTTTTTATTGGTGAGTTCAGTCCATTTACATTTAGGGAGATTATTGATATGTGAGGATTTCCTGTCATTCTATCTTTAGTTTTCTGGTAAGGCTGTGTCTCCATTGTTTCTTTGCCTTTTTGTTGTTGTCTATTATTTCTGTGTGGTGGTATTCTATGATGTTTCCCTCTGTTTCTTCTTTTATTTCAGTATATATTTCAATTCTGGATTTATTTTGAGTGGTTACCCTTAAGTTTATGTAAAAGAAAGTTTGATATTTAGAGTATTCCATTTTCTTCAGCATGCTTACTTTCTCCATTCCCATATTCCGGTTCAGGCCTTTACTCTCCCCCTTTTTGAGTTGTGCTTGCCACAAATTGTCCCTGTTGATGGTGGTCGAATAGCCTCCTTTAGCATTTCTTGTAGTGCAGGTCGTGTATTGGAAAATTCCCTCAGCTTCTGTATGTCTGGAAAGGTCTTTATTCCTCCTTCATATCTAAAGGATATCTTTGCTGGATATATTATTCTTGGCTCATGATTTCTCTCTTTCAATAGTTTGAATATTTGGTTCCACTCCCTCCTGGCTTGTAGAGTTTCTGCTGAAAAATCTGATGATAATCTAATGGGCTTTCCTTTTTAAGTTACCGTCTTCTTTTCCCTGGCTGCCTTGAGGATTCTTTCTTTGTTGTTGATTTTAGACAGCTTCAATACAATGTGCCTTGGAGAAGGCCTGTTGGGATTGAGGTAACTAGGTGTTCTATTTGCTTCTTGGATTCGAGGGTCCAGTTCTGTCCACAAATTTGGGAAGTTCTCATCGACAATTTGTTTGACTATATTCTCTGTTCCCTTCTCTCATTCTTCTCCTTCTGGTATGCCCATTATTCTTATATTGCTCTTTCTGATGGAGTCAGAAAGTTCTTGTAGAGTTCTTTCATTTCTTTTAAGTCTCAAGTCTCTTTCTTCTTCTCTCTGTGTCATTTCCAGGTTTCTATCTTCGATGTCACTGACTCTTTCCTCCATCTGGTCATCTCTACTACCTAAGCTGGTTATTTCATTCTTAATTTCTTCTATTGAGTTCTTAATCTCAAGAAATTCTATTTGGTTCTTTTTTAAGATTTCAATCTCTTTCGTAAAATGCTCATGCTGTTCTTTGATTGAGTTTCTGAGTTCCTTTAACTGCCTATCTGTGTTTTCTTGTATCTCGTTGAGTTTTTTCAGAACTGCAATCTTGAATTCTCTGTCATTTATGTCACATATTTCTGTATCTTTAAGTGTCTTCTCTGGAGATTTTTCACTTTCTTTCTGAGTTATCTTGTTGCCTTGGTTATTCATGGCGATTACTGGTTTACTATTTCTCTTCCTAGACATCTACAGGAGTGGCTTCTGCAACAGGTTGATAGAAAGCGGTCTTTCTTTTGTTTGCCAGTACTTGTTGGTAGAATGTTTTATTATTTCTCCAACTGCAACTTATTTTCCTTCTCCCACACAGTAGTGCTATGTTTTCTCTGCACTATTCTAACTTCTCACACAATGGGGGGATTCCCTGGGAGACGGGCTTCTCCTCTGTTAATAGTTCGTCTAGGTCACAGGGCGCAGTGTCCCGGTGGGTATGCGGAGAGCTTTTGATGTTCCAAAACTCTTCCAGCTCCTGATTCAGAGCCCGTAGGTTTCAGCAGTTCTGTTTACTCCTGCAGGGATCCGCCCAGATAGGTGGGGTCAGAGGCGGGGTGAGTTGTGAGAGGTGGCCCAGAGCAATGGCGGCAACCACCACCACAGCCGGTCCTGCTTCCACAGCTCTCTCCCCTTTGCTGGAACTAGTTGGGCTGTGAAATTGTGTTTGCAGTCCACAGTTCTCAAAACAGCAAATTTTCTGTTGTTTTGACCTGACACTGCTACTGTTTCGCTTTTAGCACCGGGCAGGTGGGGGCGGGGCGAGCTCTGGGAGGGGAGGGAGGGGGTGGCTAGTCTCAGTGCCTAAGGCTCCGTTCTCTGCTCGGCAGTGCGGGCTTAAACCACCGTTTTCAGCCTTTTTCCCTCAGTCTTTTCTCCGAGGTCTCTGCCGTGAGCGTTGGGTTCATCCGTGTTATATGCTGTCCCCTCACCCCTGTGGAGCCCTGGCGGAGCCCTAGCAGTCCGAGCTCTTCCCTCTCCCGCAGCTGCGGTAGTTCCGGGAAGCAGCGAGCTCGGCGCACTGAGCTAGGTCTGCGTCCTCCGCCCGCGCGTGTCTGTCTCCGCGCACTTCTCCCTTTCCTCCTCCCTCCACTCGCGCGAATCTCCCACCTGTAGGTGATTTCAGTAGGTAGTGGGCCTCTTCGTGTTGCCTGTGTGCTGTGCAGGGAGTCCTTTGTGGAGTTTTTGTTGTTCGATTCGTTGTAAATTCCAGGGGAGCTTTACAGAGGCTCACCTCACGCCGCCATTTTTCCGGAAGTCTGGGGATGGTTTTTTAAATTTCTTTTTCCGATAGTTTGTTATTGGAGTATAAAAATGCAATTAATTTCTAAATATTAATATTGTATCCTGCTATTTTCCTAAATTCATTTATCAGTTCTAATAGTTTTTTGGTGGAATCTTTGGGGTTCTCCATATATATTATCATGTCATCTGCAAATAATGACAATATTAATTCCTCCTTTTCAATTTGGATGCCTTTTACTTCTTTTTCTTGTCTGATTGCTGTGGCTAGAATTTCCAGTACTATGTTGAATAAAAGTGGTGAGAGTGGGCATCCTTGTCTTTTTCCTGATCTAATGAGAATGCTTTTAGCTTTCCCATTGAGTATTCTGTTATCTGTGTGTTTGGCATACGAGGTCTGACAATTAAGTTTGCGAACTTGTTGCAACGATGTTGCTAACCTTTTTTGATAGCAGATGGATTATTCATTGTGAATTTGTGCCAATTGGACAAACAGTTAACCAAGTTTACTATTTAGAAGTGCTGAAAAGGCTGTGTGAAAAAGTTAGATGACCTGAACTTTTCTTGAACAATTCATGGCTCTTCCATCATGACAATGCACCAGGTCACACGGTACTGTCTGTGAGGGAGTTTTTAGCCAGTAAACAAATAACTGTATTGGTACACCCTCCCTACTCACCTGACCTGGCCCCCAATGACTTCGTTCTTTACTCGAAGATAAAGGAAATATTGAAAAGAAGACATTTTGATGACATTCAGGACATGAAGGGTAATATGATGACAACTCCAATGGCCATTCCAGAAAGAGAATTCCAAAATTGCTTTGAAGGGTGGACTAGACACTGGTGTTGGTGCATAGCTTCCCAAGGTGAGTACTTTGAAGGTGACTGTAGTGATACTCAGTAATGAGGTGTGTAGCACTTTTTCTAGTATGAGTTCACGAACTTAATTGTCTGACCTCATATATGGCCTTTATTATGTTGAGATATATTCCTTCTATTGCCAGTTTGCTGAGAGTTTTTATCATAAATGTATGCTGGATTTTGTCAAATGCTTTTTCTGCATCTATTGATACAACCATATGCTTTTTATTTTTCATTTTGTTTTTTTTTGTGTGTTTTGTTACCTAAAGTTTATTGGGGTGACAATTGTTAGTAAAGTTACATAGATTTCAGGTGTACAATCTGTATTACATCATCTATAAATCCCATTGTGTGTTCACCACCCAGAATCAGTTCTCCTCCCATCATGTTAATTGATTTGTGACTATTGAACCAACCTTGCATACCATGAATGAATCCCACTTGATTGTGGTGTATGATCTTTTTAATGTATTGCTGAATTCAGTTTGGTAATATTGTGTTGAGGATTTTTGCATCTATGTTCATTAGGGATATCAGCTTATAGTGTTCTTTTTTTCTGTAATGCCTTTGTCTGGTTTTGGAATCAGGGTTATTGTTGTCTCATAAAATGAGCTTGAGAGATTTCCTGCATTCTTCCTGCATTCTTCCCTCTTCCTGCATTCATTCCCTCTTCCTGCATTCTTTTGGAATCGTTTGAGGAAAATAGGTGTTAATTCTTTTTTGAGTGTTTGGTAAAATTCACCTGTGAAGCCATCTGGTCCGGGACTTTTGTTTGTTGGGAGCTTGTTGATTACTGATTTAATTTTTTTGGTAATAATCAGTCTATTCAGATTTTCTGTTTCTTCTTGATTTAGCCTTGGAAGATTGTATGCTTCTAGGAATTTATCCATTTCTTTCAGACTGTCCAAATTGTTGGTGTATATTTGCTCATAATATTTTCTTAAAATTGTAATATTTTCACAAAATTGTGGTGTCAGTTGTAGCTTCTCTTTCACTTCTGATTTTATTTATATGCACCCTCTCTCTTTTTTTCTTGATGAGTCTTGTTAAAAGTTTGTCAATTTTGTTTATCTTTTCAAAAAATTAGCTCTTGGTTTCATTGACTTTGGGGTCTCTATTTCATTTATTTCTACTCTAATCTTTATTATTTCCTTCCTTGTACTCATTTGGGGCTTTGTGTGCTGTTCTTTTTCCAGTTCACTTAGGTGTAAAGATAGATTGTTGATTTGAGATTGTTTGTTTCTTTATGTAGGCCTGCATTGCTATGAATTTCCCTCTTAGTACTGCTTTCACTGTGTCCCATAGATTTTGCGTCATTGTATTTTCATTTTTTATTTGTCTCAAGGTATCTTTTGATTTCTTCCTGGGTCTCATTGTTGACCCATTCATTATTTAATAGTATGTTATTTAGCTACATGTGTTTGTGTGTTTTTCAGTTTTTTTTCTTGTAATTGATTTCTAGTTTTATAGCACTGTGGTCAGAGAAGATGATTGATATATGCTTTCAATCTTCTTAAACTTATCAAGACTTGTTTTGTGGCCTGACATGTGGTCTATCTTTGAAAATATTCCATATTCACTTGAAAAGAATGTATATTCTGCTGCTTTGGAGTGAAATGCCCTAAAAATACGAATTAAAACAATCTGGTCTAGTGTGTCATTTAAGGCCGCTGTTTCCGTGTTGATTTTCTGTCTGGAGGATCTGTCCATTAGTGGGGTATTAAAGTCTCCTACTACGATTGTGTTACTGTTGATCTTTGCATTTATGTCTGTCAATATTTGTTTTATATATTTAGGCGCTCTTATGTTGGGTGCAGAGATGTTTACTAGGTTTATGTCCTCTTGTTGAATTGATCCCTTTATTATTATGTAATGTCCTTCTTTGTCTCTTATTATAGTCTTCATTTTAAAGTCTATTTTGTCTGATATAAATATTGCCACCTTAGCTCTTTTCTCATTTCCATTTGACTGAAATATCTTTTTTCATCCCTTTACTTTCAGCCTGTGTGTGTCTTTCAATGTGAGGTGGATTTCTTTTAGACAGCATACACATGGGTCTTGTTTTCTTATCCACTCAGCGACCCTATGTCTTTTGATTTTAACATTTAATCCATTTACATTTAAAGTGATTATTGATAGGTGCATAATTATTGGCATTTTATTATCCATATTTTTGATCTTTGTTAGTGTGGGTTTTTTTGTTTTCTCCTTTATTCTGCTTAAAGAAGTCCTTTTTACATTTCTTGTAATACTAAGTTAGTGTTAATTAATTCCTTTAGTTTTTTCTTATCTGGGAAGCTCTTTATCTCTCCTTCAATTTTAAATTGATAGCCTTGATGAGTAGAGCAGTCTTGTTTGTAGGCCCTTGTTTTTCATCTCTTTGAATATTTCCTGCCACTCCCTTCTGGCCTACAAAGTGTCTGTTGAAAAATAAGCTGATAGTCTTATCGGAGCTCCCTTGTGAATAACTAGTTGTCTTTTTTTTAAAAATTTATTTTATTAAATTTATTGGGGTGACAATTGTTAGTAAAATTACATAGATTTCAGGTGTACAATTCTGTATAACATCATCTATAAATCCCATTGTGTGTTCATCACCCAGAGTCAGTTCTCCTTCCATCACCATATATTCGATCTCCCTTACCCTCATCTCCCACCCCCCACCCCCCACCCCCCTTACGCTCTGGCAACCACTAAACTATTATCTGTGTCTATGAGTTTCTGTTTCTCATTTGTTTGTCTTGTTCTTTTGTTGTTTTTGGTTTATATATCACATATCAGTGAAATCACATGGTTCTCTGCTTTTTCTGTCTGACTTATTTCGCTCAGCATTACTCTCTCAAGATCCATCCATGTTGTCACAAATGTTCCTATATCATCTTTTCTTACCGCCGCTGCTTTTAGGGTTCTCTCTTTGTCCCGAACCTTTGCCATTTTAATTATGATGTTTCTTGGTGTGGGTTTGTTTGGGTTCATCTTGTTTGGAACTTTCTGTACTTCCCGGGTTTGTATGTCTATTTCCTTCACCAGGTTAGGGAACTTTTCAGTCAATTCTTCAAATAGGTTCTCAATCCCTTGCTCCCTCTTTTCTTTTAGTACTCAAATGATGTGAATGTTTTTCTTTTTTTTTTTGGAATCCAATGTGATTTTTTTTTTTTAATTAAATTTATTGGGGTGACAATTGTTAGTAAAATTACATAGATTTCAGGTGTACAATTCTGTATTACATCATCTATAAATCCCATTGTGTGTTCATCACCCAGAGTCAGTTCTCTTTCCATCACCATATATTCGATCCCCCTTACCCTCATCTCCCACCCCCCACCCCCCACCCCCCTTACCCTCTGGCAACCACTAAACTATTGTCTGTGTCAATGAGTTTCTGTTTCTCATTTGTTTGTCTTGTTCTTTTGTTGTTTTTGGTTTATATACCACATATCAGTGAAATCACATGGTTCTCTGCTTTTTCTGTCTGACTTGTTTTGCTCAGCATTACTCTCTCAAGATCCATCCATGTTGTCACAAATGTTCCTATATCATCTTTTCTTACTGCCGAATAGTATTCCATTGTGTATATATACCACAACTTCTTTATCCATTCATCTATCGAAGGATATTTTGGTTGTTTCCATGTCTTGGCCACCGTAAACAAAGCTGCAATGAACATTGGAGCACACGTGTCTTTATCTCTAAATGTTTTCAGATTTTTTTGGTAGATACCCAGAAGAGGGATTGCTGGGTCATATGGCAATTCTATTCGTAATTCTTTGAGAAACCTCCACACTGCCTTTCATAACGGCTGTACCAATCTGCATTCCCACCAACAGTGTATGAGGGTTCCTTTTTCTCCACAGCCTCTCCAACATTTGTTATTATTTGTCTTGTTGATGATAGCCATTCTGACTGGGGTGAGATGATATCTCATTGTGGTTTTGATTTGCATTTCTCTGATGATTAGTGATGTTGAGCATTTTTTCATATGTCTATTTGCCATTTGTATGTCCTCTTTGGAGAAATGTCTCTTCAAGTCCTCTGCCCATTTTTCAATTGGGTTGTTTGTTTTTTTGTTGTTGAGTTGCATGAGTTCCTTGTATATTCTGGATACTAGCCCCTTATCGGAGGCACTGTTTGCAAAAATCTTCTCCCATTCAGTTGGTGGCCTCTTTATTTTGTCAATGGTTTCTTTTGCTGTGCAGAAGCTTTTAAGTTTCATATAGTCCCATTTGTTTATTTTAGCTTTTACTTCCATTGCCTTTGGAGTCAAGTTCATAAAATGCTCTTTGAACCCAAGGTCCATAAGTTTAGTACCTATGTTTTCTTCTATGCAGTTTATTGTGTCAGCTCTTATGCTTAAGTCTTTGATCCATTTTGAATTAACTTTGGTACATGGTGACAAATAGCAGTCCAGTTTCATTCTTTTGCACGTGGCTATCCAATTCTCCAAGCACCATTTATTGAAGAGGCTGTCTTTGCTCCATTGTATGTTTTTAGCTTCTTTGTCAAAAATGATCTGTCCATATTTATGTGGTTTTATTTCTGGGTTCTCAATTCTATTCCATTGGTCTATGTGTCTGTTTTTCTGCCAATACCATGCTGTTTTGATTATTGTAGCCCTGTAGTACAAGCCAAAGTCAGGAAGTGTGATACCTCCATTATTGTTCTTTTTCCTTAAGATTGCTTTGGCTATTCGGGGTCTTTTGTGGTTCCAAACAAATCTGATGATTTTTTGTTCTGTTTCTTTAAAATATGCCTTTGGGATTTTGATGGGGATTGCATTGAATCTGTATATTGCTTTGGGTAATATGGCCATTTTAACTATGTTGATTCTTCCAATCCATGAGCACGGAATGTCTTTCCATTTCTTTGTGTCTTCTTCAATTTCTTTCAAAAATGTCTTATAGTTTTCAGCATATAGGTCTTTCACATCCTTGGTTAAGTTTATTCCTAGGTATTTTATTCTTTTTGCTGCAATTGCAAAAGGAATTGTTCTTTGTATTTATTTTTCTGAGATTTCATTGTTAGTATATAGGAAAGCAATGGACTTTTGTGCGTTGATTTTGTAGCCGGCAACTTTACTGTATTCGTTGATTGTTTCTAATAGCTTTTTGGTGGAGTCTTTGGGGTTTTCTATATATAGCATCATGTCATCTGCAAAGAGTGATAATTTAACTTCTTCATTCCCAATTTGGATGCCTTTTATTTCTTTCTCTTGCCTGATTGCTCTGGCAAGGACTTCCAACACTATGTTGAAAAGCAGAGGTGATAGGGGACATCCCTGTCGTGTTCCTGAACGTAGAGCAAAGGGCTTCAGTTTTTCTCCATTAATTATGAGATTAGCAGAGGGTTTGTCATATATGGCCTTTATTATGTTAAGGTATTTTCCTTCTATACCCATTTTATTAAGTGTTTTAATCATAAATGGATGTTGTATCTTGTCAAATGCTTTTTCTGCATCAATTGATATAATCATATGATTTTTGTCCTTTATTTTGTTTATGTGATGTATCACATTGATGGATTTGCGGATGTTGAACCATCCTTGTGCCCCGGGGATGAACCCCACTTGGTCGTGATGAATAATCTTTTTAATGCATTGTTGTATTCGATTTGCTAGAATTTTATTTAGGATTTTTGCATCGGTATTCATTAGAGATATTGGTCTGTAGTTTTCTTTTTTTTGTGCTGTCCTTACCAGGTTTTGGTATCAGGGTAATGTTGGCCTCATAAAATGAGTTAGGGAGTACTGTCTCTTCTTCAATTTTTTTGAAGAGTTTGTGCAGAATTGGTATTAGATCCTCTTTGAAGGTTTGTTAGAATTCACTAGTGAAGCCATCTGGTCCCGGACTTTTGCTTTTGGGAAGGTTTTGGATGACTGATTCAATTTCGTTACTGGTGATCGGTCTGTTTAGATTTTCCAGTTCTTCATGGTTCAGCCTTGGAAGGCTATATGTTTCTAAGAACTTGTCCATTTCTTCTAGGTTGTTGAATTTGGTGGCATATAGTCCTTCATATTATTCTTGGATGATCCTTTGTATTTCTGTGGTGTCCGTGATAACTTCTCATTTTACGTTTCTGATTTTGTTAATAAGTGTCTTCTCTCTTTTTATCTTAGTAAGTCTAGCCAAGGGTTTGTCAATTTTGTTAATCTTTTCAAAGAACCAGCTCTTCGTCATATTAATTTTTTCTACTGTCTTTTTGTTCTCTATTTCATTTAGTTCTGCTCTAATTTTTGTTATTTCCTTTCTTCTGCTGACCTTGGGTTTTACTTGTTCTTCTTTTTCTAGTTCTTTAAGGTGTAACATGAGGCTATTTATTTGGGAGTTTTCTTGTTTCTTGAGATAGGCCTGTAATGAGATAAATTTCCCTCTTAAAACTGCTTTCGCTGCATCCCAAAAATTTTGGTAGGATGTATTTTCATTGTCATTTGTTTCTATGTATCTTTTGATCTCTCCTCTAATTTCTTCTTTGACCCAGTCCTTCTTTAAAAGTATGTTGTTTAGTCTCCATGTATTTGTGTTTTTTCCCGCTTTCTTTTTACAGTTGATATCCAATTTCAAAGCCTTGTGATCAGAGACTATGCACGGTATGATTTCAATCTTCTTAAATTTGTTGAGACTGATTTTATGTCCCAATATATGGTCTATCCTTGAGAATGTTCCATGTACACTAGAAAAGAATGTGTAGTCTGATGTTTTAGGATGAAGTGCTCTATAAATGTCAATTATGTCCATTTCATCTAATGTGTCATTTAGGGGTGCTATTTCGTTATTTATTTTCTGTTTGGATGATCTATCCATAGCTGTCAATGATGTATTTAAGTCCCCTAGTATAATTGTGTTTTGGTCAATTTCTCCCTTTAGTTCTGTAAGTAGTTGCTTGGTGTATTTCGGTGCTCCCTGATTGGGGGCATAAATATTGATGACTGTTATGTCTTCTTGTTGTACAGTCCCCTTCACCATTATGAAATGTCCATCTTTGTCTCTTGTTATCTTTTTCACCTTGAAATCTGTTTCATCTGATATCATTATGGCTACACCTGATTTTCTCTGGATACCATTTGCTTGCAGTGTCAATTTCCACGCTTTCACTTTGACTCTATGCTTGTCCTTGTAGCTGAGATGTGTCTTGGAGACAGCATATAGTTGGGTTTAGTTTTTTGATCCAGTCTGCTACTCTGTGCCTTTTTATTGGTGAGTTCAGTCCATTTACATTTAGGGTGATTATTGATATGTGAAGATTTCCTGTCATTCTATCTTTAGTTTCCTGGTAAGGCTGTGTCTCCATTGTTTCTTTGCCTTTTTACTGTTGTCTATTATTTCTGTGTATTGGCATTCTATGATGTTTCCCTCTGTTTCTTCTTTGGTATAGTACATATTTCAGTTCTAAATTGTTTTTGAGTGGTTACCCTTAAGTTTGTATACAAGAAAGTTTGATATTTAGAGTATTCCATTTTCTTCAGCACGCTTACGTTCTCCATTCCAATATTCCGGTTCAGGCCTTTACTCTCCCCATTTTTGGGTTTTGGTTGCCACAAATTGTCCCTGTTGATGGTGGTCGAATAGCCTTCTTTAGTGTTTCTTTTTTTTTTTTTTTTAATTTTATTTTATTAAATTTATTAGGGTGACAATTGTTAGTAAAATTACATAGATTTCAGGTGTACAATTCTGTATTACATCATCTATAAATCCCATCGTGTGTTCATCACCCAGAGTCAGTTCTCCTTCCATCACCATATATTCGATCACCCTTACCCTCATCTCCCACCCCCCACACCCCACCCCCCTTACCCTCTGGCAACCACTAAACTATTATCTGTGTCTATGAATTTCTGTTTCTCATTTGTTTGTCTTGTTCTTCTGTTGTTTTTGGTTTATATACCACATATCAGTGAAATCACATGGTTCTCTGCTTTTTCTGTCATTTGTGACAACATGGATGGATCTTGAGAGAATAATGCTGAGCGAAATAAGTGTTTAAGTTTATGGTTGGAACGAGCATAGGGTTAGAGTTATTGTTGGTACCAGGATAGGGTTAGAGTTAGGGTTAGGCTTGGAACCAGGATAGGGTTTAGGTTAAGGTTAGTTTTGGAACCTGAATAGGTTTATTGTTATGGTTGGAACCAGTATAGGGTTTCGGTTAGGGTTGGAACCAGGATAGTATTAGGTTAGTGTTAGAGTTGGAACCAGGATAGGTTTAGGGTTAGGGTTAGGGTTGGAACCAGGAAAGGCTTAGGCTTAGGGTTAGGGTTGGAAACATGATAGGGTTAGGGTTATGGTTAAGTTAGGAACCAGGATAGGGTTAGGGTTAGTGTTAGGGTTGGAACAAGTATAGGGTTAGGGTTAGGTTTAGGTTTAGTTTTCTAACCTGGATAGGATTAATTTTAGGATTTGGGCTGGAACCAGGACAGGATTAGGGTTAGGGTTACGGTTAGGGTTGAAACGATCATAGGGTTTGGGTTGGGGTTATGGTTAGTGTTGGTACCAAGATAGGGTAAGGGTTAAGTTTAGGGTCGGAACCAGGATAAGTTTAGGGTTAAGATTATGGTTAGGGTTCGAAGCAGCATAGGGTTTGGGTTAGGGTTAGTTTTAGGGTTGGAACCAGGTTAGGGTTCTGTTTTGGGTTAGGTTTGGAACCAAGATAGGGTTAGGGTTAGGGTTAAGTTTGGAACCAGGATAAGATTATGTTTAGTTTTGAAACCATGATACGGTTAAGGTTATGGTTGGTACATAATAGGGTTAAGGTTAGGGTTAGAATTGGAACCACAATAGGGTTTGCTTTAGGGTTAGGGTTGGAACCAAGTTATGGTTAGGGTTAAGGTTAAGTTTGGAACCAAGATATGATTACTGTTAGGTTTAAGGTTGGAACCAGGATAGGGTTAGGGCTAGTGTTAGGGTTGCAACCAGATAGGTTTAGGGTTACGGTTAATTAAGGTCCTGGTTAAGGTTGGAAGGATAGGGTTACGGTTTGGGTTAGGATTTGATCCGAAAGAATAGGGATACGGTTTGCTTAGGGTTGGAACCAGGATATGGTTAGGGTTAGGGTTGGAACCAGGATAGGATTAGGGTTAGGGTTAGTGTTGGTACCAAGATACGGTTAGGGTTAGGGTTATGGTTGGAACCAGGATGCGGTTTCGGTTAGGGTTAGGTTTGGATGCAGGTTAGGGTTAGGGTTAGGATTGAAAGCAGGATAGGTTTAGGGTTAGGGTTAGGGTTGTAACCATGATAGGTTTACAGTTAGCATTGGAAGAAGGATAGGGTTAAGGATTCTTGGAACCAGAATAGGGTTATGTTTAGGGTTAAGGTTAGAGTTGCAACCAGGATATGGTTAGGGTTAGGGTTGGAACCAGGATAGGATTAGGGTTAGGGTTAGTGTTGGTACCAAGATACGGTTAGGGTTAGGGTTATGGTTGGAACCAGGATGGGGTATCGGTTAGGGTTAGGTTTGGATGCAGGTTAGGGTTAGGGTTAGGATTGAAAGCAGGATAGGTTTAGGGTTAGGGTTAGGGTTGTAACCATGATAGGTTTACAGTTAGCATTGGAAGAAGGATAGGGTTAAGGATTCTTGGAACCAGAATAGGGTTATGTTTAGGGTTAAGGTTAGAGTTGCAACCAGGATATGGTTAGGGTTAGGGTTGGAACCAGGATAGGATTGTTTTTAGGTTTAGTGTTGGAACCAGGAGAGGTTTACGGTTAGCGTTGGAACAAAGATAGTGTTAGGGTTAGTGTTGGAACGAGAATAGGGTTATGGTTATGGTTAAGGTTAGAGTTGGAACCAGTGTATGGTTAGGGTTATGGTAAGGGTTACGGTTTTTTCCAGGATAGTTTTAGGGTTAGGGTTAGGGTTGGAACAAGGATAGGGTTAGGGTTGTGGTTAAGGTTAGAGTTGGAAGCAGGATATGGTTAGGATTAAGGTTAGGGTTAGTGTTAGGTTGGGGTTCGGGTTAGTGTTAGGGTTAGGGTTTAGGATTAGGTTTAAGGTTAGGGTTTAGGGTAAGGGTTATTGTTAGGATTTAGTGTTAGGGTTTAGGGTTAGGGTTAGGGTTACGGTTAGATTAAGGATTAGGGTTAGCGTTAGGGTTAGGGTTATGGCTTAGGGTTAGGATTAATGTTAGGTTTAGGGTTAGGGTAGGGTTAGGGTTAGGGTTATGGTTATGGTTATTTAGGGTTAGGGTTACGGTTAGGTTATGGTTAGGGTTAGCGTTAGGTTTAGGGTTATGTTAGCGTTAGGGTTATGGTTAGTGTTAGGGTTAATATTAGGGTTAGGGTTAATTTAGGATTAGGGTTAGGGTTAGATTTTGGGTTAGGGTTAGTTTAGGGTTAGGGTTAGTGTTAGGGTTTAGGGTACTTTTAGGGTTAGGGTAAGGATAGGGTTCGGATTAGGGTTAGGGTTAGAGTTTATGTTTAGTGTTAGGGGTAGTGTTAGGGTATGTTAGCATTAGGGTTAGGGTTAGGGTTAGGGTTACTATTAGGGTTAAGGTTAGGGTTAGGTTTAGGGTTAGGTTGAAGTTTAGTGTTAGGGTTATGGTTAGCGTTAATGTTAGGGTTAGGGTTAGGGTTAGGGTTAGGGTTAGGGTTAAGTTAGGGTTCGGATTAGGGTTAGGGTAAAGTTTAGGGTTAGGGTTAGGGTTATGTTAGCGTTAGGGTTAGGGTTAGGGTTAAAGTTAGGGTTAATGTAAGGATTAGGGTTACGGGTACCGTTAGGTTTAGGGTTAGGGTTAGGTTTAGGGTTAGGGTTTAGTGTTAGTCTTATTGTTAGGGTTAGGGTTAGATTTGGGTTAGGGGTAGGGTTAGGCTTAGGATTTAGGGGTAGTGTTAGGGTTAAGGTTAGGTTTAGGGTTAGGGTAAGGTTAGGGTTAGGGTTAGGGTTATTATAGGGTTAGGGTTAGGGTAATGTTTGTGTTAGGGTTAGGGTTAGGGTTAATGTTAGGTTTAGGGTTGTGTTAGGGTTTGGGTTACTGTTTGGGTTAGGGTTATGTTACGGTTATGGTTACGGTTAGAGTTAGGGTTAGGGTTAGGTTAGGTAGGGTTAGGTTTAGGTTACGGTTAGGGTTAGGGTTACGGTTAGTTTTAGGTTTGGGATCGGATTTGGGTTAGGGTGAGGTTTAGCTTTAGGTTATGTTTAGGGTTATGGTTAGGTTTTGTGTTAGGGTTATGGTTATGTTTAGGGTTAGGGTTACGGTTAGGTTTGTGTTAGGGTTACGGTTAGGGTTAGGATATATGCTTACGTTCAGGGATATAGATAGGCTTAGGGTTATGGTTACACTTAGGGTAGAGTTCGGGTTAGGGTTAGGGTTAGGTTTAGGGTTAGGGTTATGGTTACGGTTAGGGTTAGGGTTACTGTTTAGGATTACGGTTACATGTAGGGTTAGGGTTAGAGTTAGGGTTAGGTTAGGGTTTGGGTTAGGGTTAAGTTTAGGGTAGGGTTAGGGTCAGGTTAGTGTTAGGGTTAGGGTTATTGTGGGTTAGGGTTAGTTTTAGGGTTAGTTTTAGGGTAGAGTTAGGGTTAGGGATAAGGTTAGGGGTAGGTTTAGTGTTACAGTTAGAGTTGGGCTAGGGTTACGGTTAGGATTTAGTGTTAGGGTTAGGGTTAGGGATATTGTTAAGTTTAGGGTTAGGGTTAGGTTTAGCGTTTGGTTTGGGTTAGGTTTAGGATTAAAGTTTGGTTAATGTTAGGGTTACGTTTAGAGTTTAGGGTTAGGGTTAGGGTTAGGGCTCAGGGTTAGGTACAGGGTTAGGGTTATTTTATCGTTAGTTTCAGGGTTAGGGTTAGGGTTAAAATTAGGGTTAGGGTAAAGTTTAGGCTTAGGGTTAGGGTTCATGTTATGGTTACAGTTAGTTTAAGGTTAGGGTTAGGTTTAGGGTTACGTTATGGTTAGGGTTAGCGTTAGGGTTGGGGTTATGTTATCGTTAGGGTTAGGTTTAGGGTTAGGGTTAATGTTAGGGTTAGGGTTAATTTACGGTTAGGATTAGGGATAGTGTTAGTGTTAGCGTTAGGTTTAGGGTTAGGGTTAGGGTTTAGGGTTAGGGTTAGTGTTATGTTAGCGTTAAGGTTAGGGGTAGGGTTTGGTTATGGTTATGGTTATGGTTTAGGGTTTTATTTAGGGATATGTTTAGGGATAGGGTTAGGGTTTTATTAGAGTTAGTGTTGGGTTAGGGTTAGGCTTAGGGTTAAGACTTACTTTTATGGATATGATTAGTGTTATGGTTTGGGTTAGGGTTAGGGTTAGGATTAAGTTTAGGATTAGGGATAGGTTTAGGTTTAGATTTAGGGTTAGGGTTAACGTTAATGTTAAGGGTAGCCTTAGGTTTTGGTTAGGGTTAGGGTTAGCGTTAGGGTTAGGGTTTAGGGTTTGGTTTAGAGTTAGGGTTATGGTTTTGTTACGGTTAGGGTTAGGGGTAGGGTTAGGGTTAGGGTTAATGTTACGATTAGGTTTAGCGTTAGGTTTAGGGTTACGGTTAGGGTTAGGCTTAGGTTTAGGAAATGGGATTAGGGTTAGGGTTATTGTTAGGGTTAGGTTCAAGTTTAGTGTTGGGTTAGGGTTAGGGTTAGGTTTAGGGATTATCTTTAGGTTTACGGTTCGTATTAGGGTTAGGGTCATCGTTAAGGTTGGCTTCGGGTTAGGGTTAGACTTAGGGTTTTTGGTTAGGGTTAGGGTTAAGGTTAGGGTTAGTGTTAGGGGTTAACAGGTTAGGGTTATGTTTAGGGTTAGTGTTAGGTTTTGGTTATTTTTAGGGTTAGGTTTAGTTAGGGTTAGGCTTAGTTTATGATTAGCGTTATGGTTATTTTTAAGGTTAGGGTTAGTGTTAGGTTTAGGGTTACGTTTAGGGTTAGTTTTAGGGTTAGGTTTATTTAGGGTTAGGTTTAAGTTTAGTGTTAGGGTTAGGGTTAGAGTTAGGGATACGTCTAGGGTTCGGATTAGGGTTAGGGTTAGGGGTAGGTTTTAGGGTTAATGTTAGGTTTAGGGTTTTGTTAGCGTTAAGGTTAGGGTTAGGGTTTGGTTTATGCTTAGGGTTACAGATAGTGTTAGGGTTATTGTGAGAGTTATGGTTAGGTGCAGGGTTAGGGTTTGGGTTATGTTTGGGTAGTGTTATCGTTAGAGTTAGGGGTAGGGTTACATTTAGGTTAGGTTTGTGGTTAAGATTAGGTTTAGGTCAGGGTTAGGTTTATGGTTAGTTTATGGTTAGGGTTAGTGTTAGGGTTAGAGTAGTGTTAGAGTTAGGCTTTGGGTTTAGGGGTAGGGTTAGGTTTAAGGCTAGTGTTAGGGTTAGGGGTTAGGGGTTAATGTTACGTTTAGGGTAAGTGTGAGATTTTGGGTTAGTTTTAGTGTTAGGGATTGTTACAGTTAAGCTTAGGTTATGGTTATGGTTAGTGTTAAATTTACGGTTAGTGTTAGGGTTACTGTTAGGTTTAGGGTTAGGTCTACAGTTAGTGTTAAGTTTAGGGTTATGTTAAGGTTGGTTAAGGTTAAGTTTAGGGTTAGGGTTATGGTTTACGGGTTAGGGTTAGATTTAGGGTTAGTGTTAGGTTTGGTTTAGTTTCTGTGTAAGGTTAGTTAGGGTAAGGCTTAGGTTATAGTTAGGGTTATGTTTATTGTTAGGGTTAGAGTTAGGTTTAGGGTTAGTGTTAGGGTTAGGGTTATTTAGGGTTAGGTTAGGTTAGGGTTAGTTTTAGGGTTAGGGTTTATTTACGGTTAGGGTTAGGGTTTGGGTTAAGGTTAGATCATGTTTAGTGTTAGGGCTAGGGTTAGGTTTAAGGTTTAGGGTTCGGGTTATGGTAATGTTAGGATTAGGGTTTGGGTTAGGGTTAGGATTAGTGTTAAGCGTATGGTTAGTGTTAGGGTTAGGTTTAGGCTAGAGTTCGGATTAGGGTTAGGGTTAGTTTTTCGATTTAGGGTCAGGGGTAGGGTTAGGTTTAGGGTTGGTTAGGGTTAGGGTTAGGATTAGGGTTAGGGTTAGGGTTAGGGTTAGGGTTAGGGTTAGGGGTTAGGGTTAGGGTTAGGGTTAGATTTAGGTTTCAGTCAGTGTTAGGGTTTGGTTTAGGTTTAGGGTTAGGTTTAAGGTTAGGATTAGGTTCAATATTAGGTTTAGGGTTAGGGTTAGGGTCAATGTTAGGGGTAGCGTTAGAGTTAGGGTTAGGGTTAGGGTTAGGATTAGTGTCAATATTAGGGTCAATGTTAGGGTAAGGGTTAGGGTTACTGTTTGGGTTAGGGTTAGGTTTCGGGTTAAGATCATGGTCAGTGTCAGGTTCAGGGTCAGGGTCAGTGTCAGGGTCAAGGTAAGGGTCAGGGTGGTCGTGAGGGTGAGGGTCAGTTTTTGGGTGATGTTCAATGTTAGGGTTAGGGTTAGGTTTAGGTTAAGGGTTAGGGTCAACGTGAGGGTTAGTGTTAGGATTAGGGTTAGGGTAAAATTTAGGGTCAATCTTAGGGTTAGGTTTAGGGCTAGGATTAGATTTAGGGTTAAATTTAGGTTTAGGGTTAGGTTAGGGTTAGGGTTAGGTTTAGGGTCAATATTAGGGTTAGCGTAGGTTTAGGATTAGTGTTAGGGTTAGGTTTAGGGTTAGGGTTAGAGTTAAGGTTAGGGTTAGGGTTAATTTTAGTGTTAGGGTTAGGATTATGGTTAGGGTTACGTTGAGGTTTACGGTTAGTTTTAGATTTAGGGTTAGGGTTAGGGTTAGGGTTAAAGTTTGGTTTAGGGTTAAGTTTAGGTTTAGGGTTAAGGTTAGGATTAGGGTTAGGGTTACAGTTATGGTTAGGGTTAGGTTTAGGGTTAGGGCCAATGTTAGGTTTAGGGTTAGGGTTAGGGAAAGGATTAGGGTTATGGTTAGGGTTAGGCTCAATATTAGGGTTAGGGTTAGGGTTAGGTTTAGGGTCAATGTTAGGGTAAGGGTTAGGGTTATGGTTAGTTTTAGGGTTAGGGTTCGGTTTAGGGTTAGGGTTAGGTTTAGCGTTAGGGTTAATGTTAAGTTTAGGGTTACGGTTTGCGTTAGGGTTAGGGTTAGTGTTAGGGTTAGGGTTACGGTTAGGGTCAATGTTAGGCTTAGGGTTAGTGTTATGTTTACGTTTAGGTAAGGGTTATGTTTAGATTTAGTTTTAAGTTTATGGTTAGTGTTAGGCTTAGGGTTAGTGTCAATGTTAGGTTTAAGTTTAGGGTTATGGTTAGGGTTATGGTTATTTTCAATGTTAGGTTTAGGGTTAGGTTTAGGGTAAGTTTTAGGGTTAGGGGTAGGGTTAGGTTTATGGTTAGGGTTAGGTTTAGTGTTAGGGTCAATGTTTGTGTTAGGGTTATGGTTAGGTTTAGGATTAGGGTTAGTGCTAGGTTTAGGTTTCGGGTCAATGTTAGGGTTAGGGTTAGGTTTAGGGTAAGTTTTAGGTTTAGGGTCAAATTTAGGGTTAGATTAAGGGTTAGGTTTAGGTTTAGGGTTAGGTTTAGTGTTAGGATTAGGGTTAGGTTAGGGTTTAGTTTAGGTTCAATGTTAGGTTTAGAGTTAGGTTTAGGGTTAGGGTAAGGTTTAGGGTTAGGGTTATGGTTAGGGTCATTGTTAGGGTTAGGGTTAGTGTTAGGGTCATGGTTAGCTTTAGTGTCAATATTAGGGTTAGGGTTAGGATTAGTTTTAGGGGTAGTGGTAGGTGTAGGATTAGGGTTAGGTTTAGGGTTTATGTTAGGGTTACGGTTAGGGTTAGGGTTAGTGTTTTGATTAGGGATTGGGTTAGGGTTAGGGTTAGGGTTAGGAGTAGGGGTAGGGTTAGCGTTGGTGTTAGGGTTAAGGTTATGTTTACGGTCAATGTTAGCGTTAGGTTTAGGGTTAGGTTTAGGGTTAGGCTTAGGGTTAGGTTTAGGGTTAGGTTTAGGGTCAATGTTAGGGTTAGGGTTAGGGGTAGGTTTAGGGTTAGGTTAGTGTTAGGGTAGGGTTAGCGTTAGGGTTAGAGTTAGGGCTAGGTTTAGGGTTAGGTACAATGTTAGGTTTAGGTTTAGGGTTAGGGTTATGGTAAATTTTAGGGTCATGTTTATGGATAGTGTTAGGGTAAGGGTCACTGTTAGGTTTAGGGTTAGGGGTAGGGTCAATGTTAGGGTTAGGGTTAGAGATAGGGTTAGGGTAGGTTTATGGCTAGGGTTATGGGTAGGGTAGGGTTTGTGTTAGGGTTAGAGTTAGGTTTATGATTAAGATTAGGGTTAGGGTTAGGGTTATGGTTAGGTTTAGGGTAAGGGTAAGGTTAGGGTTAGGGTTAGGGTTAGGGTTTTGGTTAGGGTTAGGGGTAGTTTTAGGTTTAGGTTTAGGGTTAGAGTAGTGTTAGTGTTATAGTTAGGTTTAGGATTATTGTTAGGGTCAATGTTAGGTTAGTGTTAGGTTTACGGTTAGGGTTAGGGTTAGGGCCAGGTTTAGCGTTAGTGTCAATATTAGGGTTATGGTTAGGGTAAGGTTACGGTTAGGTTTAGGGTAGGGGTAGGATTACGTTTAGGTTTAGGGTTTATGTTAGGGTAGGGTTCGGGTTAGGGTTAAGGTTATGGTTAGCGTTAGCGTTAGGGTAGTGTTATGGTTGGGGTTAGGATTATGCTTAGGGGTTGGGTTAGGGTATGGTTAGGGTTAGGTGTAGTGGTAGGGTTAGCGTTAGTGTTAGGGTTAGGGTTTTGTTTAGGGTCAATGTTAGCTTTAGGTTTAGGGTTAGGGTTAGGTTTAGGGTTACGTTTAGGGTCAATTTTAGGATTAGGGGTAGGGTTAGGGCTAGGGTTAGGGTTAGGTTTAGGGTTAGGTCAATGTTAGGATTAGGTTTAGGGTTAGGGGTAGGGTTAGCTTTAGGGTTACGTTTAGGTCAATGTTAGGATTAGGGTTAGGGTTAGGGCTAGGGTTAGGGTTAGGATTAGGGTTAGGTCAATGTTAGGATTAGGTTTATGGTTAGGGCTAGGGTTAGCTTTAGGTTTAGGTTTAGGGTTACGGTTAGGGTTAGAGTTAAGTTTAGTCTGATTGTCAGGGTTATGGTTACGGTTAGGGTTAGGGTTAGGTTTACGGTTAGGGTCAGGTTCAGGGTTTAGGATAGGGTTAGGGTTATTGTTACGGTTAGGGTTAGAGTCAATGTTAGGGTTAGGGTTAGGGTTACGGTCAATGTTAGAGTTAGGCTTAGGGTTAAGTATAGAGTTAGGGTCAATGTTAGGGTTAGGGTTAGGGTTAGGTTTAGGGTTAGGGTTATGTTTAGGATTAGGGTAAAAGTCAATGTTAGGTTTAGGTTTAGGTTTAGGGTTAGGCTTAGTGTTACGTTTAGGGTTAGGGTTAGGGATAGGGTCAATGTTAGGTTTAGGAATATGTTTAGGGTTAGTGTTATGTTTATGGTAAGTTTTAGGGTTAGGGTTAGGTTTAGGTTTATGTTTAGGGTTAGGGTTATGTTAAGTTTAGGGATAGGGTCATGGTCACTTTTAGATTAGGGTTAGGGTTAATGTTACGGTTAGGGTTGGAGTCAATGTTAGTTTAGGTTTAGGGTTAGGGTTAAGGTTAGGGTTAGTTTTAGGTTTAGGGTTAGGGTAAATGTCAATGTTAGGTTTAGGGTTAGGGTTAGGAATAGTGGTAGGGTTAGCGTTAGTGTTAGGGTTAGGGCTAGGTTTAGGGTCAATGTTAGCGTTAGGTTTAGGGTTAGGTCTAGTGTTAGGTTTAGGTCAATGTTAGTATTAGGTTTAGGTTTAGGGGTAGGATTAGGTTTAGGGTTACGTTTAGGGTCATTGTTAGGATTAGGGTTAGGTTTAGGGCTACGGTTAGGGTTAGGATAAGGGTTAGGTCAATGTTAGGATTAGGTTAGGGTTAGGGGTAGGGTTAGCTTTAGGATTAGGTTTAGGGTTATGGTTAGGGTTAGAGTTAAGTTTAGGCTGATTGTCAGGGTTATGGTTAGGGTTAGGGTTAGGGTTAGGTTTAGGGTTAGGGTTTTATTAGGGTTAGGGTTACAGTAAGGTTACGGTCAATGTTAGGGCTATGTCTAGAGCTAGGGTTAGAGTTAGGGTCAATGTTAGGGTTAGCATTAGTGTTAGGGTTAGGGTTATATTTAGAATAGGATTAGGGTTAGGGTTAGGGTTAGGTTTAGTTTGAATGTTAGGGTTAGTGTTAGGGTTAGTGTTAGGTTTAGGTTTAGGGTAAGGGTCACGTTTGGGTTAGGGTTACGATTAGGTTTAGGGTTAGGGTTAGGGTTATGGTCAGGGTTAGCGTTAGTGTCAATATTAGGGTTAGGGTTAGGGGTAGGGGTAGGTTTAGGGTTCGGGTAGGTGTAGGATTAGGTTTAGGTTTAGGGTTAGTGTTAGGGTTAGGGTTAGGGTTATGGTTAGGGTTAGTGGTAGGGGAAGGTTTAGGCCTAAGGTTAGGTTTAGGATTAGGATTATGTCATTGTTAGGATAGGTTTAGGGTTAGGGGCAAGGTTACCTTTAGGTTTAGGTTTAGGGTTATGGTTAGGGTTAGAGTTAAGTTTAGGGTGAATGTCAGGGTTATGGTTACGGTTAGGGTAGTGTTAGGTTTAGGATTAGGGTTATTGCTAGGGTTAGGTTTAGGGTTAAGTTTAGTGTCAATATTAGGGTTATGTTTTGAACTAGGGTTAGAGTTAGGGTCAATGTTAGGGTTAGGGTTAGGTTTAGGGTTAGGGTTACATTTAGAGTAGGATTAGGGTTAGGGTTAGGGTTAGGTTTAGTTTGAATGTTAGGGTTAGTGTTAGGGTTAGGGTTAGTAAAGCATTAGGGTCAATGTTAGGGTTAAAGTTAGTTTTAGGGTTAGGTTTAACATTATTGTTAGAGTTAGGGTTAGTGTTAGGGTTAGGGTTAGGGTTAGAGTTAGGGTTAGGTCAATGTTGGGTTAGGGTTACGGTTACGGTTAGGATCAATATTAGGCATAAGTTTAGCGTTAGGGTTAGGGTTGGGTTAGGTTTAGGGTTAGGGTTAAGTTTAGTTTTAGGGTTAGGATCAATGTTATTGTTAAGGTAAAGGGTTAGGGTTAGGGTCAATATTAGGGTTAGGGTTAGGGGTAGGTTTAGGATTAGGTTTAGGGTAAGGGTAGAGTTAGGTTAGTGTTAGAGTCAGGGTTAGGGTTAGGGGTAGGGTCAATGATAGGTTTAGGTTTATGATTAGGGTTTGGTATAGGGTAAGGGTAAGGTTAGGGTTAGGTTTAGTGTCAATGTTAGGGTTAGGGTTAGGGTTTCGGTTAGGATCAATGGTATGTATAAGTTTAGGATTAGAGTTATGTTTAGGGTTAGAATCAATGTTAGGGTTAGGGTTAGGTTTAGAGTAAGGGTCATGGTTACTGTTAGTGTCAATTTTAGCGTTAGGGTTAGGCTTATTGTTAGGGTTAGGTTAGGGGTAGGAGTAGGGTTAGGGTTATGTTCAGGGTTTATGTTAGGGTTAGGGTTAGTGTTAGGGTTAGGGTTAGGGTTAGGATTAGGGGTAGGGTTAGATTTATTTTTAGTGTTAGGGTTAGGTTTAGGGTGAATGATAGCGTTAGGTTTTTTTTTTTTTTTTTTTATTAAATTTGTTGGGGTGACAATTGTTAGTAAAATTACATAGATTTCAGGTGTACAATTCTGTATTACATCATCTATAAATCCCATTGTGTGTTCATCACCCAGAGTCAGTTCTCTTTCCATCACCATATATTTGATCCCCCTTACCCTCATCTCCCACCCCCCACCCCCCGCCCCCGTTACCCTCTGGCAACCACTAAACTATTGTCTGTGTCTATGAGTTTCTGTTTCTCATTTGTTTGTCTTGTTCTTTTGTTGTTTTTGGTTTATATACCACATATCAGTGAAATCACATGGTTCTCTGCTTTTTCTGTCTGACTTGTTTTGCTCAGCATTACTCTCTCAAGATCCATCCATGTTGTCACAAATGTTCCTATATCATCTTTTCTTACTGCCGAGTAGTATTCCATTGTGTATATATACCACAACTTCTTTATCCATTCATCTATCGAAGGACATTTTGGTTGTTTCCATGTCTTGGCCACCGTAAACAAAGCTGCAATGAACATTGGAGCACACGTGTCTTTATCTCTAAATGTTTTCAGATTTTTTGGGTAGATACCCAGGAGAGGGATTGCTGGGTCATACGGCAATTCTATTCGTAATTCTTTGAGGAACCTCCACACTGCCTTCCATAACGGCTGCACCAGTCTGCATTCCCACCAACAGTGTATGGGGGTTCCTTTTTCTCCACAGCCTCTCCAACATTTGTTATTATTTGTCTTGTTGATGATAGCCATTCTGACTGGGGTGAGGTGATATCTCATTGTGGTTTTGATTTGCATTTCTCTGATGATTAGTGATGTTGAGCATTTTTTCATATGTCTATTTGCCATTTGTATGTCCTCTTTGGAGAAATGTCTCTTCAAGTCCTCTGCCCATTTTTCAATTGGGTTGTTTGTTTTTTTGTTGTTGAGTTGCATGAGTTCCTTGTATATTCTGGATACTAGCCCCTTATCGGAGGCACTGTTTGCAAAAATCTTCTCCCATTCAGTTGGTGGCCTCTTTATTTTGTCAATGGTTTCTTTTGCTGTGCAGAAGCTTTTAAGTTTCATATAGTCCCATTCGTTTATTTTAGCTTTTACTTCCATTGTCTTTGGGTCAAGTTCATAAAATGCTCTTTGAACCCCAGGTCCATAAGTTTAGTACCTATGTTTTCTTCTATGCAGTTTATTGTGTCGGGTCTTATGCTTAATTCTTTGATCCATTTTGAATTAACTTTGGTACATGGTGACAAATAGCAGTCCAGTTTCATTCTTTTGCACGTGGCTATCCAATTCTCCCAGCACCATTTATTGAAGAGGCTGTCTTTGCTCCATTGTATGTTTTTAGCTTCTTTGTCAAAAATGATCTGTCCATATTTATGTGGTTTTATTTCTGGGTTCTCAATTCTATTCCATTGGTCGATGTGTCTGTTTTTCTGCCAGGGTTAGGGTTAGGGTTAAGGTTAGTGTTAGGGTTAGGGTTAGGGGTAGGGTTAGTGTTGGGGTAAAGGTTAGGGTTAGGGTTAGGTTAGGGTTAGGGTTAGGGATAGGGTTAGGTTTAGGTTTTGGGTTAGGGTTAGGCTCAGGGACAGGGTCAGGTTTAGGTTAGGTTTAGGGTTTTATGGTTAGGGTTATGGTTAGGTTAGGGTTAGTTTTTACGGTTAGGGTTAGGGTTAGGGTTAGGTTTAGGGTTAGGGGTAGGGTTAGGGTAAGGGTTAATGTTAGGGTAAATGTTCGGGTTAGGGTTAGGGTTAGGTTTAGTGTTAGGATTAGGGTTAGTGTTAGTGTTAGGGTTACTGTTAGGGTTAGGGTTAGGGTCAATGTTAGGGTTAGGGTTAGGGTTAGGATTATGGTTAGAGTTAGGTTTCGGTTTAGGGTAAGGTTTAGTGGCAATGTTAGATTTAGGGTTAGGATTAGGATGAGGGTTAGGGTTAGGGTTAGGATGATGTTTAGGGTTACGTTTATTGTTAGGGTTAGGTTTAATATTAATATTAGGGTCAATGTTAGGGTTAGGTTAGGGATAGGGTTAGGGTTAGGGTCAATCTTTTGTTTAGGGTTAGAGTTAGGATTAGGGTTGGGTTTTAGGTTAGGTTTAGGGTCAATGTTAGGGTAGGTTTAAGGTCAATATTACAGTTAGGTTTAGGTTCAATGTTAGGGTTAGTGTTAGGGTTATGGTTAGGTTAAATATTATGGTTAGGGTTAGGGATAGGGTTAGGTTTAGAGTAAATGTTAGGGATATGTTAGGGTTAGGGTTATTGTTAGGGTTACGGTCAGCGTCAGGGTAAGTGTCAAAATCAGTTTCAGTGTCAGGGTTAGGGTTAGGGTTAGGGCTAGGGTCAATATTAGGTTTAGGGTTAGGGTTAGGGTGAAGGTTAGGGTGAATGTTAGGGTTAGGCTAGGGTTAGGGTTAGGGTTATGATTAGAGTTAGGTTTCGGTATAGCGTTAGGGTTAGGGTTAAGGTTAGGTTTAGATTTCAAGTCAATGTTATGGTTAGGGTTATGTTTAGGGTTATGGTTAGGTTTAGTGTTAATTTTAGTTTTAGGGTTAGGGTTAGGGTTAGGTTAGGGTCAATGTTAGGGTTAGGATTAGTATTATGTATAGGGTACGTTAGGGTTAAGTTTTGGTGTAGGGTTAGGATTAGGTTTAGGGTCAATATTATGGTTAGGATTAGGGTAAGTGTTAGGGTTAGATTTAGGGTTAGGGTTAGATTTAGGGTTAGGATTAGATTTAGGGTTAGGTTTAGGTTTAGGGTTAGTATTAGGGTTAGAATTAGGGTTAGGTTTAGGGTTATCGTTTTGGTTAGGGTTATTGTCAGGGTTAAGGTCAACGTTAGTGTTAGGGTTAGTGTTAGGGTTATGGTTAGTTTGAAGTTTAGGTTTAGTGTTAGGGTTAGGGTTAGGGTAAGGGTTAGGCCTAGGTTAGGGTTAGGGTTTCGGTTTGAGTTAGGGTTAGGGTTAGGTTTAGGATCAGGGTTAGTTTTAGGGTCAATATTAGGGTTAGGGTTAGGTTTAGGGTTATGGTTAGGGTTAGGGTAGGGTTAGTGTTAGTGTTAGGGTTTAGGTTAGGGTCACTGTGAGGGTTTGGATTAGGGTTAAGTTTAGAGTTAGGGTGAGGGGGAGGGTGAAGTTTAGGGTTATGGTTAGAGTTAGGGTCATTATTAGAGGTAGGGACAGGTTTAGGTTTAGTGTTAGGGTTAGGGTCTGGGTAATGGTCAGTGTCAGTGTGAGGGTCAGAGTGAGGGTCAGGGTCAGGTTATGGGTCAGGGTCAGGGTAAGGCTCAGGTTTAGGGTTATGTTTAGGGTTAGGATTAGGGTTAGGGTCAATGTTAGTTTTAGAGTTAGTGTTAGGGTTAGGGATAGTGTTAGTGTTAAGGTTAGGGTCAATTTTAGGTTTAGGGTTAGGGTTCGGTTTAGGGTTAGGTTTAGGATTAGTGTCAATGTTAGTGTTAGGGTTAGGGTTAGTGTTAGTGTTAGGGTTTGGATCAATGTTAGGTTTAAGGTTAGGGTTAGGTTTAGGGTAAGGTTTAGGTTTAGGGTCAATGTTTGTGTTAGGTTTAGGGTTAGGGTTAGTTCTAAGGATAGAGTTAGGGTCAGGGTTAGGGTTAATGTTAGGGTTTGGGTTAGAGTTAGGTTTAGGGTCAATGTTAGGGTTAGTTTTAGGTTTAGGGTAGTGTTAGGATTAGGGTTACGGTTAGGGTTACAGTCAATATTAAGGTTACGGTTAG